>NW_025764454.1:600000-995137 GCF_021365365.1 Ilyonectria robusta | reverse complement strand
TTATATTAATATATTAGTTAGAATACTACTTATATAAAAAAAAAATTAATTAAAAAAATTTAAATAACTTAATTTAATATTTTAAGATTTCTAATATTTATAATAACTTAAGTTATTTAAATCCCCTCTTTTTAATACTCTATATAGCTAGTATCTATACTAACTTAATATAATATAATAACTTTTAAAATTAAAGGTTATATTAAGCTTTAATAATATTCTAAAGAAAAACTTAACCTCTTAAATTAGAATTATTAATATTTTTTAGCTAAGTTATAAAATATAGCTATTTTTATTTAAATATATAAAATAAAATTATAAATAAGAATTTAATTTCTTTATCTATTAATTTTAATTTTATTATTAAAAAGTAAATAATATCTAAAAATAGCTAATATAATTTATTAATTTTTATTTAGATATTATAAATAGTATAGTAATAGCTTAAATAGATTTTCTTTTTTAAGAAAGTTTAAGAGGAAGTTTAACTTTTATTTTTTTAATTTATTTTTTAAATTCTAAGAGAATTTAAAATTATATTAAAGTTAGAATTTATAATATAAATATAATAGGGTATTTTTTAAAAAGAGCTACTTAAGTAAAATTTACTATATTAAAAATTAATTATAATAGAATAAGTATAATAATTAAATTTAACTTAAGAATATAAAATAAGTTTGAGATATAAAGTATATAATTAAGTAAATTAAAATATTATAATAAGTAATATAAGTTACAGTCTAGTAATAGTAGAATAATAAATTTAATATAATTAAGTATATTAATAACTAGTAAGGTTATCTATTTATAAAAGTACTAAATAAGTATCTATATATTAATAATACTTATATAGGCTTACTAGGTAAAAGTAAGTTTAATTTTATAGCTTATCTTAGGGAAGTAAGTTATATATTTAAACTTACTTATATAGGATAAGTTTGGGATTTATATTAGGTAAAAAAGTAAGTATATTATAGTTCTACTAGTTATAATTACTTAGTTTTAACTTAGGCTGTAATAATTAATATATATAACTTTTATAATTTTATAAAACTTTAATAGTAATTTTATAATAAAATTAGCTAGTATTTAAGTAAAAGAAATAAATATATTAAAAATAGAAATTTCTCTATTTAATACTTTTATATTACTTAAAAAATAAATTTATTTATATAAATTAAGTTAAATTTTAAATAATTTAATTATAATTATATAATTATAAAATAACTCTTAATAAGAAAACTTAGTATTTAAATTTACTATATTTTTATTATATATATATTATAATTACTAAAGCTTAAGTTTTAAATTTTAAGCTGCTTTTTCTTTCTATTAAAATTCTATTTAACTTTTTTAACTTTAATCTTAATAAATATATTAAAAACTTCTATAACTTAATTTAAGATAATATAACAGCTTTTAAAATTAGAAGTTATATTAAGCTCTATTAATATTTTTAAAAAAAACTTAACTTCTTAAATTAAAATTATTAAAATTTTTAACTAAATTATAAAATATAGCTATTTCTATTTAAATATATAAAATAAAATTATAAATAAGAATTTAATTTTCTTATTTATTAATTTTAATTTTATTATTAAAAAGTAAATAATATCTAAAAATAGCTAATATAATCTATTAGCTTCTATTTAAATATTATAAATAATATAGTAATAACTTAAATAGATTTTCTTTTTTAAGAAAGCTTAAAAGAAAATTTAACTTCTATCTTTTTAATTTATCCTTTAAATTCTAAGAAAATTTAAGATTATATTAAAATTAGAATTTATAATATAAATATAATAAGTTATTCCTAAAAAAAGCTACTTAAGTAAAATTTACTATATTAAAAATTAGTTATAATAGGATAAATATTAAAAGAAAAGTTAGTCTTTTAATAATAGAAGATATTAATTTCTCTTATATTCTATAACTTAGAATAAGATTACTATTTTAAGGTTGTTAACTATAAATAGTAAGATTAAAGTTAGAGAAGTTAAATAAAAGCTTTAAATAGAGATTAATAAGTAATAATTTTATTATTTAGCTACTATTTCTTTTAATATTAAATATACTACTTATTATTTATTTCTATTATTTAAAATTACTATATAGCTTTAATTTATTTAATAATATTAAGTAAAGTTAAAAAAACTAAATATATTTAAAATATATATAATTATTATTAATATTATAATATAAAATTTTAATATTAACTTTTTTTAAATAAAAATTTATTTTAATTTTTTTATAAATTATCTATTTAATATTTTATATTTAATAAATTAAAATAGCTAATTATAATAATTTTATAAATATTATAATATAAATATATCTAATTAATAGCTTATTAAAATATTAAATTAATAATATTTAATTTAAGTAATATTAAAATTAATTTTAAAAAGATATTATAATTAAATATTATTATTAATATTTTTTTTATATAATTAAGATAAATAGAATATAATATACTAAATTATATATATAGGTATTTTAATTATAAGTTATACTCTTATTAATATCTTATTTAGCTAATAACTTTAAGTTATACCTATTATAGTAGAAGCTATAGCTAATTATAGTAGCTAGCTATTATTCTAGTAGCTTAATACCACTATAATAGCCATTTTACTTATAGCAATTATCTTTAGCTTTCCCAAGACCAAGTTCAGCTGCATAGAGGCATCTAAAGCCCAGCCCGCTGCAGTTGAGACATCGCTAAAAGCCATCAAAGTCCAGCACGAAGAGCAGTCTACCAGCGAAAAGAATACAGCTTCGGATGATAATCAGTCTAACGTGAACGCAGAGAGAGATCCCCGAAGCCAAGGAGCTCTATGTTCCACAGATGGACAGAATCTACGGCCAGGCTTTATTAACCGTCGTCGCCGTGGCTGGATCCGACGCCAACTGTGCACTCCCTGGTGTTGTCGCCGGATCTCGCGTCATGTCACAGTCACCTGTACAGCTAGGATCCCTGATGTTGTTTGCCGAACCGCGAAACCTCGCGACTACAGTGGAATCGTCTACATGGCGAAGCCGAGCTTGGACATTCCAGGAAGGAAAACTCGCCAGGAAACGTTTATATTTCTCCGACTCTCAAGTTTACTGGCAATGCTCTGAGTCGCATCACTCAGAGGATGGCGGTGAAGAAACGGGGGCCGGAGAGCCGTCATCCTGGAGCATGAACGTGCTAGAGCGGCAGGTTAGCAACGACCCTAGACTGAGGTTCAACGTCTACGACTCATTGGTCAAACAGTACAGTCGCCGGGCGCTGACATATCCGTCCGATTCTCTAAATGCATTCGTTGGCATCCTCTCCGCAATCAGGGAATCGTTTGGATGGCAGTTTGCGAGCGCTTTACCGGAAAGCCTTTTCGATTTTGCTCTCCTCTGGTCACCGATGGTGCACAGCCAACTACGGCCAAGGGAGTCGCTAGGCTCAGCTTGCAAGTCACCGACCTGGTGCTGGACGGCTTGGGAGGATGACATTTACTGGGATCCTTGGCGGCTTGATTCTTACGTCGGAAAGCGTGTGACGCTCAAGGCGGAAGTGAGGGATTTCATGATCACGGATAAGGTTGGAGTGCGCAAGATTATCCAAGACGATCCCAATCTCAGAGAAACTCGCACCAATTGTTCGCCAGCACTTTCCGAGGCATTGGAACTTGTGGGCTTGAATGAGAGCTCTGCTAATTATGCACTGGTCTTTGAAGCCCTTAGTCTAGGGGTCGAGATGTACACAATCTCATCGCCTCGGCCAGAATTGTCCAGGACATTGTCGCGCCCCTTCTCAGACTCTTTTACCAACAGTTTACGCGGCCAACTTTGGATCTATGATGCAGCAGGACATCATTGTGGAACGCTTAGGGGATTTAATTCATGGAAGCCTGGCCCAGATGCTATTTATGAGTTTGTTCTACTCTCACGCAGTGACCAAGACAAAGTCATTCAAGCAGATGTTGACGGCTATCGTGACCACCTGCCCCTGGAGTACCCCTCGGCTGACGAATACTACGAAGAGGTCTTTGATGCGAGTATTTACCAGCACAAACGCTGGTGGGCTCTGAATATCTTGCTGGTGGAGAGAAAGGGAGATCTATCGCAGCGGCTGGCTGTTGGGCAGTTGCATGCTGATGCTTGGCACGGAACTAGCCTAAAGATGAAGACTTTCGTTCTTATCTAGGAAAGCCGGAAATGAGGTCAAACTCTTGCATGCCTCCATCCACCGTTCTTCGCCCTGTGCTTGCGTACGCATTCATCGGGCTCGGCGCAGGCTTTAAGAATTCATCATGGAACTGTTTCATCAGCGGGCTGGATGATGCATGGTTTCTATGGCGTAGGCGCACCTTAGTTGCCGCTGTTGGCCAGCTTCTTTTCAATAACGGTTGGCAGTGGTTCATTCGGTATTAAGTTATGGACCGACGCACTAGCTACCATTGATCCGGTTCTATCTACCTATGTGTTTAGGAAGGATGACGGTACTGCATATCGAAATGTTGCTACTCCGGCAGGCCACCTGACGTTTGAGCTTACATCTACCTGTGAAACGGCGCCAGAAACCCAAACGAAAACCTCCAAAGGCATGAGACTCAATGGGCTCAGCCTCACTACCAAGTGTTTAAAATAGAAGGTCGTTCTCTTTTGCAGTCTATACCTACTTTTCTACGTCGGTTCCGAAGTAGCATGAGGGAGTTGGCTTACAACATTCATGAAATGTCCGCCACAGTTCTATGCTCTCATTCGGCATTACGACCAGTGGCTTCTCGAAATCACGATTGGACGAATCTGCATTGGCTTGGTCACTGGGTGTATTTTCAAGTGGGAGGGAATTGCTGCATTGTACTACATCGCCGCAACTATTGCGCTGGAGTTGAAGCCTTACAGCCCATTACCCTTGCGTGCTTGGTTGTTTGTCTGCTTTTATGGTTAGGTAATCATATCACAACTGCTAGCTAGAGATCAAATTGGGGTTTGGAGAGCGAGGAAGTGCCAAGTGTCCTTCCTAATTGTATGGCCTACATCAACATGCTCAATAAATGGCCATAAATCATAAATTGAATGCCTCTAACTTTTATATAAAAATTGCATAGTCTAGCTGTACTTTGTCGCAGTCTTCACAAGTCTTATTTGTGAGTCTCCAGCACCATCCTCAAGGATTCCAGCTAAAGCTTGTCTTTGCTCTTGTTTGGCATCCCCCACAATCAACTGTATCTGCCTCTTGTCACCAACTTCTCGTACCACTATCCGCTTTTTCCATGTATGAGAACTTGAAACTCCTCCTCCCACGTTTTCTAGCTCATCCGAGGCCCTGGACTGCAATGCAAGAACTAATAATTTCCCAAAGCTGTCCCAGCTTGAGCCGTGCCATGACTGTCGAGAAAAGATGATTGATCCCATGTGCAGTAGCGAAATAAAAACATGAAGAAGCAGTGCGACGAATGCCAAGGTAATAGCAGTACTATTCTGAAAGGCGTAAGCATACGCAGATGCATAATACGTGTGGTGGATGACTGTGTCTTGTTGGCCGGGTGGGTTGTTCCAGTTGTTCACATACAACTGTAAATCTGCCGACTGTGCCAACGCATCTGCCACATGTAGGGCAAGAAAGATTGAACGACAAGAATTGTCCAGTTGAGGAAATTTCGTGAGACAAAACTGCGATGCTTCTGAATATGCAGATTGCAACTCCATGTTGTTCGCGTTAACACGGGGAACACCTATGCCTTCCAGCCAACCAGTACTCGTCTTGATAAGGTGGTCGGCGTTGGAAGTCTTGTGCAAATATTGCACCAAATCTTCAGTTGAAATTCCAAAATTGCTTTGAGTGGCGCCAGAGCTTTGCCGGTCCAGCCATACCTCCGCCTCAGCCCAGCGAGCCGAGATGAGACAAAGCTCAATGCTGATATTATTGTACCCCAACTCGTCTGAAAATAAGATTGCTCCACTGATCAAGGAGCTATTTATGTGCTGCGGCTTCAAAGGACCAAAATAATCGTGCTGATCCTCGTCATCTGTCAGGAGGTAATTTTTCACACTCTCTGAATCGAGTTCCACGTCGAGTTTATCGAATAAACCATTGACAAAGCTGAAATTGGCCCCTCTATCAGCATAAGGCGTTCTGGAGCATTGCACTCCAACTACAGGTTGTTTCCAATTATGTATTCCGGAAGCAGTCTTTTGCTGGGATTTAACGAGCAAATCGTCATCTGGAGTCTCTCGTATCCTCGCGTGATCCCAGTTGAATGCATCGGATATGCATAACATTGGACATGTCGCAATAGCGATGTCGATATTTCCGCCTGCCTTAGAGACAGAAATGGGTCGCTCCTTTTTTGGAGCACCGTAAAGGGTATAAGTGACGTTTTCTTGTCGTGGGATGATGAGCGGGTCGAGGACAACAGACTCGAGACTTCGCACCATAGCCTCAAGGTTCAAATCCCAGCAACTGACGTTCCGTGATGACTGTAGACTGCACCAGTTCTTTAGGCCCCGAAAAACGTCCTTGGCGTCGAAATTCATTCTGAAAGGGTTTCCCCGGATGTAATAAGTTCCTCTGTGCTCTATCGATAGACGTTCACTTCCTGCATCCAACCACCACCCTTGGCGAGGAATCATTGCTGTGGCCGAGAACGGGCTGGCTGCGATTCCCAACAAGGAAATAAAGACAATCACGCCGCCCGTAATGCCATGAAATTTGCGGTTCGCGGTGGGATTCAGCAGTGCGGCCCAAAACTCCCAGCTCATCAAGTATTGTACTGGAGAACCCATGTTGAAGACAGAAGAAAGAAAGCCAAGGGAGACACCGTCATCGAGAATGAGGCCGTAGCAGATTCTATGTAACAGTATGTCGGTGAGAGACATCAGTATAAGAGACTCGTGTGCCTTTGCGGCAAACTGAAGAGCACTTAGTTCGTCGGCAGTGGGGTGTGGAGGCACCCAACGCAGGTGTCCCAAATAAAAGCCAATGAGTGATAGCGTGATCGATATCGCCGGAAGGTGAAAAAAGGCAAAATGGCGCACGGCTGATAGTTTACTGTTGCTGCAGACCTGTTTTGAATGCTCCCTGTCGTTGAAAGTCTTGAAGTATCTCCTCAGGCTCCAGGCACCCACAGCCACCTGA
The DNA here is from genome assembly GCF_021365365.1 of Ilyonectria robusta. Lineage (NCBI taxonomy): Eukaryota > Fungi > Ascomycota > Sordariomycetes > Hypocreales > Nectriaceae > Ilyonectria > Ilyonectria robusta. The sequence continues at coordinate 988,014 of NW_025764454.1, read as the reverse complement.
ATTTGTCGTATGATAGAGTATTGCCTCGGCGGCGATGGCTGAGATCTAATAGAGTCTCTATCCGACGCGTCAATACCCTCGGGGGCACATGTGGTTGAATTTTGTGACAATCGGTCAGGAATTGAGCGACTTTCCAGTGGATGTTCGTTGATTGTCCTTCTCGCGTGGGTCCCTTCAGAGATGGCATCATTTACTGGCGATTCTACTCGTATGGAGGTCATGGTCTCTTGGGACTCGGTAGATCCAGTATTCTGAGTATAATTAGAGACGAGAACCATATAATCATGGATCGACACACCTCTTGTGACCGTGAATCTGGGCGGGGCCGTAGCCTTTGCATCTCATGGTCGTTGTTGGTGAGAAACATGCTGAAATCCTAGCTCAGGTGAGATCAATAGTGATGTTGAATGAATTACAAAGAGTAGGTCACTAGGTTTCCCACAAAGGGCCACAACGGCATTTAATTTCCATTAGGCTATCATATTGTGATTGTGGCGCCACAGATCAGGCTGGGCCGCTTCGGTTTGTGAGGAGGGGCTTGCAGCCCACAGCCGCAAATTCCTCCAGTCACATATGCTACACTTTGGATATTCAGCCTAGACTTGGCTAAAATCTATCCTCATCCGAAACCAAATGTGCATCCGATGTGGTGGCTACACGTTGCTCAACCAGTCAGTGTTGAGGCTATGTGCGAAACAAACTGCTAGAAGTGATACGCACAACTATTTTAGGTACTACGTTGGTGTGTCACAGTACACGTAGTCTACATCGAAAGTCTGCCTTGGCTAAGTAGCTGCTGTTGAATATTCCTCTGCTGTTGAATATTCCTCTGCTGTTGAATATTCCTCTGCTGTTGAATATTCCTCTGCTGTTGAATATTCCTCTGCTGTTGGCCAGACCATGTCTCACGGGCAGCACAGGGCAGGATTCATCAGCCGTAGTTTCGTATCCGACGCCACAAGACATGTGCAAGAAATCAACCGTGTATTATAGGTGTGTAAGCAACATTTGTGCTGCGCTGTCGCGATGTTACTGGTAGATAACAGGCCCCCTGCATCCTCCATCCCGCGCCACATTGCCTAGAACCAAGGGGGCGCAATGTCATCGGGCGCCAATCATCTGTAAGGAGATGTAAGACCTCTCCTGCACCTTCACCGCTAACTTGCGGTAGTTTGATGAGGTCACGATCCATCTGGAACTAACACTGTTGCCCAAGAGCTTTGTAATGCCAATGAAGCTATGAGTTTCTTCAGGTCAACCATGTAGGAACCAGCTAGGCATCGATCTTCAAGCCTGGTTGCGAGTCCAGAATCCCAATGTTTTCAACAAAAATCAGAAAAAACAATGCCAAAATTGAGTCCATTAGAATCTTTAAGAGAAGTTGAACGGCCGGCCAAAGCAACCCCCTAAAGGATAAAGAGTTTATCCACAATCTAATCCGCGTCAATTCATAGCGAAATCTATTAACATACATGATGTAGCGACTTAGTCGTATATAAGACTCCAGTATTGAGAAATAAGAGCAGATTTGCTAAGATGTAGGCGTTCATATACTTGGTTCTGATTTTTGACCTCTCCACCCAAGCCAAGCGAATGCAATCCCTAGTTTGATAAACCCAGCTATCCATAGACACCCAGCCATGCCAGCTCGACTTCGTTGGAGCCAGCCTCCGGAGATACCGCCGACCAGTAGCGAAACCACAGCCACCACACGCCGGTTGCGCTTGACATTAGCTGTTAGGGGTGCAAAGAGATTATGATCTGACAGCAAATCACAGTACAATGAAGTGACCACATTGGTGGGGATTTCGTTGAAGCCCAGTACGCGACTGAGCACAATTTGACCGCTGGACTGGAATGCCAGGAGAGCCACAACGATGAGGTCAATCCCGAGCCCAACCCCCTTTCTCTCACCGGCCTGCTCTTCCGTGGCCAGTTGATGAGAGTTCGACTCAAGAAGTGAGTAGCTGAAGGCTGGGGCCATGCCCATTTGCCCCAACAGTGCCGCAATGAATATGAGGATTGCCTGCAATAAGAAGCAGATTGAGAGGGTTATTTTCCGTCGAGGATAGAAGTATCGGCTACTAGAAAAGAAGCAACAACCTAGCCAAAAGGCGCAGAGAGAGACGAGAGCGCCCACCCACATAAGCGACTCTCCTGATGGAAGGTGGGCGGCACCGAGGGCAAGGAAGATGGTGTTTCCTGAGGTAATAATAACGTTAGTAGATAAAAGTGCGTGGCCGCGAATGAACAAGTACCTGTTTGCATGGATACGAAGACTGATGTAGCATTGAAAGCTACGCTGTCGATGAGGCCGGACATGTAACTGCAAGCCAACATGGGAATGTCTGCCCAAGACAAGTTGACGTCATCACGTAGGCGAGAAAGAAATCCATGCCGCCAATGATTCATTGCATTTCGTTTTGCGGCGTGTGATTGATGCTGTGATAAAGAGACCGGGAAAGTTGTTGGTGCTGATAGCCTTTCACTCTTGCCCAGAGCTTCCATAGCGACAGATAGCATCTAGTTAGCAAGCCCCTTATAATCACAGCCGTGCATACTACATAGTAGCTATATGAGTGTCTGTTACAGGTGCCTGGCTGATTAATACACTGCATCTTGACCTACAGGCGTGCAAGGGACGAGATAACCTGTCAGATTAGCGCTGCAACACGTCGAGACTACTGTAGCAATAGTGGATTCCGGCAGCATATCTACAGTGCACGCTAAGTCTACCGACGATCTCGGCGCCTCGGACCGCGCACCTCGGTGTCAATTGTTGCTCGGCTCACGCTTGGGTCTCGGATCGAGCACTTACCGGGACTTACACCTGATACTGGCAGCCGAGATGACCATTTTGGATCTGGCTCTCCGATGCGAACAGCAGCCGAGATGACCATTTTGGATCTGGCTCTCCGATGCGAACAGCAGCCGGCAATTGGCGCCGCAAGTGCCTCGAGCTTCATATCTATATTTACTTGGTTATTTACTTGGGCACTTCAATCCCAGATAACCATTCAACCAGCCATCTAGCGCACCGATATCGATCCCAATCATCCACACCTGCATCCTTCACTCTCCACCTGTCCTGCAAGAGCTTATCAGCATGGCCGACGTCAAGCCCCCCGTGCCAGCCATCTCCCTCAAGAGTAGGACCCTTCTAAGGATCCTTGCTGTATCCAAAATGCTCATCGTTGTGCAGATTTCGAGTCCCGGAGGGATGAAATCATCAAAGAATTACTCGCGGCAGCCGAGACGGCCGGATTCTTCACTCTCGTAGACCACGGCATTAGCATCGAGGAAATCAATGCTCAATTTGCGCTTTCGCGCGAGTATTTCAACTTGCCGCAAGAGGTCAAAGGTAGGATTCCCCACGACATCAAGACCAACAATGGATGGGAGTACAAGGTAAGAAATATTCCGGGGCAAGGTCTCGACAAGGACATTTGCCTGCTTCTGACCAAGCTTGGAGCTCCCAAAATTAATGTCAATTTCTAGTCGCAAATCCGCCCGAGCACTGGTCTCCCTGACCAGAAGGAGTCGTTTTGGCTACAGCGCAACTCAAAATGGCCAAGCGATGAGGAGCTGCCCAACTTCAAGGCCACTACCAAGAAATTCATGTCCAAGTGTGAAGCCATCTCCGAGAAAGTTTGTGCGTTTCCCCAGATCTGACAACAATAATTTCGTCAATCTTATATGGCCCCGACCTTTAGTGACCTGCTTCTCCATCGGTCTTGGATTCCCGGAAGATCACTTTATCAAGGCAATGGACGTCACCGCGCCTGACAATCTCACCCAACTGCGCATGATTCACTACATGGCGTCCGAAAATGCGGCCGGGACGTGGAGAGCTGGTAACCACACCGACGTTGGATGTCTTACACTACTCTTCCAGCGGGATGGAGAAGATGGGCTAGAGATCTGTCCTGGTCGAGAGAGTCATAACGACCATGCGATTGGGGATGTGTTCACGCCTCTGCCCGCCAAGACAGGGCCTATCGTGGTCAATATCGGCGATATGCTTAGTGAGCCAAGAAATTCCAACTTTTACGAGTGATGACATTGACATGAATTTGCAGTGGCTTGGTCCGACGACCGCCTCAAAGCTAACTTCCATCGCGTTCGTGCGAAGGATACGGGGAAGAGTCCTGACCGATATTCCATTGCCTATTTCAACACGGGCAGGAAGAACGTTGTGATGCAGGGTCCATTGAAGAAGTAGTACGTTTCTGCTGACCTTCTTGGATTCGATTAATCCCAACTAACTTCTTTTGCGCAGCCCCCCCGTCACCTGTGGCGATTATTTCCTCGGAAAGACTGAATCGCAGTTCGGGTAAGGCCTTGCATCGGTCTTGACTTGGTTCATCCCATCTAACCGAGCTTATAGGCATAACTTCAAAAAGGATCAAGCAAGCGCTACCGTGGGAACCGTCTAAAGAACAATAGTGGACCGAATTGGTGTATTAGGGCTCGAGGCTACGACCGGCCCTCGAGATGCACTGCGAGCAGACCAATGGCCTGAAGAAGTAGGGTAGCAATTGACGTTATGTAGAAAAATATTCTCCAGGTCTCATAAATTGAATCCCTGGAATTTGATTCCTGGGAATTTGATTCCTGGTCTCTATCATTCTGCTTATGAATTACCATAGGGCAACCCCATTGGCGAACGTGAACATGGTCGGCAAGCACGGCTTCATCGTCAGCAGCACGTCATCTTCACAAGTTTCCGTCATCGTCAGAGTGGATAAGGTGACATTTAGTGGCTGGCCCCCCAGCGCCTGTGGCAAATTTCATGGTAATCTCTTTTTACTGGAGTGGCTTTGGCAACCTTGGTACCAATAATGGCGTGTGTCGGAACTTAATCATGCAGACGGGCTCACCACAGCAGGTGTCAGCCCTAGACCCAGACAGGAATTTGCTCGTTGATACACGCACATTCTAATTGGTCAGTACGTCGTTTGAAAGCAGGGATGTCTCAGCAGGTCAGCAGGCGTTGTGAGTGCCGGTTATCCCTTCGCCTCAGCGGTAAGATACAGACCTTCGGATTAGATATCAAAATACACAAATATTAGTTACAGGATTAGTGCTTTGATATCAATACAATAAATTCTCAATCGGGAATTTGCTCAAAGAATAGAGTCCGAGGATAATTGGCGAATCGTCATTTCATGTTTATAATACAAGTTGATGTTGATGGGTGCAACCCGCCACTCAGCAGACTTCGAGTATAAAATAAAGTAAAAGCATTGCTCTGTAAACGAAAACTTGTTATTCTCCAGAGAACCCATTCCTGAATCATCAACTCAATTTCTATTTCACACACAAAACCTACTACCATGGCCGACAACAATACCGCTATCCCCAAGGGCTCATGGGTCCTGGTGACCGCTGCAAACGGCTACACGGGGAGCCACGTCGTCATGGAGCTGCTGAAGCGAGGTTTCAAGGTGCGCGGAACTGTGCGCGATCTATCCTCTGGCCAGTGGCTCCTGGATGATGACTTCGTTGCACCGTACGCGAAACGCGGCGACGTTGAGCTCGTCGTGGCCGACACGAGCATCCCCAACGCCTTCGACAATGCCGTCAAGGGCGTTTCCGCGGTGATCCACGTCGCGATCATCACCGACTTGGTGGCAGATCCCAACGTCGGAATCCCTGCGACCGTCGAGGCGGCTCTGACCGTGTGCCGATCTGCAGCGCGCGAGCCCTCTGTAAAGCGGTTCGTCTTTACCTCCACCTTCTTCGCCGCAGCGATCCCGACGCCAGACGTCACGGAGACCATCACGAATCTCGACACGTGGAACGAGGCGGCTTTGCAGGCTGCTTGGGCTCCGCCGCCATACGAAGCTGACCGAATCATCCCCGTGTACTGCGCTTCCAAGGTCGAAGCAGAGAAGGCAGTGTGGAAGTTCGTCAAGGACGAGAAGCTACCCTGGGTTGTCAACTCGGTCAGCCCTTGCTCCATCTTGGGAGACATTCGGATCGATAAACACCTCCGGTCTATCCCGCCTCAGCTGCTGGAACAGCTGTACCTTGGCAACACAGCGGCGTTGCAAGGAACCCCCGCGCGTGAGTTGCCCCATTTTGAGCGTCCCCTCGTGAGAGCCCGAGCCGTGCAGTGAGGGCAAATGAAGCAAGACAAAGAACTGGCTAACGATTTTCTGTTCAATGTAGTCTACTATTCGCACGTCACCGACGTAGCTGTGATGCATGTTGCCGCCGCACTCGATCCAAATGTCAAAGGCCGACGCATCCAGGTGCTTGCGAAGTCGTTCAATTGGAATGACTGTCTCAAGATCTTGCGCAAGGCCTATCCGAACCGCAAGTTTGTTGACAACTTTCTGACGGGCGATCCCACCTTGGTATACAAGATCGAGAACGACATTGCTCCTAGCTTGATGCAGAAGTGGGCTGGCCGTGACTGGATCAGCTTGGAAACCACGATTGAAGAGACGATGGATTTCATCGTGAAGCATAAGAAGTTGCAGTGACGAAATGGCGGATGCATGGTACCGGGCGCAGGAGAGATGGATATTATTCGGCCTCTGGGCAAGCTTGTAAATTCATCCAACAGGGCATACCAGGGCATCGATCAGCGCCCTGATATCAACCACTCTGTATTTAATGCACTACGACAAAGTTCATTTCGTTTTCCTTCTCGACCAATAGTTTCAGCGTCATGGGAGGGTTGCAAGCTGAGTCAGATTGCCTGCAAGCGCCAATTTGGCCTCGCTCGGGGCATTTTGTATTTAATTAGCACGTCGCCCTTCATTTCAACCACCACTTTTTTGTCTTCTCGCCCCGACCAAATTCACCTGCACACCAGAAGAGCCGGAAGTATACCTTTTACGTACTTAAATTCTACTATTGACATTCATCAATCAAACTTCAAATGGCGAGCACCGAAGAAACCCCGTCGTTGGAAACGCAGCAAACGACGGTGGTTGGGAAGAAGCAGCGCGGTAGGCAATCCAGCCGTCGATCTACCAACAAGCAACATCGGCCGCAGCCCGGAAAGATCCAGTTCATCAACACCATACATCCAGATGAGAGCACCAGCAAACACAGTCTCACAATTATCAGATCCCATGTTGCAAGGCATTCCCGGGCTCTACAACGGGAACGAAAGCAACACCACAATCAGCAATCCAGATCTCTTCCCAAAATCTACTCGGCGAGTCAGCCCATCTGTTCTCGAGCGCAGATCAGACAACATCACGAGGAGGAGGAAGAAGATGAGGATACACACGATATTCTAACACCATGGAATGCTCATAAACGTTTCGTGATGAAGACTGGCGATCGTGCGCTTGCTCCAAAGCCAAAAGAATTGGGATTGCTTCCAAGATCCACCAGCTGGCGGAATACTGATGATTCCAATCCAATACAAATGATCGGTGGCAGTCGCAAAGACTGCTATCAGGGATTCGCAAGGCCACTCTCCGACGAAGAGGATTACCTTTTTGACTTTTGTACGTGAACCCTCATCCTCTCTGCCCGTCTAATTCCCGTGGCATCTCCCCTACCCTGTCCGTTCAGAAGCTCATTCTCTTGACCCTCTACAAAGACATGAACTACGTTATCCTGAATGGCTACAAGGCATGCCATCACAAAGAAGACGACGCCGTATTCACAGCCTCGATGAGAGAAATTTGGGTGCCATTCATGATGACCCAGCCCTGCCTGATGGCGGCCGCCTTCCACGTTGCTTGCCGCAATTACGCCGCCAACACGAGCAACGATAACACAAGGAAGTTTTCCATAAAGAAGCTACAGTATCGGCTCACTTGCCTAAGCATGGCGAAAGATGCGATTGCAACACAGGCCGTGGCGAATGATGCAACCATCGCCCTTGCCTTGATCATGGCGTCCGAATCGGTTTGTGATGCTCTCACTTCCTCCCCGAGATGCGGATCAGGAAAACTAAGGAGACAACAATAGTATTTTGAAGGGGACATGGACGCATATGTCACTCACAGCATTGGGATTATTAGGATGGTTACAGCCCGAGGCGGCCTTGAGACGTTAGGTGTATCAGGCTTCCTCTCCAAAATTGTAGGATGGTCTATATATGACCCGAGACATTTATTGCTGTCGGGTCCAGTGGAGGCGCAATGAAATTGTCACACTGAATGGATAGGATCACACTGATGATGATGAAAGCTCTTGATTTCTAGCTAAGGGACGGGCCTAGAGCCCGTCTTTTATACATAATGAAGACGGCTGCTGCCGGAGGCGGCAGTCCGTCGCCGCCGCACAGGGGCCGGGGCCCTGTGGGTCCCGGGGCCCGGGATCGTGGTCATAGGGCCGGCGATGTGGTCTGAGGAAGAAGGGAAAGTCGCGTTATCTAGGAAATAACCCCAAAATGTAACATACCCCCCCAGCTTGAAGGTATTTAAGCTGTTATCCTAAAAGGAATCCCTATTAGAGGGATAGCTAAGATAGCTAAATTTTGCCCTGTTGAGAGGGACTGTTAGATAGCTTTAGATAGTAGGAAACTACAATAGAAAATAGAAGAAAACAGAGGAATAGCTAGTCTTCGGTATCTGAATCAATCTGTGAGTCGATTACAGCCCTGATGTCAACAAGACCTAGCTGCCGGACGAAGTCTTCGAATTTCTAGCCCGGCAAGGCTTTGGTCAGCCCGTCAGCTAGCATTTGAGCTGTCGGTATGTATTTAATCTTGAAGAGCCGCTTTAGATATCCCTATCTAGCCCAGCAGCTGTGGATGTCAACATGCCTAAGGGCGGTCTTGATCCTAGGGGTCTCGAGGGTCACGAGCCGGATCGTCTGTTGGTTATCACACTCAATTTCCAGCTGCTGGTCTAGCTGAAGTCCTAGCTGTTGGAACAGCCGTTGGGTAGCTAGGGCTTCCTTAGCCGTATGTGTGAAGGCAAGAAGCTCAGCTTCCGTTGAGGAGGTTGTGACTGTATCCTGTTTCCCGGCTTTCCAGCTGATAGGTCCGCCAAAGAGGGATAAAATTGATCCCTGGGATGATTTCCGGCTTATCCGATCATCCGCAAAGCTTGCGTCTGATGCGATTCGAAGGTCGCTGCTGATTTGGGCCGTAACCGTTATCTTAGAAGAACTAGGAAAGTTAGGGTCGCTAGGAAGGTCCGGGTCCCTAGGGCTAGGGTCCCTGCCGTCAAATTGGATCGCCAGATATTGCGTTGCGTAGAGGTAACTGATAACACCGGCTGCAATCCGTTGGTAATAGTCTGAGGGGTTGTTCAGATACTCAGCCAGCTTTGAGGCAGCTTTTGCTATGTCGGGCCTAGTGATGACCGCGATATAGTTAATAGAGCCAACCTTTTGCTAGAAGAAGAGGATTTGGGCTAGTGTAGCCTGAATCGGGCTTGCGGATAGGTTGTTAGTCGGCAGAGGATTTCCCTTAAAGCTTTCCTTGAGGACGATGTTGAATTTGGCTGCGATTTTCTCGATGAAAGAGTCCTGACAGAGCCACAGCTTTCTAGCCGGTCTGTCCCTTAGGATCCGGATCCCCAGGAACCAGGTTAAATTGCCTAGGTCCTGTATTCGATACCGCGTTTTCAGCTGCTGGATCAGCTACTCGGCGGCTAGCTAGTCTGCAGTCCGGTACAGCAAGACGATATCATCCACAAAGAAGAAGACTGTAATCCAGCTGTTGTTGCAGATACAGGAGTCTTCATTAACTTAAGTCAGACCTAGCTGCTAGAAGGTCTGCAAGAGGTCTTGTTGCCAAAGCAAGGGAGATCTGCGCAGCCCGTATAGGGCTTTCTTTAGCAATAGCAGCCAATCAGAACGATGAAATCCATCAGGATAGCGGATATAGACGATTTCGTCAAGGCGGCTGTTGGTAAAGGCGTTGATGGCGTCTAGCTGCCGAGCCTCAAGGTCGAATTTGGCGGCAATAGCCATCAGGACCCTGAATGACTTTCCTGCTAAGGTTGCTGTATAGGTCTCTTTATCGTCATACGGCTGAAGATCCCCTCTAACAACTAGCCGGGCCTTGCATTTGATGAGGAATCCGTACTTGTTGAATTTATATTTCAAGACCCAGGCTACGGGCAGAGCTTTCCCTTCAGCTTCTTCCTTAGGAATAGGCTTGAAGATCCCTTAAGCTTAAAGGTTGTTAATTTCTATATGACAAGCCTGTTTGAATTGGGGCCCTAGGGGATGATTTTCCAGGTTCTTGAAGGTCCTAGGCTCCGGAGGAAGTGTCCGTCTGTGGACCTTTTCCTCTCTTCCAGTGTAAAATGCAGTGGAAAAGCTAGCCGGCTGCCGGCCCTGTTGCCGTTGGGAGCTTCGAGAAGCTGGTCCGTATATTTCATCACATCTACAGCAGCAACGGCGTTGCCAAGGCTGTGGGCTAGGCTCCCTACTGGCTGCTGGGCTAGCTGCCGGACTAGCTGTCAGACTGACTGCCGGGCTTGCTGCCGGACTAGCTGCCAGACTGACTGGACTAGCTTCCGGGCTAGCTGGAGAGCTGGTTGCCCTCGGGGTCAGGTAGGGGCCTTCGTCATCAAAGTCATCGAAGTCATCGAAGTCAGAGGTCTCTTGGTCCTTGGATTGATTGGGCTCGAGGCCGCGGTCTTCATCGAAGTCAGAATCTTCGTCATCGTCAGGGTCGTCAAAGTCAGAGTCATCTGGGCTCTGGTGTTCAAGTGAGACCTCAATCATTAATCTGACCTCTTCGTCATCTAGGTCTTGGGCCGCGGTCCCGGCTGCTAGAAAGACGGTCTCTTCCTCTAAGTCGGATTCAATATGGTCAGGAAGCTGCTGCTATAGCTGCTGTTGAACGGGGCCGGGATTGTCCTTTGGATCATAGAATATATACTCATTGAAGGTTACATCCCTAATCCTTCGGACCTCTAGTCTGCTAGGGACCCAGATCTTATAGATGTTGCTGGAATCGTATCCAATAAGGTAGCCGATTTCTATGTGGGCTGCTGTCTTGAGAGCCCGTTTTTGGGTGCCCTGTAGAGCTTTCTTAGTCAAGGGATAAGCTCTACATCCATATACCTTGAGATGGGCAAGATTAGGCTGCGTTTTGCCTGCGTAGCCGGTATCCCTTCCGTGGGTTTCCAGCCAGTTATAAAGCTATTCAAAGGGAGTCTTCCAGTTGCTAGACTGCTAGAGCAATCTATTATATAAATAGATAGCTGTATTCTAAGTCTCGGGCTAAAGGTCGTCTGGAAGGTAGGCTCCAAGACCTATAGTTCTAGCCTTAGTCCCTATTACCCCCCCAGATCGCTCGGCAGGGCCATTTTGAGCAGGTATGTAGATAAAAGTGGGCTTATCCTCTATGCCTTTAAGAGCTATCCAGTTATCATATTAAGACCACAGAGCCCTATTGTTGTCCCTGTAGATCCTATAGATTCCTAGGCCGTACTGTCTTTAGATAGAAGCTTCAAAGGATTTCAGGGCTACTAGAACTGCTTCTTAAGTCGCCTCTAATAACAGATACAGAAAGATCATACCTGTATATTCATCCTTAATCAGAAGAGCGGCTATTTTCCCGTTATAGCTTGTAGTTAGAGAGAAAATATTAATATAGACACGCTAAAATGGCCTTAGGGCCCTAGCTTGAGAGCTCCGTCTCGAGACCTTTCTTTCTGCCTTGCTAAGGGAGCAGCTTTTGCAGTTAATTTAAATAGGGCCCTTGATCCGGGTCCCTGTGGTCTAAAAGACTAGATATTCAAGGGCAGGGGCATTTAAATAACCTAGCCTAAGATGCCAAAGGGCAGCTTCAGCTATTTGAGTCGGCTTTGGGTCCTTAGACAATTGAAATAATAATGCCGGCTAGTCTGACTATATAACCTCGTTGAATTCGATGACTTATTGACAATGCAGTCATCTAGTTGAAAAGATCGTCTCTATTCCTTTAAAAACAGTCCCTATAGCCGGGTTCCAATTGTATCTCTTCCTAACTAGAAGGTCTAGGGAGGCAATATTTATGTGGAAAGCTGGAATATAGGCCACTTCATTCAGCTAGAACAGCCTATCTTAGACTTAAAGATAAACCTTACTGTAGCCTAGTATTTCTATCTAGAAGCCGCCTACATAGAGAACTTCAAGCTCCCTAAAGAGCTGATATTCTAAAAAATAGAATAGATTGTTATAGATGTAGGTATCTAACCCAGAATCTAGAATAAAGGAATCCTTCAATGGATATACCTTCATCACTGAAAAGGATAACTACCCAGGTTGCTAACCGGGCTGTCATGTAGGCTGCTATCTCGGCCGATAACTGAGCTGCTAAGCCGTCTGCGGGGCCGTCTGCTGAGCCGTCTGTTAACCGGGCTTCTGGACGGGTTATTAACTGGGCTGCTGTCCCGGCCGATAACCGGGCTGCTAAGCCGTCTGCTAAGCCGTCTGCTGAGCCGGTTGCTAACCGGACTGCTAGACGGGCTGTTGCTGTAGTCCCAGGCCGAGGGAAATGCCGGCAAACGCAGATCCTCTGATCTGCCGGCCTATTCCTCGGGCCTAGCTTCCTTCCTCTGGGCTCTCTCGATAGCCCTATTAATTTTTTCCTTCATTTTGGGCTCCTCGAGCCGCTTATTAATCTTAGCCTTAATATCTTCTTTTCTAGTCCATCCGGCCGGTCTGATCCATGTAATCAAGTAAAAGCATTTCCAGTAGAAATGCCGTTTTTCGCAGAGATAGACGGGCTTATTTGAAGATCCTGATTTTGCTGGCTTTAAAGCTAGAGTCGGGGCTGCAGCTATAGCTGGAGGCTGTATCCCTTGAAAGCTGGAAAAAGCAGCCTTACTAGCAGCTAGCTATAAGATATACCTTTCAAACATATTGCTAATCTTAATGCTATCAGGGATTTCCTTCTTCTATTCCAGCTTATTATTAGAGGCAAGATCCTCTATTTTTACAAACTAATAGCCCGTAAAGTTAGGGTTAATATTAAAGATAGCTTTAAGAAAAAGTCGGGTTGGTCTAATACCTTAAATATCTAGAAGGTTGATTTTCTAGGCTTCTATAAGGATCTTCTACTATCTGATAACCTATTGGAATAGATTGGTCCTTTTCGGGCTCTTTAGGATGCCTTGGAATTGAGTTAGAATTGTATCTTTCTTATTCTAGTCTGTAAAATGAGTCTTATTTTTAAGAAATAATAGCTACTTAATAATATCATCCTCATTCTCGCCCTTAATTATAAACTTATAGTTACTAATAGTCTTTAAGATTAGCTGCTAAATAGCTTCTAGAGCCTTGACCTTATCCTAATAGAGCTTGAATTCTATTGAGTATTATTACAAGAGGGCATCTAGAATCTTAATCTTTTCTAGGCCTAAGTCCTTAACTAGAGTCATGCTAGGGTTGGTATCTTATGCTGTAGGCTTAGGAGGGGGTTGCAAGAAGTCCTTATCCTCCTTAGAAGGATTAATAATATCCCAGACGTCAGTAGCTTTGGCCTACTTTCAAATGACGGAAATCCATCTATTCCAATCACCGGGGCTTTGTAAGATAACCCGGGAAGAGCTTTGTGGATCTATTGGGTCCAACAGATAGAAGGTAGCGGCAGCAGAAGCTTTTAATCTAACCTAAAGAGGGATAACAGATCGGTCTCAAATGGTAGGAAAAAGAGGGCTCAAAAGTTCGAGCTAATAGGAGGGCTCATAAGAGGGCTAATTTAATAGCGAGGGCAAACCAGGCGCATAACTATCACACTAAATGGATAGGATCACACTGATGATGATGAAAGCTCTTGATTTCTAGCTAAGGGACGGGCCTAGAGCCCGTCTTTTATACATGATGAAGACGGCTGCTGCCGGAGGCGGCAGTCCGTCGCCGCCGCACAGGGGCCGGGGCCCTGTGGGTCCCGGGGCCCGGGATCGTGGTCATAGGGCCGGCGATGTGGTCTGAGGAAGAAGGGAAAGTCGCGTTGTCTAGGAAATAACCCCAAAATGTGACAGAAATAAGTGGCAATATTTCCTACGTATTCGTATGAATCTCTAGTTGTACTTAGTATCCGATAAAACTTTCGGTATATCTTTAGGAACCTAAAACGACTTCGCGAATTATTACGCGCACATCTCTATTGAGCTACCGGGTTTGGTGACACTCTATCTTCAATCTTTGTCATTAGACATCTAAAAATACAAACCATCACAGGCGTGCTCTTGTAACTGCGGCAGCAAGATATAGCCCCGATGAGTCAACCTGTGTTTTGTTAATATCTCACCATGCCCTCAGTAGAATGATGGTCAAGACTTACATGTGACGGGTTCAGCTGGTCGATCGATGAAACGCCCAACAGAGCCATAGCAGTCTCCACCTCTTGTTTTAGGATGCGAATAGCTCGGCGGACTCCTGGCTCGCCAAAAGCCAGCGCGTAGAGAAAAGCGCGGCCGAGTCCGACCCCCTTGGCGCCAAGCGCAAGTGCTTTCACGATGTCGGTTCCCCTCGTGATGCCGCCGTCCACCATAACTTCGCATTTGTCGAGAACTTCTGGACAATGTTGTCTTATTTCCAACAGCGTTTCGAGTGCTGAGGGTGCGCCTTCCAACTGGCGACCACCGTGATTGGATAGCCAGGGATGGACGCCGTGTTCCATGCAAAGTACGGCATCTTCCCAGCATTGAATTCCTTTGATGACGATTGGTAGACCTGTAATGTCTCGAAGCCATTTTACAGCTGAAACCCAGTCGAACTTTGAGTAGACATGCCTGCTCAACGTTAGTGAAAATTGACATGGAAGTGCTCGGTGTGTCGTACGGGCGTGTTACGGAAATCCCGCCAGATAAGCCCAGATCTTTATCCTCATCCTCGTTTCCGGATGGCTAAATGGGAGTTAATATGATGCTGCTCTTCGGTGTATCCCTACTCACGACAGATTCGGCAATGTTCAATCGCATGTCTCTCTCCCGCTTTCCAACTTGAATCGCATCAACCGTCAAAGCAAAGCCCTTGTACCCAGAAGCAATTGCTTGTCGGATCTCGCGCTCTGTAATTGACAGATTTCTCATCGCATAAATCTGCCAGTACAGGGTTTGATTCTGTCCGCGGGCGTCTGCCATCTGCCTTTGGGTACTGCCTGCATTATTGCAGACCCATTGGAGGATGCCTTCATTCGCAGCTGCTTTTGTCATGAGAACCTCGCCCGTTGGATTAGCAAGTTTTCCGCCGCCAGCTGGACTAATGAAAAAGGGGGCAGAAAATGTGGTCCCAAGCAATTGCGTAGAGGTGTCAACAGCCTCTATAGGCTTCAGAACACGCGGCCGGAATCTAATTGTTTGCCACGATTTCTGGTTCCATATGGTGGTCGTTTCGTCGTCGGCACCGGATTTGAAAACTGGACAGTCCATGAGTAATTTAAAGATCTCCATCTATCGATGCAACTCACAAGCGAAGGCTTTTGGAGGCAAAACCTGAGAGGCTGCCTTCTCAAAGTCGACAACGTTCAAAATTGAGAAGAGCTGGGGACCTGTTTGCTTCACAGCTCCAGGTTCGTCTTTAGGGATTGTAAGTGGAGCCATTGTACCGATAACTTGTCCAATTGTTTGCCTGTGATATGAAAAAACCAATCGTCAACCATAAAAACAATTGCGCCGATACTGTTGTGACTTACTTCGATCCGATATGCTTGTACAATATATCCTCTGAATGAAATGACTCGAAAGCGTCTGTAGCGTCTCGCCCAGCGTGTTTGAGAATGATATGTTGCCCTCCCGGATGCAAGTCCAAAAAGTCCGTAACGTCGTATGCACAGTCTTTGATAATAATCCAACAGCTATCTCTTGTCGTGTGTCTACTGACTTCCAATCTAGCGGGGTTAGAATGGCTTTGGAATCTCGAGATGGGAACCAACAGACCTTGTGACCATGTCGAGAATCGGGCAGCTGTCTACCAATCAAACGGCTTAATTTAGAAAAATAAAAAGACCATAGTTTCGCCATGCCCAGATCCAAAGCTTTATTACCGATAGCAATTCTTATTAAGGTGACTCGGTACGATACGGGGTTGTCCTGAATGGGCGTCGGCCCGGGGTCGCAGCCGCCTTGAGAACGCATCGTAATCCGCGAAAAAGCAATACTTGCATCGGCTCTGTACTTTCGGGTCGATGATTGTCGAATCTGATCTGAATCTCGTAGCTAGCCACATCGTCTTCATGAGTAGTCGGCCAATCGTACACAAGGCATTGATAACGCTAAACGAAGCCAAGGCCGGTAATCTTGGGGTACGCGGAGCTATGGCACACGTTACGCGATGCTCCAGGCTAGTTTCGATACCAAGGGACCCGGACCGAGCCCCTGGTTTATCGGTATCACACGGATGCGAGCCCCGGCATCATTATCGTGATGCATCACTGCGGGGTCTCAAGCTTGGCGAGTCAGGACGGCTGCTTGTTAGTGGAGTATGGATGAGAGGAGCATGGATGAGTGCCTATCTCGCCTGTCACCTGGTTGCCAATTCATGCTCTTGCTTATCACACGCCAGAAACATGTGCAATGACAGGCTTGTTTGGTGTAGACGAATCAACGACGCCAGGCCATAGTATTGAGAGTCGAGACTCGAGATCGCTATCCGCAGCCTGAAGAATACAGCGTCTCTCAACCATCTTATCTTCAACGAACCCTGACCGGCCGCGCTCAATTACGGTACAAAAGTACGACGGCGCGTTCTTCTTTTTTCAGTTGTTCCCCCATCGCCTCATTTCTACAAGTCGACACCCAAGAAAATGGCAACACACAAAGAGAAAGCCGATGTGGCGCTTGCTCTTGACTTGGAGGTATTGCTTCCGCCCATTGCGTTGCTCCCACACTTGGCTAACCACAACTCCAACCAGCGAACCGCGTCTGTCGCGGACGGTTACACTGAAAAGATCATTGAAATAAATCAAGGTGCCAAAAAGGACAAGGCTTTGGCCTTGCTCGCGACGCACCATGTTGCATTCGATGCCAATTCTCCCGAGGCAAAACGAGTGCTGCGAAAGATCGACCAGAGGATTATTCCGATGGTCCTGACCGTCTATGTCCTTATGCTCTTGGACAAGAACAGTCTTTCTTTCGCCAACATCATGGGAATCAAGGAAGAGACTCACCTCTCGGCCAGCGAGTATTCTTGGCTTGGATCAATTGTCTAGTATGTCATCGCTGCCGAATGACTTCGTGCATCACTAATCTTGATCTTCACAGCTTCGGATATCTCGCCGGAGAAATCCCCGTCACATTCCTCATGCAGCGGATCCCCCTGGCCAAGTTCTTCTCCGTCATGGTCATCATATGGGGGGTAATCGTCATGATGCACGCCGTCTGTCACGACTTTGCCACCCTGGCCGTTGTGCGATTTCTGCTTGGCTTCATCGAGGTGTGCACCGCGCCAATCGTCATCTATATTCTCGGTTCCTGGTACACCAAGGAGGAACAAATCTCCCGCGTCGCCATCTGGTATACGAGCTCTGGCTGGGGAAATGTCTTTGGAGGCTTCTTTGCGTGGCTAATTTGGCACGCGAAGACGTTTCGGTGGCAGGCGCTCTTCCTTTTCGAAGGAGGATTAACAGTTGCCCTGGGCGTTATCTTGTGGCTGTTCCTGGCCGCATCGCCTACTGACGCGAAGTGGCTCACGGAAGAGGAAAAGACGATTGCGCTTGAAAGATGCAGAGACAATAGAACTGGCACTGAGGTCTGGAAGTTCAACAAGTCGCAGCTGTTTGAAGCCTTTTGTGACCCGCGATTCTACCTCATCTTTCTCTTGTTAGTATCTACCGGTTTGCCCAATGGTGGTATAACCGTCTTCGGTAAGTGAACCTGTCTTTAGTGAATCCAACCGTCTACTGACAATGGCATCCAGGGCCTTCAATTATTTCTGCGTTTGGATTCACTCCCGAGCAAACGACACTCCTGAGCATGGCCCCCGGCTTCGCAGCCGTGATTGGCACCCTCGTCGCCTTGGCCGTTGCCAAGTATACAAACCGAACAATAGCAGGAATGTACATCTTGGTACTGTCCTGTGTCGGTGTCGTCATGATGTTGACAATCTCGCCCTCTAACCACACTGCCAGATATGGTGGTTACATTCTTACCATGCAATGTAGGTCCAATGCTCAAATCCAGCCATAAACCTTGCGTGAAATGGCTAACAATTAAACCTAAGTTCCCATCTGTGTTCTTTTCATTATCACCTTCATGACCGCTGGCGTTGGTGGGTCGACTAAAAAATTGGCCTTTGGTGCGTCATACCAGCTTGGGTACACAGTCGGCAATATCATCGGGCCGCAGACATATCGAAAATCAGATGCCCCTGATTATTATGCAAGTTCCTCTCTCTCGTATACAATACGTATGTATAACTAACCGCCAGATAGATCGCCAAGTATACGATGCTCGCATTTCTCATCCTGTGCCTTATTCTTCTCGGAGCCATCGGCCTTATCCATACTCATTGGAACAGAAAGAGAGATAAGCAGGATACTCTCGATGCCCAAAGTATGTATTCCCCATTGTGCCAGTTTACTGAGTGGTCTGCTTACCTTTTCTTAGATGGTGTTGTCCATGACACTATTGAAAATGAGGAGTTTGCCGACTTGACGGACTTCAAGATTCGATCCTTTAGGTACCCTATTTAGTCTGGATTCGAGATCAAGGATACCGTGGATCCCCACTTCTGTTCAAATCAACTGGTATTAATTGCTTGGAAATATGTGTAGACCTTGTATTTAGTCATAGTGAGACCTTGAATATGTCGTCGCAGTAATTTATCATTCGAAGTGCTTCGTTGAGTCCTCATCGTCGAAGAGGTTCGTATGTGAATTAATCAAGTTCACTTACCCATCCACTATTTCTCCGCTTTGGAAATCCAAATTACCTTGTCATCTAGAAGGCGTGTGGTTTCTAAATCATTTTCCTGGCCTCATGATTAAATTAAATCGTACAATACACCTCCATGTCTCTTTTTATCTCAAATACGCTCCAGTTTCTAAATTTGCCTTAGAATGCGTCTAATTATTTGCATTATTTACATATTGCAATAACATAGCCATGGTATCATGGAAGGGCGATGGACCGGATCTCTGACCCAAAAGTCATGACCGCCACTTGTGGAGATTATATCAATGACAGCTCCCCATTTACTCATTTTTTTATGTTGGACTTGATAAAATAAATGGGCAGTTCTGTCTTACTCGGTCATACCCGCACCATAGCTATCGCTTGCAAGAACCATTAAAGCCGGCCCTTTATCCTCGAAAACTGAGATTCGACTACTGCTGGAGATATTGTCAGCCCCTATCCCCTCCTCCCCAGTGTCCCTAACTCAGAGGATCAGAGGAAGCCTCATCGCTTACTATTCAAGGCCCTGCTATGAGTGCACGACCGGATGAACTCCAAAAGCTTTTCTGCTTGGACGGAATCTTCCGTGCCGATGGATAACACGTTGCTGTTCATGGAATTAATGGTTGCAGACAATGTCTCATCCCCAGTGGCCGTACCTCAGATGATTATGTTTATCAAGCACGTGAAAGATTGGCAATGTGCCTGCGGGCGTGCTCTTTGCACGGTAAGCATTGAAGAAGTCGATGGCGCCATCGCAAGCCTCCTTGCTATAGAACACACAATTAAATCAGTGAGGCCAGATCGTGGGATAGTGAGTGGAACATACACCTCCCATTTTACAGTTCCAATGTAGACTGGAACCTTGCTTGAGTCACTGGAGGCAATCGTCAGTTCTGTAGAGGTCATAAAGGCCAGTGTGAGATTACAGTAATGGTGAATCTTCAGGAAGCTGTCGGAATAGCCCTAGGGCCGACCGGGGCTGAGATAGTCAGATTCTCTACATCCATCACAGTCAAACGTGCGAAGTACTTACACCCCAGACATCCTCGGCATCACTTCCGTAATAACGTCGCAAGATCTTTTGCCGAATAGGCCTTTCCCTGTCATACCAGAATGGAACGCTCAAATAAATGACACCAGCCACAGGAGGGAAAACATTTCTTTGAGTGTTGCCTAATTTCTGGCGTTTAGTTCAAACCAGTAGAGGTTCTTTCGCTCATATCACTCTTACCTTCAGCGTAGAGATTCATGGCAATGTGAGCACCACCGGATGAGTGGCCCATCAATACGACATTTTCAGGGGATCCTTGGCCATATTTCTTGTGCGAGATGCTCTCATAGATCCACTCTCGGACAAGCTGTATGTCGTCTGCCCCTGCTGGATACTGGGCTGATGAGTTCTCTCCGACATCATCAGTATCATCAGCCTTGTTATAATAGACCAGCTGGTGATTAGCCACCACCACAACTATCCCCTGTTGGGCAAAGAAGTATCCGATATTGGCCCAGCACTTGTGCCTCGTTAGTATCCAATTGATGGGTGAATGGATTGGCTCACATTACCTTTTCACTCCAACCCTTGTCTCCTGAGAAAAACCCACCACCATGCACGAACAATAGGACGGGCTTGCCTACCGTTGTATCATCAAGTGGCGAAAAAACGTCGAGAAGATTCCGCTCGGCTGGTCCATATCGCTCGTCTCTGATGACAGCTACATTCGGCACCTCTTTGTGATGGAAAGGTTCGTAGAGCTCACGCCAAATCTATGAATTGGGCAGTGTTAATTTCTCTATCATGCGCTGACAGTTGGTTTACCTGCTCACCTCTTCGTCGCCTAGTTCGAACTTGGAAGTATCTTGTGCAATTCTGGCAAAGACACTATCCATGATTTCCGAATGACTTGCCGTAGCAATAAACTTGGGGGAGACGTGTGCAAAGATGATGATTTTGACTCGGCAGTTACAGGGTAAGAGGTCTGTATTAAGCAACTTTTCTTCTGCTATTTAATCAAGTTGGAGCTCTACGAAGATGTACATCAATGATGTCCTCTTGTGTCGGCTAATGTACCTGCTGCACTCAAGACCTAGTTCGGAGTAGCATTACCAACATCGTTATCGCGGTGTTGATAATGATGCGGACTTGATTGGATACAACACTACCTAAATAACAGCTAGCCCTATTTAGTTCAAGTTCTCTTATCGACAGGGGCCTCGGACCGAGCCCCTTGTAACATCACAGGATGAGTGATAACCGATGCCTGGGACTTCTCCAAACGCATGCTTCAAAGTAGAGTGTCTTGCACCTAGGTGTTTCCATTCACCAACATTTCTTCAGTGCCTGCTTTATCTACACCCGACAATCGGATAGTATCGTGTCTCTTTGCAGGGCAGACCTGTGGAATCCGGAAATAGACAACCGGGCGCAGCTCAACTTAGCTACCAACATTAGCGGCCCAAGCCAGTGCCGCTATCATGGACCATCTTTGGAGCGCCAGGTTTCTCCGCCATGGCCAATATCCGCTCCAGATCATTGGCTCGTAGCACCCTAACTCAGGCTTAAGCCGCCTGCGTATCTCTATCCGTACCACCTTATCATCGCCTCGCATTTGTCAGTGACCACTCCACAGGCTAATGATGGTTCCCCGCAATTCTGCGCTTCAAGAAAGACGTAACAAGTTTCCAGCGCTTGAGATCTTTACAAGCACAGGTCGGAGGCGTTTCTTACCCCATAGCCCACTGCTTTCCCACATGACCGCGCACCATGCCTCGTCGAAAAGTACGACCAGAGCATCGCCAGCGCTCTTCCAGGGCCTGCAAGTCCTGCAAGGCTTCCAAGATTCGCTGCGATTCGAAGCTCCCATGTGCTGCGTGTATCCGGCGAGACCGACCCGATGACTGCAGTTATCCCGGCCCTGGGAAGCCCCGTAATCACTGCAGTGGCAGCGTGGGAAGCCAGGATTCAATACCTCCCCTACTACCTTCGTCTACGCCATCGACAACGAGTGGCACCCCTCCATCAATCTCGCCCACACAATCCCCTGAGGCATTGGCCTTGGTTTCAATAGCATCGACCACACAGGCTGCTACAAATCATGCCCCTTGTCGAGACTCCGAGTCACCCAAAGAACGGTTTGTCACCGGCTCTAATGGTGAGAAAAGTAAGTCATGATAGTCTCCGCTGCCCAACCACACACGAGCAGTAGATGCTTACGTCTGTGTGAAGTCTACATTGGAGACACAGCTTCTTTGCCCTTCTTAGACTTTTTGCGCCAGAAGTTGAGACCCTTTGTGGGTTCTACAGCATTCACCGACGGCCGTCAGAACGCCATGCTCGAAGACAACGCCGACAAGGCGGAACACGATGATATGAGTCTGTCATTAGAACAAAGACGAGCTTTATTGGAGTCATATTTTGAGGCGGTATGTATGCAAGTCGGTCTTATCGACCCAACTAATAAGCGTGCAGACTAGTGCCCTCTTACATCTCTTCTCGCCGGCTGAATTAGAGTACTTTTTGGAGGATGGCATAGGTTCTTGCACATCCGAGATGAGGAAAATAGATGTTGCCGCTTTGGAGATGGCAGTTGCAATTGGCGCTCAAGCTCGTGCTTCCGGTCAGGAAGACACACAATGTGCTGCAGCCTACTTTACAAGAGCCCGACGCGTGGCATTCGACGGAATGTTGGTGTCACCGAGCCTAAGCATGGTCCGATTATTTGTCCTTCTTGCATTTTATACTCTTGGCGATTGTCAGCAGAATGCGGCCTTCATTTATCTCGGTGTTGCATCTAAAGCAGCAATTATACTCGGTTTACATCAACCGATGAGTTGGAAGTCGGCCCATAAAGAAGAATGGCCACACTCCAGGTACGTCATATGCATCGGTTATTCCTTTTAACCCAATACTGCTGGATTATGTGTGACTGATTAAGGTCGCTAACGCATTCTAGGCTTCGTATCTGGCACAGCTTGTGCATACTAGATGTCTTGACAAGTTCAATTCTAGGGAGACCATGCACTGTGCCCAGAGCTACTCGTCACGATTTAAATTCCTTACCTCTTGATGCAACCCAACCTTCATTCAATGCATGTTTAAAAGGTGCAGCACTATTGGATGATATATGCCGCATATTAAGCAGAGGCGTCATCATTGATGTATCGACAGCAGAAGACCTGCTAGAAAAACTTCGCTTATGGAGTCAAGGCCTACCGCCGTCTCTTCGACAATTTTCGCCTACCGAGACATACTCATTCGATTCAGCAGATCGAAAGACCTTTCTGGAGAAGATACATGTCTCCAGCCTATACTACTTCGCAGTCATTCTCGTCACACGGCCCTTTCTTATTCAACACTTGATGTACAAGCTTCGTCAAAAACCAACAGACGAGCAGAATACTTTGTCAGATCCCAAAACTCTTGCAGATCCAAAGATTGCAGGGTTGGCTCAAGTGTGTATGAGCTCAGCTGCGTACGTTGGTGATCTATGCCAGAAGCTTGCGGTAGTGGCCGATCTATCAGATCTACCGATCGGAAACCTCTGTCTCTTTAAGTAGGGACCCCACCGAGATGAGAATAAGGAGACACATGCTAACTACTTGCAGAGCGTGGATATTTAGTGCTGGTTTAATCCTCGGCTTCTCTTTATTTACTGGGGATTCTCGGCCTGATTTTCAGGACAACTTTGCTGGGGTCTGCGAGGTTCTGAAAAGAATCGGAGAAGCGAACCCTCAGTCAAGGCTTTATAGTGAGATATTGTGCACATTTCACGACACAATTAGGATACGTCGTCAACAGCTTTCTCACAGAGCTCGGCGAGCAGTTGACCAATACATCGATCAGATCCTTGTGATTAACGTCAACGAAGGAGCTGAGCATGGAGGCCCTACTCCGATTACTGATTACGACAACGAAACAGCGCGGACTTCGGGGGGCGATGTCAACTTGGGATTGATTGAACAGGTCGAATGGGACGAGGGTTGGCTCGCACAATATAACTGGGACGATGTGTCCATGCAGTTTTCTGATAACTTCACAATTGATCATACTGCCGGTCTTTTATGAAGGAACATCCGAATACATTTCCTAGGACTTAGAATATAATATTGTTCCCAGACCATAGGTTATCATACCAGAATCCGGCAGTCAAGTCATCTATTCCCCCGGTTCCTTGATCTGAATTCATCTCTGGACTTGTTAGAGCACCATCCATTGTGCTCAAAGTTCCATTGTTAGCGATATACTGCCCGAGAGAATCCAGGTCCCTCCATGAGAACCCATTCAGACTCTCTAGCTCCGCAGTCCAGTCGCCACAATCGATCCTCGGTTGCACAGGTGCGGACGCAAGGGCCATGGCAGATGGGTCTCCAATTGATGTTCTTCTTGTATCCGCTGGGTGTATCGGTCTCCCCATCAACTTACGCCAGAGTAAGCGGAGAGATCGGGCGTAGCGATGGCCTACGCTTTGGGGATTATCAGACGTCTTCTGGAGCCGAGTGATAGTCTCATGGATGGCGCGGCGCATTCCAGTTGTATCGGAAGCATTAATTGCCCCAGCTAATCTGGCCTATGTTTTGACACCAATGTGTTAGTGGTTTCGTTGGTATTGAGGGCCTTTATTACACACCTTAAACAGGAAAACCGCTGCATAGATGACGTATAAATAATACTTGAGTGGCATGTACTTCAGACCCATCACAGGGTCGATGAAGCTGTTCAATGTGCCAAGTAGTGAATTAGCGGCATCAATCGACTCGTAAATGAATCGTGCGTCAGGAGCGGCAGCCAAGTCTGAGAATAGTGGTCCGATGATGGGCGCGGTGTTTGGTGATGCTGATCGGGCCCTCGCCATGGCCCGGTTTATTGTCGCTTGAAATGCAAAGGCGTTGATATATAATCGAAGAAAGTCGTAAGAAAGTACCAGGGACGCCTTGACATGAGGTGTGACTGTAGAGTAATGTAAGCGGACTTGTCTTGGCTTGACTATTGGGGTAACAAACAGCTTAAACCACCCCATGAGAGCTTCCATTTTCGAAGGACGGAGGAGAAATCATCCTAGAGAAGTCAGCTGTGATTACAACCGAATATCATGTCATGTCAACAACGTACAATGTATCTCACGTATTCCCCTCCAACATACAACTGTTCCCTATGGCTCGTGGAGGAGTAGAGGATATCATGAGCATTACTGAACAGTTGTGTCAATTCCAGATGCGCTTGAAATAGCAGCGCGAGATCGTCGGACCCAAGCTTCTGTGCTTTCAAAGAGGGAAAGTCGGCGGCGCGCAGGTTGGTGGATGGGCCAGGTCCACGAGACCAAAACCCCTTGCCGAGTCGGATGGAGACTTGACGATCGCTCATGTAACATGCTATAAAAGATCCAGTGTCAGATAGCCACTGTTAGAAAAACAAGTGTGTCTTACCTGCCCAGGCAATTCGTTTGCGGCTGAAGTTTTGCGATTGATAGTCCTTGTCCTGGAGCAATCCAGTCTGTTCTAGCCTTTGGAGATACCCAAGTCTGATAGCGACACCGACTAGCATCCACGCACCCTGATCTTCTTTGCCACAGCCGATCACGGCGTTCTCTTGCGGATGCTGAGGAACCCATTCGGCAAGAATGAGCATGGCTTCCACGGCGCCGACGGTGGTAGAGCCGGTGTATATTAATTTGGACATGAGACTCTCCATGTGGCGGGAACATGCCTCGTGGACGAGGGCCCAGGTTGGGTCATCTTTAGAAGCAACGGTCAGAATAGCTGTCAGGAGATGTTCTTCCTTCTCAATCCATTCCGACACATCTTCTCCGTCAAAAATGGACTTGTATGCAATCGGGTAGAACGGGTGGAAGTGGTCGTGATAGCTATCATTGTTAGTGGGGTAATCGCCGTGGAATGTTGACTATACTCACTGCTGAACGAGCACAGCAACCTGTGAGAGGGGCAAGATGCCTTCTGATATAGGTGGGTATTGGGCTGCTGAGCCGATCGTGTCCACTGGGATTCCCTGGGCATTCGTGCTGTCTCCTGTGGATCTAGATGGGCCACCGCGTTCATGAGTGTCGAGATCAGCTACCTGAGCAAGTAGATCTAACGCATCAGATGGGTTCAGGAGATCTCCAGACGTAATGCGGCCCTCGAGTCCATCTGAGCTTCCTCCCAGCGGAGGCCGTTCTTGCATGGCGCCAGATGCATCCCCGGGCCACCCTGCCGCCGGCGGTGGAGACTGCCAGTGCTCTAATACATCCGATGGTCTCCGGTTACCGGGCGGTAACGAGTCGGCATGATCGTTATCCTCGTTGGAAGCGTCGTCTTCCCGGACGAAGCTGGCGTCGTGGCCGTGATCATTCGGTGGCTGGGGTTTGTCACGTTGTCCTGAAGACTTACTCCCTCGGACCCGGCGACCACCGCGTCTTGATTTCGCCAGAATGCATTCCCGGCGTTCTTCAACGCATCTCCGACACGGAGGACATCCGGGCAATCCATTGGAATCACTACATTGGGTAAGTGCCTGTCAAGATCGACAATTGCAGCGGTTCCGTCGATCCAACTCACAGGTCACATTTCGTCTTCCTTCCACGGCAAGACAAACATGCACGCGGTGCTCGCCTGTCCTTCTCCGAGGCCATTCCACGGCCCTCAATCAACGCCGGCAAGGATTCCATCGGTCCAATTGACTGTTCCTCCACGTCGGCGATGCTGGTGTGGAGAAGAAGCGCGGGTATTGAAGCAGATGCCGACCAAGAAGAATGCGAATCATCACACGACTCTCAGCAGACGCCGACGGCATGGCTTAATTGAGACTAGTTGCCGACATGGCTTCGCCGGCAATTGACTCGGCGTTTGAGATGGCTTGAACCGAGGATCAATGACGCCCAATTAATTCTTCCATCATCGGCTCCACCATCTACGCGACTAAGGCCACGCGGTTCCGAGAGCGGATGTTGCGAGGTTCCACTCATCATGCCACCACAAGATGCCTTCAATTCTAGCTGATCAAGGGCATTTTGCGATGGTTCACGTGGTGACGCGTGGGGGTGTTCAATTGCTCAGACAGGCGTCGTGTCGTAGTTGAGATTGGTCATGGCTATTCCATCGACGCGTTCAGTCGTCTCATGCCGAGTGCGTGTAAATAGAAGGAGGTCCTTGGCCGAATCACAAATCCTTGACAACCTCGACTGGCGACACGTGGGACACAGGAGATGGCTGAAAATTACACCATATCTCAAATGAAGCGGGTATTAAAGAATCTAGCATATTCTTGTCTATGTGTTCTACTTCAATCCTCCAGCCAATACAAGCTCTTGACCAGTCAAGTACCCTGTCTTCGCGAACCTATTCAGACATCATTAGCTTATTGAACTTCATCAGATCTGGAGTGAGACTAACATTGAAACGACGCTGGAAACTTCGTTCGGCAGGCCTAAGCGGTGCACCGGGATGCTGCCAGCAATAGCCAGGCCCGGATCTGTCGCCATCATGCTCTGCAGATTGCAGTCTTCATTCCATGTCCTAAATTATATGTCAGTCAACAATTCTTTTGCGAATTGATCGTATACTCACGTCTGTTTTGGAGCCGGGATCATTCCAGTAGACCCGATCATCGCGGGCAACACCTAACAAAGTGTGAGCATGTGTCAACGGTGCATTAGATCACACAGGCCATTTCAGCTTGTTTCCTTACAATATTCACAGTGACACCCTCTGGCGCCAATATGGTAGCCAGGTTTAAACCCATTGAGCTGCATTGAGGTTAGCATAGTTGTAGGCTCAAGTGACCGGAACACGTTCAACTTACCAAAGAGCACCCTTTGAAGCAGCATAATGGCAGCCGTTGAGACCACTGCCCCGGCTTGCGATGCTTCCAATCAAAATGACGCGACCCCATCCTTGCTTTCGCATTCCCGGCAGGCAAGCTTTCGTCACGACAAATTGACTACGGGTGTTGACCTCGATCATCTCATCCCAGTCGTCTTCCCCAATGTCCTTGATGTCGCGAATTCGACGCCCCAAACCGGCGTTGGCAACCAAGATTGAGATTGCGTTATGCTTCTCAGCGACTTTTTCCTGTGCCAAGACTCTGTCGACCAGTGTTCGCGTCGAGTCACGAACAGACAGATCTGCGGATACAGTTACAAACAGCTGCGAAGGGTGCTTGTCTGTAAGTTCGCGCGCCAAGGATTCTGCTTTTTCCTTGAATAGTGTTAGTCCACATCCTTCTCCAAATTTCCCTCCAAACACATACCTGACTTGAAGAATAGTGCAGTGCAACATCACATCCGTCGGCAGCCAAGGCCCTCGCGCAAGCTGATCCGATTCCGCCACTAAGAATAGTTAAACACCAACTGATTTTCTAGAATAGAAGATGCTGCAAACCTTGATCCAGTCACCAGGGCTAAGCGGCCTTGCACCCGGTTATCAGCGGTCTGAAGCTGTAGAGCAGTCATAATAAAGGTGATTGGTGAATTAAGCGGTATGACGGTCGCTCCAAATCCGGTGAACGCGAGTGGTGAAGAGTAATGCTTGAAACATGCTTCATTATAAATGGATTAGTTTCTATGGGCTTGACCAGTCCCTCTTCTTTTTCCAGCTTCCGGGTATTTCTTCATTCGCCGATCCTCAATTGCCGCAACCCACAGCGACGGTATTTGCTGCGGCCCCTTTCAGCTCCACCTGTTCGCTCAACGTGATCACGTTAGTGCGAGATGACATTAATTTCATTGACTTTCGAATGCCTAGCCAATGGCGGACATATTGACATCACTCCAATAAACAAATCCTTTCCATCACCTCGCTCTTGACCGTCCCGCAAACAGACACGATTGTGTCGCTAGCATCCACAGTCATGACATCCTCCTCTGCAATGTCGGGCTCCTCAAGACTGGCCAGCTGGCTGTCAACCATATCTTCCTTCATGTAGTGGCCTTTTCTAATCCTCACCCTCAGCAACAGAGCATCCGATGAAACCTTCAAATAGACGAAACTCATAAACACTCCCGGACTCCGTAGCGCTAAAATGCGTATGACATCCCGATGTTTTCGTTTCAGCGCGCTGCACGAGAGCACCACGCCTACAGCGTTGTTATCTAAGGCGCTTCTGGCTGTGTCTCGAAGGCGAATCAGCCAGTCCCAGCGGTAAGCCTCTGTGAGAGGAAGGCCGTCGCTCATCCGCTGGACGGCGTCTTGAGTATGATACTGGCCAGTAAATGCAATCAGTTTCAATGTTCAGGTGCGTGCTCTCAAGGAATTATTACATTGTCGCCTTCGATGTAGACATAGGCAAGGTCTGAGGCTAGTGATTTAGCAATAGTGCTTTTTCCACTTCCTGCCGGGCCACATATCACCACGACGTGGTTTTGTTTACTCATTGCCATTCTGAAATACAGTAATATGAAGATGGTAGCTGTTGAGGGATGGAGGCAGGATGATGGTATCCTGTCTCATCCTGGAGTCAAGACGGCGCACTCAAATAGCTGAATAGTTGAATCGCTGAACTAGCCGGTGTCAACGAGAGGCTGTCTACGTCGGTTATTGCCTATTCTCGGGCTTTCGACGCCCTGTCTGTCGGACTTACGGCGTATCCTAAACATGTTAAATTGGCTCCGGCGTTTGAACGGCAATTGAACCACGTCTTCAATCGCCGAGTTCCGAGTCTAGAACCCCAGATCACTCCATCCCCCAGAATCAATACCCCGCATGATCTGTGGAGACCCCACAATTCTCCAAGTGTAGTCACGCGTCGGCGCGAGACGAACGCTCTTAAATGTGGATATTTCCGTTGTTCTCCTGAGAAGTCGTTCCATGCTCTCTGGGTTTATCCTTCTCCTGACCATTGATCAGGTTTAAACTTATCTCACTGGGAGCGGGAACAACTTTGACACGACTTTAACAGCCTCAATCACACGTCGTCAACATGGCTGGGCCTGAGCTGCAAGGGCGTGCGCTTATTTTGACCGTCAGTGTACTGACGTCTTTGGGGTTTATGTTGATTGGATTCGACAATGGTTTGATGGGAGGCCTGGGTGAGTTCCAATCCATCATATCTCCCGTTCTGTGGAATATGCGGCTAACTTCGTTTTTGTCAGTCAACTCGCCTTCGTTCATTTCGACTTTTGACGCCCCTGGATCCGACATGATTGGACTTATCGTCGGTATCTACGAAGGTTGGTGTATCCATTCCGTCGAGCTACTTCGGAAGTATTACTGACACATTGTTTCATGTAGTTGGTTGTTTCTTTGGCTCCATTGCGTCAGCCATGTTCGGAGAGAAGCTGGGTCGTCGTCGAACTATTGCCATTGGCTCGTGGATCATGATCATCGGTGCTGTCCTGCAAGCTTCTGCCTATGGCCGACCTCAGCTCATCGTCGGACGAATTGTATCCGGCGTTGGCATGGGTATCATCAACTCCACGGTGCCTGTTCTTCAGGCCGAGTTCAGCCCCAAGTCAAGCCGAGGAGTTTGTACGTTGGCTCTTCCATCCAACAAGAATAAGCTGCTAACTAGAACACAGATGTTTGCGCTCAGCTATCCACTCTGAACTTTGGCATCTTCCTTGTCTACTGGATTGACTATGCCTTCTCCAGCCACACCGGTAGCTATGCCTGGAGAGTCCCCGTCATTCTTCAATGCATCTGCATCATCCCCATACTGTTCATCTTGACCCTCATTCCGGAAACCCCAAGATGGCTCGCCTCGCATGATCGCCCAGATGAGTGTCTCGAAATTCTGGCAAGAATTCATTCCGCTCCCACCGATAACATTGAGGTGCAACGTCTTCACAACACCATCATCCAGACAGTCGCGTATGAGGCCTCCATTGGCGCTGGTTCCTGGAAGGATCTCCTGAAGAACGACCGCATCAAATCCCAGAAGCGACTGCTCATCGCCTGCGCTATTCAGAGTTTCCAGCAGCTTGGAGGAATCAACGCCATCATCTGTAAGACCCAGACTTCTTCCTACAGCTAGGTACCGCGAAACGACGACGCTAATTCTTTGCAGACTACTCAAGCACTTTGTTCGAGCACAGCGTCGGCTTCAGCCCCAAAATGTCCGCACTCATGTCCGGATTTTTGCAGACTTGGTTCTTCGTCGCATCGTTCATTCCCTGGTTCTTGATCGACCGTGTGGGCAGAAGACCATTGGTAAACCCATCTCATCTCCGGCAACCTCAAAACACCCTTGCTGACTTTTCTCAAGCTCCTGTCTATGATCAGTCTGATGGCGGCAGTCATGGCAATCCAAGCGGGATTGATCTACCAAGTCCAGAACAATACCGCAATCGCACACGCAGCAGGTATCGGAGCCGCAGCCATGCTCTTCGTGTTCCAAGGAGCTTTCACCGTGGGATTCCAGGCTACTGTCTGGGTTTATCCGTACGTCTCATGTCAATTGTGTGCAAAAATATGTTACTAATAAGTTCTAGATCCGAGATTCTCCCATTGCGCTTGCGCCAGCGAGGTTCATCCATTTCCACTGCCGCAAACTGGATCTTCAACTACGTAAGCTACATTCCCATCCCATTTCAACTCCAACCTTTGTGTCTCTAACCTCTGGATTAGATGATTGTTCAAATTACGCCTATCGCAATTGACCGCATTGGCTGGAAAACATATATCATTTTCGCCGTCCTCAACACCGCCTGGGTCCCGATCATCTTCCTCTTCTTCCCCGAAACCAAGGGTCTCGAGCTTGAGGATGTCGATCGCCTTTTCTCCGGTGAGAGTGTTATTGAAATGCTGGATGAAAAGCCAGGTGCTGTGATGGCAGTAGAGGACATCCATGGTAGTCAGCGGGTGTAAATAGCTATCTTAGCACGCTGCGCATCGTTCTACTAGTTGAGATGAACTAGTGGATTGATTGTATGATGAAGTGGCACGAAATGCAAATATATTTGTACGGCCAATAATTGTATCGTGTGGTCCGATTCGCCGCATTGACATCGCATTGAAAAGTCCTTAAATATTGTGCTCACTTGACAATGCTCGCGGGTTCAACTTATGGAAATTCTCACATTTCCATATCGCTTTCCGATGTTCATGAATTAGCTAATTCAATGAACTTTAAGTCCCTGTACTAATACCAATGCATTTCCTAGCGACGCGTTATGAGACATGCTACGTGACAGTGCCGTCAATTGACTCGGTTCGAAGTGAAAATAATATTTGAGCTGTGAGCTTTCGGCAATAATTATCTAGGCTGCATGTTTTTATTTCCCATCGTCTTGGAGCCTTTATTGTATCCCCCTATATGATAAATAAGAATTAATCGCAGGTTTCTAGGGCGCTTCAGCCCATCTTCTTTGTTCTTAATGTCCAATTGGGTGAGCGAATGTCCTCTACAACTTGTGTCTAGGGTAAGGCTCCTTACCGCGATGCGATTCCGCCGCGCTCGGCCGTGCGCTTGGTCATTTTAATATCTCAATCTATAACACCAAGGGCCAGCGGATCCTTTGGCTAATTCTGGTAAGCTCGTTTTCAGATATGGCGTGTTGAGTAGCATAAGGCGGTGACGTGAAATGGCATCGGCAATTGATTCAGTTGCCGATTGCCGACGTACACAGACGAAACAGCCAATGCCGATTTCCCCGCTACCAAAGCGTCTCTCCAAATCGCTCCACGCCTTGCTCAATCACCGGGATCTCGACTTCGTATTCAACAGCTTAACACTGTACCTTACTTCACAAGCGGGATAGACTCCTCCGCGACAAACGAAACCATGGCAGCGTATCCACGAGAGTTTGTCTGCCACGACGAGTCGGCTACCGCTCTCTTTGGTGAATCCCCGCAGTTGGAGCTGCTCCTTGAGAATACCGACTATCCTTTTGCACACGAAGCTAGTGTCTTTATCCAAGAAAACAGGACGCTGTTTATCACCAGTAACCAATTTGAAGATGTAAAAACCGGGGAGCGAAAGATTCAGATAAGTCGTGTTACGCTGCCGAAAGAGGGAGGTTCTGCTTCGTGCGAGGAGATTCATCCGAGCGATGTGCCGATGGCGAATGGAGGCGTGAACTACAACGGCGGCATCTTGTTTTGCGCTCAGGGAACGCTGGATAACCCGGGTGGCCTCGCATTCATGGAATCCCAACCCCCATATCGCTCCCATTCTCTGATCACCTCATACCACGGCCGGCCGTTCAACTCGGTCAATGACGTCGTGGTACACTCTGACGGATCAATCTGGTTTACAGACCCAATTTACGGCTCCGAACAGGGCATCCGACCGAAACCTAGGTTGCCCAACCAAGTATACCGATATGATCCTCAGAGCGGGTCGATCCGTGCTATGGCGGACGGATTTGGCCGTCCCAACGGGATTTGCTTCAGTCCGGATGAAAAGACAGTCTACGTGACTGATACAGACTGGATTCATGGCGATGGGACGACAGATGATTGTCGCGCATCAAGCATGTTCGTCATTTCTAAGATTCGTGACGCGTTACGTGCCTTCACTAACGACAAGTGTAGATACGCATTCGATGTGGCGCTGTACTCGAATTCACCGTTCCTCACAAACCGAAGGCTTTTTGCCATGGCTGACACTGGGATCCCCGACGGAATTAAGTGTGATGTTCATGGGAATGTCTACAGTGGGTGTGGCGATGGCATCAACGTATGGTCTCCTGGAGGAGTCCTGCTTGGAAAGATCCTTGTTGAGGGTGGTGCTGCTAATTTTTGTTTCGGGGCTGATGGAGAAGTGTTTATCTTGAATGAGACTCGCATTTGGAGAGCCCAGTTAGCAACTTCAACAAAAGGAGCCTTGCTGGGGATTTAATTAGGGTCTATACACCGAGCATTGCAATGGACGACCGGCGCCAAAGGATATCAAGACGCTGACATTGGAGAAGACGTATGTCATCGCTTCCGTATAAAGTGCGCCATCTGGCTTCATCACCACGTCATCGCTGACAATTAACCAAAGCGGGCCGTTGAAGGTAACAACCCAAAAAAGGCAGGTCACACCATTATTTCGTGTCATTTAAAGGGCGTCCATGAGTCACTCCGGCTTTCCCCTCTCCTGCTTACGAGTGGACATGTATTATATAGGACTTGATGACCAACACCAATTACCCCAATATCATGGGGCAGATACGGAGTACTTTAGCATCTTTTTCCAGTCCAGCCAAACACCATAATACAGAATGCCGTCCCCGATTTTCCCCAAAGTCCTACAGCCTGGTGCAACGATAGCTTTCATCTCGCCATCGGCACGGCTCAACGATGAGTTGCCTGATGTAATGACGCGGGCGACTGCTGTGCTATCAGAACGAGGCTACAACGTTCGCACGTTTTTCAACAAGGACACAGGCATCCAGTCGTCAATAAGCAACCGGCTGTCAGAAATTCGGGCTGCCTTTTCAGATCCCGACATCTCTGCCATCATATGCACAATCGGCGGTCCGTCCTTCACCGAGTTGTTGCCGGCCTTGATTGCCGACACGGAGCTGCACGATATCATTCGCGCCGACCCGAAGATATTCGTGGGCTTCTCCGACATCACCGGCTTCCACTGGTTCTTACATGCGCTGGTCGGTCTGCGCACCTTTTATGGACCTTGCGCAATCCCCGAACTTGGCGAGGCAAATTCTGCGAGTGACGAGCAGTCACCGCTTGCGTTCTGCGTCAAGCATCTTTTCCGTGCCATTGCATCGCGCGAGCCGGTCGGGGCGATCCCAAAATCCTTGACCTACGCACCGAAGCTTGCTGCATGCTTCAAACACCCAGCCTCTCTGTTGGCGCCCGAGCTGGCTAAAACTCATCCCTGGAAGTGGCTTCGGCCTGGAAAGGCCGAGGGCCGACTTTTCGGCGGCTGTCTCACCGTCGTCGCGCGCCTGAATGGGATCCGCGCAATTGTTCCACAGTGGCGAGGCCGGATCGTATTTCTCGAGACTGCCATGGGGGATGATGGGGACTCGGGGAACCCACTCAGTCGAGTTCAGGCTGGCTTCGCAGACTTGATAGCCCAAGGCGTCTTCGAGGAGGCGGCGGGTTTAGTTGTTGGCAGGCCATTCGGGTATGATTCCGACGAGGCGAGGCAGACCTACGCCGACGTCATCACAGGATTGCTGTGCGAAGGGAGGCTGGCAGAAAAGAAGTTTCCCATTTTGTTTAATGTCGATATTGGACACACAACCCCGATGGTCACACTTCCATTCGATGCATTAGCTGTACTGGACTCCGAGAAGGATGTTTTTGCAGTCTTAGAGTCTGGAGTCGTATAAGTACAGTCAAAGCTGTATCACTCATTAATAAAAACGAAAATATGAATAAGAGGAGACGCATGAGCAAAGAAAAAGTCTATTGTGGATAACACTCCCCGCGTAGAGCAACTTTGCTATCAATGGACAGATAACATATACTCTTTTAACACCACTATCCCCCCAGAAGATATCCAGATCACAGGCTTGGAACCCAACCTAATTCTTCTATCGGCCAGATAATCCATCCTCGGTGTTCCTCATCCAATGCCCCATATATTCCAGTCATCAAGTACTCCACCCAACCATCAATCCACCATCGGTTTGGAATCCGATGGAGAAGAACACAGAAGTAGGCCAATAATACAAGTGCCTCTTGTTCCTCGTTTGCAAGTAGTGGGATGACATCTTCAGCTATAAGTATCCAGTAGAAGATGTCCACCAAATCTTGCTGGTACGGATCCTCATAAAACATACCAAAGCTCTCGTTTAATACTTCAGTTGCGGAGTTGTAGATTGATCGGCGCTCTGGATCCATAACTGACTGATCCAGTAAGAGTTGGAGATGTTGCAAATAATCCACATGAACTGTTTGCTCTCTGGCTGCAAGGCGTTGCCTACTATGCATCATCATCGGCGAAAAGAGGCCCTGGGAGACTTGAGCTTGAAAAGTCGTGATAAAACCTCTGCACCCCCGAATCAACACCATCCATGGTGGAGGGCACCAAGAATCGGTTCCACGAGGACCTGCAAATCCTATGCTGCCTTGTCAGTAAAAACCCTCGATCATAAAGCATTGAACTCACCAAAATAAACGGTCAGAACAGAAAAGGCAAACAAGCCGTCACAATTCTTCTCATCGAGATTGTCCATCAACGCCGTAGCTATCCTTGACGCATTCTCATGGTATATTAATGCTGTATCGCGAAGGAAATCTCTCCGCTCTGGGCAAAATCGTTCCAAGTGGAGAGCGGAGACGGACAGGAGTGCAAGCATGGCATAGTCGCATGAGAAGCAGAGCTTGACTATACGGATTCGCCACAAGTCTCTAATCAAGGCATTGTCGGTGAGTGTTGCGTAAGTAGAAGTAGTGAAGTGATGTAGCAACTCGAGATCGACCATGTTGGGATTCGGCGAAGGCGGGGCGGCTGGAGGGTTAAACACCAGGGGCAGATCCGTAAACCGACAAGTCTCGCCTCGCTTGAGACAGTTTCTGCAGTAGGGTTTCTCCTCGCCGCACTGATGTTGCTAGTCAGTACAACGACAGAGTAGAAGAGATGAAAGCGGTCGCATATGGGAGTAGAAAGATGGCCGTTGATACATGTCCAAGTGCTGTGGCAAGCCGCGGCCGCATCATGATGGTACCATCGATTTCATGCACCGGACCCCCACGGTTACGATAGAAAGTACCCTCACACAGAGAAGTGAAAAGTGTAGCAAAATAGCAACCACACAAGAATCCAAACATGCTAGGGAAGGCCAAGGCGGGAGAGTGGGGGATGGTGCCAAGTGAGCGTCACTAACTTTGATCTTCCTCCGCTTACACACAGCGCATCCCGTGCGCGTCTTTGTGTGGGAGCGCCTCGGTTTCACAGCGGGAGGGCCTGAGGCCGACGAATCCGGCGTGCTTGTCATTGTATCCGGATGCTCAGGAGTGATAAAGCAACGAACATCTGGCGTGTTTGGTTGAACGAAAGAAGGATCCGGGATGAGAGCGATGTAAGCTAGCAGACCCTGAATGTGGCCCCGCTCCAACAGGCGACTCTAACAGTGGGACCGATACGAAATGTCCGAAGATCGACGGGTCTATGCGAGACGTTGCGAGTCCGCTAGTCTCGCTTTGGTGGTGGCTGAGCCTCAGATTCCCACCCTTCATGCTGAGAAATGAGTGACCAACGTGGCTGGCATGTCTTCCTTACGTGTCTCATGTAGCACGTTGGCAATCGCTTACCCGGAAGCATG
Source organism: Ilyonectria robusta (assembly GCF_021365365.1). Classification (NCBI taxonomy): domain Eukaryota; kingdom Fungi; phylum Ascomycota; class Sordariomycetes; order Hypocreales; family Nectriaceae; genus Ilyonectria; species Ilyonectria robusta. The sequence continues at coordinate 951,098 of NW_025764454.1, read as the reverse complement.
GAGGAAACCGTGTGCAAGTCATTCCAACATGTTATCCTGGACCGTAGAGCCTGACGGAATTATGCCGTGTGTCACGAGGATGTCGCATAGAAATCTACAGATTGCCAACTGTGTTCCCGCGATTGGCAAACTGCCAGCAGTAAAGCCACGACTTGAACGCTGGAATAGATTAAAATCCATCCAGTTGATCGGGAATATCCCTTGTTGATCTACCCCTCCAGAGCCATTAGCATGGGTTTGAACACCCCCATAAACAGTCTAGTGGTTTAAGCCTTACGTCGAATACCACACTTGTGTTGCAATTCTTTCCGAAGTATGCGAGAAAATCTAGGATGATGCGATTGGATAAAAAATCGGGGTGGGATTGAACGGAGCGCACACAGTAAATGGGCATCATCTCAACTAAAGTAGCGTCAGATTTCCATCTCCGATATCTTCACACACAATCTTAGCGTCTCAAGTCACGGTACCTCTGCAGCTGGACATCAATGTTTTATAGCGATTGTGAATTTGCCAGAGATGTGGCGATCTATTATGCTGGTTAGCTTCACGTACATATTTCTACCATTTTCTACTGCGTAGGCATCAAGCTTATGCTTTGTGCTTTGGCTCGAGACCATTGCTATCTTGTGTGTCCACACGGCCACTGGAAGAATATCGTAAACGAGCAGATGCGAGATCTCATCCGAGAACGAGCCGCTATGCCCGATTTCATGTTTTGGGTGGCGGAGCCGCACCCCAGTACCGGCCGGCCTCGAAAAAGGTCCACTTTGTGGCAAGGACCTTGAGTCGAGAGTATTTATTCATTCTGTCTCGCTCAGCTGAATGGTATTCTTCCAAACCACCTATACACTCTCTACTTCTCGCCTTCATTCGTCATCTTCTTCGCAACCATGGCCGCCGGCAATGATCTGTTCAAACTCTACCGCTATGACCCGTCCATGACGGCGGCCGTCATCTTTATCATCCTCTTCTCGGCCATTTCAGCTTTACACACGTATCAGTTGGTTCGAACCAAGACTTGGTTTTTTATCCCTTTCCTCATAGGGGGCTATTGTAAGATGCATGAACTTGACCTGTACTTCTATGGATCTTCAACTAACATCGTCATCCTCCGACAGTTCAATTTATTGGGTACATTGGTGTGAGTATACTCCTTTCCCTGGTTTCCTCCTAATTTTTAACCCCTTCGATTAGAGAGCGGTCTCGAGCAGCCAAAGTCCCGACTGGACTGTCAAGCCTTATATCGTCCAAACTCTGCTACTCCTAGTGGCACCTGCCCTTTACGCTGCCAGCATTTACATGATTCTCGGCCGAATCATCCTCCTAACCGACGGTGAACAACACTCGATCGTCAAAAGAAAATGGCTGACAAAGCTCTTTGTCTGCGGTGACGTCGTGTCCTTCTTTATGCAAGGAGCTGGTAAGATCTAGTTGGTTTGGCTCTATACGATGTGCTAATAGCGGTATAGGTGGAGGCATCATGGCCAGTGGCACAGTAGAGGCTTTGGAGACTGGGGAACATATCATCATTGGTGGTTTGGTGGTACAGATTGTTGTCTTCTCCCTCTTCGCTGCTGTAGCTGGCATCTTTCACAGGCGAATGTGGCTGGCTCCGACAACAAAGGTCTTGACCGGCAATATTCCCTGGCAGTCGTACCTCCATACCCTTTACGGAGCGAGCCTGCTCATTATGATTCGTTCACTATTCCGCTTGATTGAGTATGCGCAAGGTAACGCAGGGTATCTTATTTCTCATGAAGTCTTCTTGTATATCTTCGACAGCGTCTTGATGTTTGGGACAATGGTCTTGTTCGCATGGTACCACCCTAGCGAGATCAACGCCATGCTGAAAAGGTCTGGAGGCAAGGCAATCCGGCGAGCAATCTCCCTTTATACATTGGTCTAGCATGGAGTACAGGGTGTGTTAGTACATAAGGTTTTGTTCTTGTGGGCTATCTGAGTAGAAGAGCGAACGAGGCTGAGCATTCCACTGGGGAGATTTATTTTCTGCTTATTGTCATTATATAGAGAGTATTAAAAGGGTGTTATTAATTAATAAACAGTATCCGGGTTGATACAAATATGTTTTGCCATCTCATAGCAATATCTGAAGCTTGATCGTGACTCAGAATAAATTAGTTTCAAGATCTCTATGGTGATGGGAGGGATGTTTCTTCTATTAAGGACTGCAAGAAACTCTAGATTAAATACAGATTCCAAGCAGCTACATGCTAAAAGGTTCCAACTAGCCATGAGGAATCGAAGATTTGCTCCAGGACTCAAACAGAATCGAGCTTCCCCTACATGGAAGTAAGGTAACCAAGAACATCCCTCTCGTTAGGTTCAGGTGCACTGTTTGTATAGGAGAATATGCTGAATCTCCCGAAAAAGCATAGTTCTCTGCGCAACAGCCTTCCAACAGATGTCCGCGTAGCGTTAGCTAAGCGGGCGTCAAAGAGCCACCGCCCGTGAGGGAGATTGTCTCGCCACTAGAAGAGGAACTTCCGAGGCTACCATAGTATATAGTGTAGCCGTTACTGTTGATGTTGGAGAAGCTGGTGTCGTCGTCCTCAAGGGTTGCGACGTAGGAGTCGCCAGTGACCTCCCAAGTGGAGCTTGAGTCCAGGACCAGGGTCACGTTGGATGCTAAATCATCACCATTGACAATGCCGGTAAGTGTACTGCTATCAGCTAGATCCAACTCCAGTGTGCTGATGTCGTCAACGTAAACATCACCGCTGACATCGACTTCAGAGAGGACAATCGTGGCGTCGCCGCCATTGCTGCCGGAAGTTCCCCAATCATCTGTAGAGATATTCGCGAGAATTCCTGACTCAAGAGAGATGGAAACGTCGGTGAGGTACACATAAGCTTCGATATTGCTAACAAAGACCAATCCATATGTACCCCTCGTTTCAGAGACGGAGCCGCCGTTGACATATGCATATGCAGTGCTGCTGCTTGAAGGAACAGTGCTCATAAACTGAAAGACTCCATGCTCATTGGGGGCGGCCGATATTTCGGGATTGTTGAGAGTCCACGAGTTGGAGCCGTCGATAACACAAGCCGGGGATTTGGCCGTGGTTCCCGTGAGATTTTCCACAGTGATGTTTCCCGTGGAATAGACAAGGGCAGATTTCGAACCATATGTATACACTTGTGCATTATTGACGATAATTGTGCCACCGCCGGTATCGGTGGCTATCGCACTGCTCGAGGTACCGTAGGTGCTGCCGGTGAGGTCTTCGGCATAAATATAGCCACCGGCAGTGTAGATTCCATGAGCAAATTCGCCCACACAGTAGAAGTCCAGGTTGTATAGATAGGCGTAGGTTCCATCTTCGTATGTGTGGAGAGCATTTGACCCAAGGTCTTCGGTTTCAATGTAGCAATCAGTCAGGTAGACGGAACCTCCCTCCTGAATAGCAATGGCTGCGTTTAGGGCTGACTGGGAGGTATCTTCCGTGCTCGACGTGTTGCCGGATTTAACAAAGGTCACGCTTGATGCATAGGCAACTCCTGACTCCTCTACCAGCAGGACACTTTCGTCTGTTGCAGTGGCCGTGATGGTAGTCGAAGTGATAGTAGTCGTTGTCCCGGAGACTGTGACAGCTGCAGATGAAACATAGACCGCACCGACAGGACGTAGTATGAAGCATACTGCACCCACGATGAGGAAGTTGAAGAAAATATGCTGAAATCCCATGGTTGCGTTGTAAGGATGTTGGTAAGATGAATGTTTAGTAAAGAGGATGAGTGGAGTGGTTTAGCATCAAGATGGAAGGTTACAGGATCTTTTATAACTGAGAGCTATAGTAAGTGTAGACCATCCTCAGACTAATTATGGACTTTTTGAAGGGTAGCATGAATGTGGAGCCGAGAACTTGTCCCGGATGGTGAATCCCATCTCATCTAAGAGAGCAGGGCAAGGCATAATGCTGGATTATGGGAAAGATTTCGGCATGTGGAGCCGAGAGCTTCAGCCGGGCATGGAATTGCATCACTATCCATGGGATCATAGATTAGATATCACACTGGATGTTAGAGAGAAAGTGTCGGGATGTGGGAAAGATGTTCAGATGATGTTTGCTGTCTGTTTCCAATACCGAAAGATGTTCTCAGCCTCGATGTTAAGGATTTGTGCGGGGTCCTAAATGACCTCTGGATAGCAATTTGTTGGATGAACCTTACTGTCTGAAAAGTTAGGTATATTGACCATTATATCTGTGTTCCATGGTATGATATCGTCGATCCGGCAATAGCTAATCTGCTGTCTGGCAATGAAAGCCCGCAGGTGCGTCAACCATGGTGTATGCGAGCTTATAGTGCCGTATGTACTATTCCCTCTAGCACTTCTCGCGTAACTCGGATAGGAATGTTTCTAATGGGAATTTTGGGCCACGTACCGAAACTATTGACTGAAATGAGTGGGGTGAATCTGGGGTATTCTTGTTCTCCCTTCGTCATCACAAGGTGTATCCCGATTTGACTACAATTACCATTCGGGTCCACATCGGACCCTAACATCGGGCACTAATTGCCTAATTATCATTATCGGACAAATCTATTGTGTTTCTGTCCACCTTCCGAAGTTAAAGTTGCATCATGACCCAGGGTTGGGTATTCAATGGTTCGTCCGGTAGAGGAACCACCGTATTATCTATATTGCCTAAACTTTGGACTTATTCCTCCAATCAGCCATTTAGTCTTCGGCACTCTATATTGTGCTAATCCAAATGCGATATAGCCATCTCACTGACCTCCTCTCCTGGTCCTTGGGTTACATTGACGAATAGTAGAGGACACACCAAACCTGGGGTTTGCGGGGTAGAATTGAGCATGAACACGCGTCCCTGCATCGGATGACAAGGACATTCCGGGCAACGAATCTTGATTATGTGAAATTATGATCGTACATCCTATTCACTCACCGTTCCGCACATCCCGTCGCAGTTTGCAATTTCGTTCAGGTTAAATGACATATGGGTGAGGGAAGTGAAGTCCACCATGACCGTGAGGGATCGTATTGAAAGCTGTTCTGAAAATGAGACAATTTCCTTCAACTCCCTATTACTCCTGGTAATTCTTGTGCTAACTTGCGCCTGTACGTATCTTCAAAAATCTGAACCTCTATTAGCTCTATTCCCTACATGAGACTGGAAATACTGGACAACCCAATTCTAGTTGACCTGAAGTTTCGGCGAGGTTTCATCGTGGGACGTTCTATCCATTGTCACTTGCCTGGCAGTCATCAACCCATTCGACTACGTCAAAGAGCCATCTGACCCAAATAACCCAACCTCTCGCCAAAATCCCGAATCTCTCACTGGAGCCATCGACTGGGTAGATAGCACTCCAACCACAAGCTTACCTATGAACGAATATGCGCAATGCCTATGTCATGATCAATATCCAAATATGCGTCGCAGTGCTTCAATGTTGAAATCTATCGTCTAAGTTGGTTCTAATTCTATTTCCCCATAGTTTTAGCAGTCGAGTGTCTTATAACAAAAGACTAATGATGACGGGTACTAGTAACAAGAGCAGGAATAATGGTGACGAGGTTACGGCTTGTACCAGAGGCAGATCGCTTCCGCTTTCATTACTGTCACCGCTGTTGCTGTCACTGTCGTTTTTGCTGTCGCTGCTGTTGTCGCTGTCGCTATCACTGCTGTTGCTGACCACAGCAGATTCCTCCCGAGTAGGATCAGCTCCAACCGGGTCCTTGATCCAGCTGCTCGGTATTTGAGTAATAAAGTCATACCAATAGTGACCAAACTCAAGATAACCGTTCAACGACGGATGAATACAGTCCTGAAGTAGGCTCTTGGGAAACGTAGTAAAGTCCACCGCGAGGACATAGCTACCATTTGAACGCCGTTCCTGAACAATTCCAGGAATCAGCGCTTGGTATTTCGGAGTCGCCGATACTTTGTGCGGGTCGCATGTGCCGATAATCATCGCAACGAGTATTACGGCGTCCGGGCATGCCTCGATTATCTGGTCTATCAGGCTCCCCAGTCGTTTGGCTGCACCCTTGGGATCGTTGCCTTCTGTTGAGAGGAATGACCTGTCGTCCATATCATTCGTTCCTGCATGGAGGAGAACGATATTGGGCCGTTGCGCTAGGGAGGGGCCGACATGATCGCTGATGTATTTAATTGTCTTTCCAGGCCAGGCAGCCTATATGACCATAAATGTCAGTACCATTCAGATCCATGTGAATGGATTGCGTGGGGTCTCACATAGTAGCCGTCAGTCATATTGCCAGCAACATCGGTACCGGCGAAAACGACTTCATCCTCTATAGAAGCCAAATCAGCCCACCATCTTGGGTATTTTCTTTTGGTCAATCTTCCAAGAAATCTCACCTGACAGGTCGTTTCGGAGCTGAAGTCGATATCCGTTACCAAGTCCCCCGTTCACACTCCCGCCGCTCCGCCTCCCTGCAGTGATAGAATCACCAACGCAAAGAATACGGAGTTCAGTGCCCGACTTGACGGCTGTACCGGGAGAGACATCGGTTCTGTTTAGCGGCGAGGTGTCGTTTATCTCACTTTTCTTCTGTCCGGAGTTAATGAATGAGTCATCCGAGTTATCCGCTTTCGAGTACTAACGTCTTGCGCGTGAGCAGGCAAGCTAAAGCTCAGAAAGGCGCAGACCACGCCAAGGAGGCGGGTGGAAGAAACCCGCATTAGGCAATTTTTCAAGAAGCATGAAGATCTCCTGGACTTTGGACAGGGCCATTTTGCGGGCGTGGCCTTTTAAATCGGTCAGAAGGATCCTTGGTATCGTGTCAGTGAGCATGGGTCGATTCATTCCTCGGCTACATTATCGTAGGATGGGGCTTGGGCGGGGCTTCGTCAATTCGCTTACGCTTAAGTTGTTCTTCTTGACGCCCGTACCGTTCGGCACTTTCCTATCTCAGAGCCCAGGGAGATAATAAAGTGGGCGGTAGGATGGCGGCTCGTGTTTCAAAGAGTCTAGCCCTAATCCGTGGCCATCTGCTGGTAGGCCGTCTTTAGCTCCAGGGCTGGAACGGGTGAGGCTATGGGTGGATAGACAGGGGACAACCAACAGCTCTTGGCAATATGACTTGTTTTGGTTGGTCTGTTGGTTGACTTAACAGCGGGCTGAAACTGGACAGGGGATCTCGCTAAGCTCCTGTAGTCCTGGCGCTTCACGATGGCAGCATTCGGCAAGATCCGAACTGCGAGTTTTGTTAAATAGTGAACCCTCACCACTTTAGAGGTTTGTTTACATGGTTAATCGACGTGCTCCTTTGATCGGACTATGCGAGGTGGGAGGAGGAGTCAACAGGCCCCATCACGAATCGCCACGGCTTAATTCTCCTTTCATCGCGTCCATCGCGGGGCTAGGTGACTCCACGTCGAGCATTACAGTCATTTAAATTGTCCATGCGTGTATGACGAACACGTGGGCCATGATAACGCGATTCTAGCAGCTGGGTATCCTGGGCAAGCAGATTGATTCCGACAGTGCCTTGAACGGCAGGGCACGGCTTCGACCAACTCGGCCACGGCGAACATCCCATGCGGTCTAGCCATAACTTTGTCCCTATTTACAGGGGGTGAGCTCGCATTAGCATTAGCATAATATTATGACCAGTGCTCTCTACCTACTAAGTTGACTATCTTGCATAAGACCCTTCGGGACATCAAAGCTCCACCATGTTGTTCTATTTACTCATCATGTCCCCAAGCTTGGCAAAAAGAACAACCATGACCATGGAAGCGAGGCTCCAATTTCTTGCCTACTAACTTCCGTATGCACCAGTGGGGACAGTTTTGCTGGTATAACACCAGCGCGCTCCAAATGGAGCACTCAATGAGATAGAATTGGTATCCGCGCCGTGTCCGAATCAGCCGCTTAATCGCTCGTCCCTGCGCTGCCTTCGCCGCGGTTCAGCTTGGCCTGCGTCTTGGTGGTCGCTATGACATCCTCCCAAATTGGGGGCTTGCATCTGAGTTCTTCGCCAGCGGCCTCGGCGTCGAGGCCAAACTTGAGCAACGCCGCCTCACTGCACCATTCGCCAGTCGCCATTAATCCCACAGAGACCTTTCCTTCCGTGTTCTTGTCTCCCACAACGCCCGTGTCCTTCTGCCCCTTCGGGACCAGATATCCGGCAGGCACAGTCAGTGCTGGCATGCCGCAGAAATTCGCAAGCCAGACGTACACCATGCTCTCGATAGTGTGGTTGCCATCGTTGAGACCGTAGTTCATCTCTCCCCGTCCTCCGTTGATTGGTGACCCAGCACACGCCGTTGTAGGGGTGATGATCATCATTCCAGGGTACTTTTTCCACAGATACGCAAGGTGCTGCATGAGAAGACCACGGAGCTTCTGTGCGAGAAGATAGTCGGTAGACGACGTAGAACCGCCAAGTGCGAGAAGAATTTTGTTCGCTGATGTGAGGTTGTCGGTTTTGGGAAGCAGCGTCGCGCCGTCGGTGAGGATAGTGAGTGAATGTGCCGTCTGACCTTCTGCGACGAAGGGGATGCTGATATCAACGGTCTGGTAGTCATAGCTCTGACACAGCTTGTCGACGAGGTTGCGGATAAGAGTCTGAACACCAGGCTCAGAGCGCGAGATCCAGCTCTCATCGATACCGAGGACTTTGGTGAAAGGCGGAGTTGGCTGCAGTGCGAGAGGTGGGAATTGCGTCGACGGGTGAGGCTCCGCAATGACTTCATACACAGCCGCGAGAGAATGCATGTCGGCTGCGAGCGGTCCCTGGACTGAGCAGGTAGGAGCGTGATTCAGTGTGGGATAACTCGATAGGCGTGCGTGTGTCGGCTTCAGCCCAAACACCGAGCAATACGACGCGGGAATGCGCACGCTGCCGCCGCCGTCACTCCCGAGGGCGATGGGAACCAGGCCTGAACCAACTGCGTAGCCAGGGCCCGAGGAGCTCCCGCCGGTGTAATAGCCAGTGTTGAACGGGTTGCGAGGAGTCTCGTAGTTTGGATTGTTTCCAGTCGTGTCTGATCAGATTAGCAACAAGCACGTCTCAAGTCTACGGAGGGGAAAGAAGCGACATACCAAGTCCAAACTCATTCATCGTGAGCTTCCCGAGAATGACAGCTCCGGCTTCTTCCAGCTTCTTCACACACCAGTTGGTGATGGATGTGTCGTCTGCAGTCTTGGTCGAATAATCGTTAAGCGATCCCATGTTGGTTGCATAGCCGTCAATGTCGTAGTCATCCTTGATTCCGGTGGGGACGCCGTCGAGAACACCGAGCGGCCGGTTCTCCTGGTATCGCAGAGTTGATGCCTTTGCTGCCTTTAGAACCATTTCAATGTTCGTGTCCATCCAAGCGACAGCGTGCTTTCCTGGAGGCGAGGTATCTCGACGGATCAACGGCACCAGCGCTAGGGCCACCTCGGTCGGTGTGATCTCGCCTGACAAGTACATGGCGTGATAGTCGGAGACGGAGTAGAACTGGCGATTCTCAAGTTGCTGCGGAAGAGGCTTCGTCCCGCCGTTCGGAGCAGACTTGAGCTCCTCACTCGTCACCGCAATGGGGATGACAGTTGGCTCAAACCGGGGTTCCTGCTCTAGGATGTGGTCCCGGATCTTCCGAAGAGAACCAAAGCCAGCATTCTTCCACGCCGTCTCACGAACGAAGCGCGACCGCTCCATACTGTACGATATGTTAGTTGGTTCTCACATGAGGATAATTTGAGGTCCTCACATGAAGCCTGCAGCGACCAAAAGTCGGCCTCGAAGGACAGGGTTCTTCAGTCGTCTGCTCTCATTCTGGACATCGGGTCTTATAGATGTCAGCATATGAATACATCGTGGGATAGGGGTGATACATACCCCTTGCTGGGCTCTGGGTAGTTGAAGAAGCCCTGCTTACCGCTTGACGAGCCCATGGTCTTATCCATGATGATGTCAGGCAGGGATGGCAAAGGGGACGGATAGCCCGGAATGCTGTGTTAGTGCTAGGTAGGTGAGAGCTGATGGGGTATCTTTTTTCTTGAGGCGTAAACTGCGCAGATTCGCCCGCTGGCGATGTTGTTTTGTCGATGAAAGTCAAGAAGAGTCGAGCCGGAGATAAATAATAAGGGAGGCTAGGTCCGGATGCCGCGGCACCCCGGAGTGCTTGCTCAGACCACAGTCAGCCGAGAACAGCCAATGAGATTGCGGAAATGGCATCAGTGTTCCCAGGATTAGCGGATGGAGATGCGATTGCGCCTTCACATGTTTGGGTGTTGGAGTGTTCCCAACGAAACCGCAGCGGAGAGTCTGCGATGTTGGAGTGAGAACAAGCTTTGGTGTACGCTGGTCATGATGACAGGCTGCTCTCAAGGTGATCGGATGAACATGGAGGTCACGTGACCAGGTCTTATCCGACACCGGCTTGGAATTGTGACTCTGTGGATGTCAACACATGCAGTAGGATTCATCTGTTCCGGGTTGGCTGAGGAGGTGTGAGGTATTCCCATGTTCTCGGCCCGGTAAAGGCTTGAGCTTGGATTGATTCCTATCATATTCATCACTGAAACAGATACCACGACTACCATTGTCGCCAGCATCTCTAAATTTAGCACCGCAGGCTTCTGTTCTTTATGCCTCATACTGAAACCCCGCCTTTTCGAGGGCATCCAACGCACGCAGGACGCCCAGCGTAGAGCCAATTGTTTCCGTAGTTGGAAATGAATCGCATTGCAGAAAACAAAATCCGACTAGTCAGTCGCCAGCCGGAACATAAGTCAGCACCGTCGTGCTCTGCCCAATAGCGCGACTAGGAGACTCCTCAATGCTACCTTGTTCACCTTTCTGGTAAGGCCGGTTCTAACAACTGCAGCCAGGCTCCGGATAAACACGTCTCCCGAGTGTCTCAACTCACGAGGACGTGGCTGAAAGGTCAATTCCGGCTTAGATAGCGCTAAACTCGATGTGGGAAAAAAGTCCAGATCGTCCTCGGCGCCAAGCTCCTTATCTTGCATTGTGATACCTTCCCGAGCCGATGTGATGAATGACGGAGGGGGTTTTAATAAATGCGTCTCCGCTGAGGAGCAACGTCTCCCTTACATGTATTTGTCTCTTGGAAAATCACCGGCCTGAAGCTGTCGACCATCGCCATGGCAGACTCTGTGCTCAAGGACTGGGCGGATTGCGACAGGACAGACACGCTCTTCATCGTCGTCTGTACTTGCATTTGCTGGACCATTGTCCCCACGGTAAGTACCTCCTACGTCTCGGTGGCTTGTGTGCCTGTCAGAATGACACCTCGCTGACTCGCACCTCCAGGTCGGCATCGCGTATGGCGGTTACTCGTGGAAGCGGAATGGCCTCTCCAGCGCCATCCCCGCGCTACTCGTCATCATGACCTGTTCGATCCAGTGGTGGATTGTCGGCTACACGCTGGCGTACGGCGACGGGGGCTCCATTGTTGGGAACTTTGCCCATCTCTTCCACCGCGGCGTGCTCGCTCAACCCATCGGCACGATTCCCGCGCTGCTTTTCAGCCAGTTTCAGCTCGTCTTCGAGGCCACCGTGTGCGCCATTGCCGTCGGCGGCTTCTGCGAGCGTGCGAGGTTGCTGCCCGTGGTGCCATTCATCTTTGTCCGTTTTGTCTCTACAGCAGCAATTGAGAGCGCAATGGCTAACATTTGCGCAGCTTTGGTCGACGTTTATTTATTGCCCTCTCGCACACATGGTCTGGGGTGGGGGTTTTCTCGGGGAGACCCTTGGGGCCCTCGACTTCGCTGGAGGTAATGACGAATGCCAATCTCATTGTGAGACACGGGAGCAAATACTAACCATGTACAACCACAGGAACGCCCGTACACGTCTGCTCCGGTGCCACAGCAATGGCGCTCAGTCTGTACCTCTCGTATCCGATCTTCCGCTCTCGTAGGTCCGACGTACGCACCCCCACGCACATCCGCCTCCATCGCCCCGGCAATTCGTTCTACCAATTGCTGTCCATGATTATTATCTGGGGCTCGTGGCTTGCCTTTGACGCCGGCACGACTCTGACGCTCTCGTTCCAATCTCTCATGGCTCTCGCGGTGACTAACCTGTGCGCTTCGTCTGGGGCCTTGACGTGGGGGTTGATGAATTACTTCGAAACCGGACGCTGGTCCATCGACTCCATCTTCATGGGCGCCATCTCGGGATTGGTTATGATTACACCGGCAGCTGGCTTCATCGATCTCACCACCTCGTTCTTCTTCGGTATCATCGGCGCGATGCTCTGTCGTCAGGCTCTACGTATCAAGTTCACCGACTGGGCGAGACGCTGGAGGTGGGTCGACAACGCCGATACCTTTGCTACGCACTGCGTGGGTGGTATTGCGGCCACCATCTGCACCGGATTGTTTGCGCAAAAGAAGGTCGCAGCGTACGGCGAGGTCGACATTGTAGGCGGTGTTTTCTTCGACGGCAACGTGAAGCAGCTTGGGATACAAATCGCCGAGGCTACAATTGGTTTCATTTGGGCCGGTGCAGGCTCGTTCATTATCATTGCTCTGATTGACTGTGTTCCTGGTCTTGAGGTCCTGGCCACAGACAAGTAAGTGCAATCACGTCCGACCTTGAAACTGACGACATGCTAACAGAGTTCAGGCACATTGCAGCTGGGCTTGATACCCACGAGACTGAGGAGACATTGTGCGACTACCAACATCCCGATGAGGACGACTATTGCCCCCTTGATGGCGGATCACTGGAACTGGAATGAGCCACGACAATGTAACCGACTATATTGTAAGATTAGGAGCCATTACACAGCGCTCAATTAGTTACTCCTTTCCCTCATAGAAAAGGCCATGCCACACTTCGTGCACTCGCGCATAGTCCCTTGACGCGACCAAAGTCCGTCGCCGTGGGCTGAGAGGCAGGCAGCATCATCATACTGCCCGCAGATATCTTTGTTGTTGATGCAACAGCAGTCGGTGTACAGCTACAACGGTTGCATCCATCTCCCAAAAGTCTTCTTCATTCATCATAGGCTTTTGTGCATGTTCCTTAAGTGTACTTGCCGCAGATATCGAAGGTAAGGCCTTTGTTCTATCGGAACCGATGACGCACGTGTTGCGTTTTCCATATTTTTCGGAACATGGGAATGTGCAGACAATTCAAAGTCATTCCGAGGCTTGACATGGTAAGGAATAAGAGTTAGATCTTTATTGCTTCTGTTGAATCTTGTGAACAAAGACGACAAAGGACACAGTTACAAATTGATGGCGAGGTAAGAAGCAAGAAATGGCTCCTGCAATAGCAACAACGTGGGTTTTGTAGGCAATTCTCGGCGCTATGGGTTTTTCTCTACCTTTCCTCCATAACGTTCAGAACATTGGGGGTGCCTTGTTTAGGCTGATACCCTCTGATGACTTGTTATCTAGGATCTTAAGCTTAGAGCTCTCTTCTCACTTGCTGCATAGAGATAATGGAGGGAGTGACCGTTAAATACGTAATTATGAGCTCAAAACGAACGCCAATTGTTGAGCCTGCGGACCCTTACCAGTCATCCTCGATTTAATCTGGCTAAAAATCTTGGAAGCTGTGCCCTTGTCACTATCATGATCCCACACTGGGAGTAGACTCCCTCTCCACTCTGCTTTGACTGGACTTGATACGCCAGGAAACTCCGCTGCAAACATAATCCCTTGGTCACCAACTACACTACAAACCTTTGCAGTACAAGGAATGTTTGGATTGCCTATTGCAACCTCATAGGTGGACTTAGCACCGCTGGTAGAGATAGGTTTTCTTTGTACCTTCCTCCACAGAACAAGAGCAAAGCGATCCTGGACTGTCACAATTTGCTGCTTTAAGGCCCATGATGCCTTCACGGCAAATTGCAAGAAGGAGTAGTTCATCCCCACACGCTGGGAGTTATCTGAAAGGAACGATTCCGGGTTGTCTAGTGTGTACAGCCGCCAGATCAGCTCGGCCGTCGGTGTATCCTCTTCCATCTCGAAGGCGCTCCGCAGCTGATCAACACATGGTTGTTGCAATAACGGCGAAATAGTCTCCCAGGCAAGCTTTTGCAGCACTCGGGGTAGGGATTGCATGTATAATTGTTCGGTGGAAAAGACGAGTCCCTGCGTAGTAACATGTTGAACTGTTTCTTGAAGAAACCCAGACATCGGAACAACGCGATCGACAACACCAACTTCGAATGCCTTAAAGCCAATGCTGTTCGACGAGACTTGAGGCTTAGCGTAAAAGCTCCCATTTTGATTGAGATTGTGATCAAAGTATTCAGAAAGCGCGTCCTGTTTCAGGCGTAAACATCCACGTTGCTGTGGATCAAGAGCGGGACGAATGGCATAGAGCCATGACATGTGGCCTCGCCGTGTTAGCTCGAGAATGATTGCTTGAAGAGCTTCGTCTGCTGTATGAGACCCGTCGTATTTGAAGTTCTTCAGACGGAGTATCCCGCAGAGTGCGTAATACTTGTCGGCTTGAACTGTGGCCTCCAGCGGGTGAGCCATCTGAAGAACATTGGCAATGGAGATTGTGTACAAAAAATATCGGCGACGGAGATTGTAAAGTCGTCTGCACCAGTCCACAAATTCTCCCAGCCACAGAATCCCGGTGTTGCGTCGAAATAGTAGGCCGGCGAGAGTTCCACAGTCGGAGAGCTTAATTTGGCTAGCCTCACCGCTGAGGATGTATTCCCGAGACAGAAGAATCTCTTGGAATATCCAAGCTCGTTTTCTCCAGGTGCCCTGAGATAGTTGCTGCATGATGTCGATAAGTCTCGCCTTATTGATGGATTCCCAATCAGCTATTGAGCTACAGCTCTGAGTCAAGAGACAGACATGGTCGTCATGGTCCACATGGCATGCAAGCAACTTCTCTGCCTCTACCAACGGGCTAAGATCGATTCCTCTGGTGAGTAGGACGGTACAGCGAGCTTCAGAATAGATTTCGTCCATCCGCGGGATCCAATACGCCTTGTCTTCCTTGGAGTCTTGGTTGATGCACTTGGAGTCCAGCCAACAATTCTTGCGATGGCCTGTCATTATTTTCATAAAGCTGCTGGAAGACGCGCCAACTAGTTCCAGGAGTCGTGATCGAAGTAACTGCCAATCCGGCAACGCATCCTGCGGTGTATTTTTCCACTCACTCCAGACATACGAGATTGCGACATGCTGGGCTCGCCCTAGTTTGTGTGAATAGAGCTCGGTTTCTGGGTCAATCATTGCGAACCCGGACCTTGATTGGCTTAGATTGCTTTTTGGGATATGGCCGGACATTTTCAGGGCGGCTGAGGCGCGATTTAAGGGACGGCTAAATGAGAGTCTCTCCGCGAAGAGCCTCAACAGTCAAACGAGGCGGTGTAGGATGGCAGAAAGCCCGGAGCTTAGAATGTCAACCTTTCGGTTGAGGGACTCTGGAGATTGACAAACATACATGTGATGTACTGGAGAACGTCATTGCCCGGCAGAGTGTGCATGCATCTCATGTGGTGTAAGTTGCGACCGACGTTTGAAACGAAGTAACTACTGAGGGGATATGTCTGGATGAAATGAGGTGAAGGTGCCGGAACGGAGTGACTGACATCCGCGTCGAGGGCCAACAGTGAGTGTAGTGGACATGAGTGTCAGGTAGTCGCATTGTGAGGAATAGTAACCAACAGAAAACTAAAAGAGTACCAACACAGGATTTACAAAAAGGGCAGGAGGTTAATGCACAAGGTGGCGTGAGGTGGCTGGCTGATGAGCTGAAGCCAAACAAGTACCAACGGTCGGCGATGACTCGTATCAGCGACGGGAATTCCAGGTCTAGGAGAGTTCGATCAAATTCCCGGTTGGGAATTTCCACTTAGGGTTTCAAAATTGGTCGGCATCGAAGGCCAGGTGCCGGCTCGCTTCTTGAAATTGATTCGAAGTTTTACAAGCTGAATGCCGCGATAGAAGAGCCATAGCGGAGCTGAGAAACGCCCGCCCTCAAGTGGATCTACGGTATGGTGACAAAGTTCCACGCGACGGTAGCAAGCAATGGCACTATTCACGTGGTCGTACGAGCTCTTTGGTTGTATTGACCAGGCAAGGCTGTCAACAATGCTTCCTCAATAATGATTATAGTTCTCATTCTGCATGGTCAGTTGACTCTAAATTACAAATCGCTCCATGGCAGGTCGTTCAAAGTAGGATCTCTATCTTCTCCACCATCGTCTTCCTCATCCTCTTCATCCTCATCCTCCTCATCTTCCTCATCTACGACCTCGGTAGGCTCTGCGCTATCCGCTTGAAAGATGATGTCTATCACTTCCGGGTGCCCGTCCGTGCTGTTCGTTTTCGCGTAGAATAGCAGAGCCTTTGCATACCAATCTGGATCACTAATCTTGTATCCAATTGCATCTTCCTTGAGACTCTCCAACACCGTGATAGTCGGGTTCGGCGGACTATAAATGATACCATTTTCTACGCCGCCCTCCATATGGTAGCGTGCCCATATGGCGTCACCGTACCTCTGGTCGTGAACGGCATCGACGTACATAGTTGCCCAGGGCTCGACCACTGGCCACCTTTTGTTGATCACATCATACAAGGAATAATCGAGGAATAGATGCTCGACAAGAGGTGTGAAGCTTGGAATATTCATGGCCACACCACTGTATATTCTCAGAGTCAAAAACCGATAAACATGAATGATATTGAGGACAAGCGTAGCATACGTATTTGGCTCCATGGACACGGATCGCAGATAGAGTTGCGGGGATATGGCAGATGAGGCCGAAACAGAGAGACGATGGAGGTGGGAAAGGCAGAAAAAGGGTAAAGGGTGCAAGGAGGGGAAGACGAAGCCGTACGCTTTTTATGCTGGAAAAAGAGGTGGGAATCAGGCATCGAGCTAGAATTGGCGAACCATTTATGAGGCGTGTGTGTGGGGATTACAGGCCTCCGTATTCGACTGTTCTCCCAACAACCAACAGCCAACAGCCATGCGTGATAACATCCGTTAGCCCCCTTAAGCGGCAAACTCGGCACCGGCAAGGATCAACGGATAATTACCGAGAAAGGGAAAATACTTTCTGGACTTAAAGAAAAAGATACCAAATACTCGTAGACGAACCTCAAAGTGCACTAACTTCCAATTCACTGTCTGGAACTGATCCCCCGCCGCCTTAGCTCTGAAGTAAGAATGTTTACGTGAGGTAGATATCTGTAATAGCGACGCCGAAGATTTTGTCATGCGAACATCCACGATTTCGCCTAAAACCGGAAAGAGGATGAAGGTATGTATTTTCCCCCAGCACTACGGCCAATTCCGCGACACGGGGAAGTCAGGTGAGCTTCACTAGTTGTATCCACTATAGTAGTAGTAGCAGTACTATTATTTAACGCCATACGGGAACTAAGTCCCGCCAATCCGTCGTGCGGTAAAATGGTGTGCTGATTATATCCAGGAATTGTACCTTTTCTGTACAAGGTATAGGGTAGGTCCCCAGCCACCATTGCCCTAGCAGTTGGGCAAGCTCGTCCTAGATCGCATATTCATAATCGACGAGAATTCGGATTTTCGTAGAGATTACGATCTCGAGTATAAGCAGTAGGTGCTTAATAACTGGAGGGTTTAGTAGAGTGTCAACAGTCTTGGAAAGATTGTATCAAAGAAGCCCATATTTACTAATTTATTGACTTGAATCCTAAAGCTCATGAAATAACCACTAATTTAGAAACACAAGAAGCTGCGCAGACTGGCCTTTGGGTTCTAGACTGTAATTCCGGTGCAGCAAAGTTGTCTGAACCAGATGGGTTGATGTTCTCAGCATTGAAATTGTCCTGAATAAAAAGTGCTTGAGATCATAAGGACTCATAGGTCCAGAGTACTACTTGACCCGCCAAATGAGTTTTAGGTAATCCTCACGACGGTTGCGGTTGATATGAATGGTCGTACTTTCTCACCCCCGGCTTGGTCGCTGGACATCGCCAGATCTTGTGGGTGAGGCAGACGGTCACAGCGTCAGTGTAAATGTTGGGAAAGGCCCCGTGACCTGGGTTGATCCAAAAGGAACTATATAAATTAATCCAGGGCCGCTTCCAAGACTGGTAGCTCCCCAGGCGTCCTCTCAGCGCGCCTCGGGTATGGGCTTGACCCAAATTTACTCAAATAGAGCCGTTGATGTTGAAAACCAACGCAATTCGAGGCGAGCTACGCCTGCGCATGCATTTTTATACCGAATGTCAACCAACAAGGTGCCAGACGAAAAACAAGGGAAGAATAATAGAACTCGAATCAGAAGTTGAAGACCTTCGTCGATAACTGCGCGAGTCCTAGAGCAACGTAGCCCGGTTGTCGAAAAAGGACAATGTGATGCACAGCACTATTATTTCAGTTATCGAGACACTGCATCTCTTCTGAATGGAATGCCCTCGTCCGCGGATATTGCCCGCATATCACCACAATCAACCGATATACCTTCGCAAATGGATTATCCAACCCAGTCTGCTTGATCTAGCGTCGATGTTGTGCCACCCCTAGATGCATCCTGTAATAAAGGTTGCATATCGCTCCCCTACGTGGTCTCTTATCTTACGCCGCAGGAGAGATCGTATTATTAGAGCACACGTCATCACTCCTAGGCAGAAGTGCAAGTTCCAATCTTCGGCCAAAGATTGGGTATTCGTGCATTTGTGGCGTTTCGGGTGATGCACGAAAATAAGGCGACCAATTGCCTCCTTTGCAAGAGGACGCTGCCCGACAAAAAGACCCCGCGTGACAAAAAGACCCTAAACACTCTGGTTGGACCGGTCAGTGTACAAAAGACCCGGCTGCCATTCCACTGCGTTTTAAAAGTACGTCAACTTCCGTCCAGACTGGGCAGCACTTCCCAACTTGTCTTTTGCTTTCACTTGCCCTAAACAACGCACTTGGCGATTTTCCATTACGCTTTGTTCCTCCAGCCCACCATGCCTGTCAACTGGTCTCTATACGAAAAAGAAGCTATCAAGCTGTACATGGAGGATGGAAAGAGTGCAGAGGAGACTATCAAATTCTTGAACGAGCAACGCGGCGCCTCCATCAGGTAAGTTCAAGAATTCCATTTGACATCGAAAGCTCACAATCAAAGTATCCGACAGTTCAAGGCAAAGTTCAGCGGCCGAAAGAAACTACGCGCCGACGAATGGCAAGTGGTTGCCAGCGAAATACGTAAACGGGAAGCTCAAGGGATAGCATCCGACGTCTATCTCTATGGCCGACGACAAGACCCCGAGCGCGTCAAGAGGGCTCTTCGACTCTACTGTAGAAATGGAAAGGGTTTGCCAGCTAATGGTATTGGTAAGTGACTATCTCCACGATTCATAGCTCAGTCCGTGGCTCATCGAGAGTCTCCTAGACTTTCCCATCAGAACATCTGACCGGAATCGGGTTGAGATACGTACTCCAGCCCCGCAAGAGGTCATTCCGTTGCCAGGAGAGGCTTCCAGAGCCGTTCCAGCTGCCACTTCCAATACCAACACACAAGCTAGCCTCCTAGTCAAGTCTACCGTTGGCCTAGCACATGAGGAGTCGGACTACGATGTCGCGATTGATATGGAAGCTGTTGAACTAGACTTCAATACGCCTCCGCCCGTCGATTTGATCAACCCAACCTCGTCGTCGTTCTCAAACGCCATTGGACTCAATGAAACAAACAGTTTTAGGACAGATTCATCGGCGGCTTTTCAAGAGGGCTTATTAGCTGTTCAGTGCGTCTCGAAAGAAATGCCACAAAATACCCAGCAAGTCGCTCTACAACAAGGAAGAGGCTTCTCCTGTTTCACAACTTACAATCAATTTGCCATCTCCTCACCATCCTCGGGTGCGACCCATCGTCTTATGGAGTTGTCAGGATCTCTAGGGGACTTTCCAGGTATTAGGTGCCTTCTGATGCGTGTTTTTCAGCGTTACTAACCATATCACCCAGGACTTGATATCCTTATCCCTGAAATTTCAAAAGGAAACCCCTTTGGAACTGCGCATAAGATCACTGGACCTGCCTACAATCAAGTCTATGCGAGTGTTCCAAGGGGGCAAGCTGGATGGCTCCAGTCACACCTGATCAGAAGGGGTTCAAATCTCAAGCACCTACAGCCTATCGCATTTTTAGTGGAAGATATTCTCACCGACAGTGCCAGGTACCAAGATCTTCGATTTGACGGCCACAGCCAAGAAACGTTCAATGAAATGTTGTTCGTTGTTACTCACCTCGTGTTGAACAAGTTCATGAATCGAGCGCAGCTCTTCAAATTCATACAATGGGTACTCAACATAGGCCGCGTTGACATGCTGTATGAACTCTTACAGAAAGAGTCATCTGATACGAGCGCCTTTATCACTGAGGCTCTTCACGCAATCTCAGATGAGGCTTACTTGAAAAAGTTTGAAAAACCTCGCCCATGGATGAAGAATCAACCACTGGATCGCGAGGATTATTTCGTCTTGAAACACCCGGCTGAAACAATCAAGCTCATCCAAGCGGCAGACAATCGCGTGTTATCGGGCCATTTAGGAGGGAAATTGCTAATTCACGTTGCACAATCAAACAATTTGGAGGCAGCCAAGCTCCTGATTTCATGTGGTGCCAATCCAAACTATGTGGACTTGAATCGCTCGATAACCAATGCATTCGAACCACGCTGGATCCTTGACATCAAGTCCACTACACCACTTTGCAGTGCTGTTCGCAGCGGTTCAATCGACATGCTTGACTACCTCGTCGATGTTGGGGCGGATGTCAACGAACGCTTTTATATGAACCGAACCATGGCATGCGGCCTATCTGAAGCTGTGAGAGAAGGAGACCACGATATGGTAAAGGCGTTGCTTGACAAGGGTGCTAAAGCTTTCCCTGACCTAGCGATCAATGGCATTAGCATCCATAAGCATGCAAAGCGGACATCACCAACAATTTGCAAGTTACTTGCGGAGTCTCTCGAATCAACATTTGATCCTGGCGCAACAACAACAAATTCATTGCTTATTGTGGAGGCAGCAGAAGATGGAAATATTTCACTTTCCAACTTCCTCTACAAGCACGGAATCGTTCGACAAGAGACTATGGAGGCTGGATTGTGGCTTGCAATCACACAATTGAATACGAAGGCAGTAAGAACATTTCTGCATCGAAGGGTAGACCCGAATGCGCTAGCGTATCGTCGTGCTCTGTATCTCGACAAGGACGACGGAGATTCTCACAAGCTTCCTGAAGAACCAGACGAGTATGACAGCGATTCCGACAACGTTGACGAATATTGGGATGAGCATGAAGAAGATTCAACGAGGGCCGCATCAAGATCCGACTCTTATCCTGCAGAAGATCCTGAGAATATCGACGATTTCATCCTCAGTCACCCTATCAAGGTAGTATCCCAGTATAATAGCAATCAGGTCGTGGAGATCATCTACCTCCTGATAAAAGCTGGAGCAAGTGTAGCCGACGAGGCTGTTTTGCAAATGTGTAGACGTCTTAATGCAGATATTCTGGCCGCCATGTTTCAATTGGGGGCTAACGTATCCGTTACAGGGCCATCTGCGTTGGAGCTTTATGCATTGGACGGAAGAGTTGACAGATGTGGGCTGTTACTTGATGCCGGGGTGGACATCAATACGTACGGCGCAAATGGTCTGAGTGCTCTGCAAGCTGCTGCACGAGGGGATATGTGGAGCCCCAGTTTAGCACTTGTGGAGCATCTCCTCGACCGGGGCGCGGATGTCAACCTACCCGCAAGTGATGGGAGTGTTGGGAAGGTGTGGCGTGATAAGTTCACTTTGTACAGGCTCACAGCGCTCCAGGCCGCAGCCTTGGGTGGAAGTTCCCAGGTGGTGAACCGGTTGATTGAAGCCGGGGCAAAGGTGACAGCTCCTCCTGCTAGAACCGACGGCTTGACTGTACTGGAAGCCGCAGCTGCTGCACTTCTTAAAAAAATTGGTGAGACCGGTCCTTCTATGGAGGAACGAATTACCACGTTCAAGAAGCTACTTGCGCATGGGGCCCTGGTCAACCGCCTTGATGGTACCGGCTGCACAGTGCTGCATCGTCTGGTCCACGCATCACAAATTGAATGTCTGGATCTCGCGCTCAGATCCAATGCAGCCACCGAGGACCGATGGCCATCAAATTCACCGCATCCCTTTGCAGGCATGACGCCAATCCAGATCGCGGCACAATTACATAAGAAGGAGGCGATACTGCTTCTCCTCAAATACAACGCCGACATCAACGCCCCCGCCTCAAACGAAGGGAGAGGTATTACAGCTCTGCAGGCTGCAATAGTAGGTCGAGATTGGCCTAGACGGGGGGATGAGACCGAAGAGACCGAAGAGACTGAAGAGACTGAAGAGATAGTCAGACTTCTTCTTCACCACAAGGCAGAAGTCAACGCGGCCGCCGGCAACCGAGCTGGTCGCACCGCTCTACAAGCAGCCACCTCAGCTGAGCAACCTAACGCGAAAGTTGTTGCGCTTCTCTTGGAGTACAATGCGGACGTCAATATGGCTCCTGCGCCAGTGCGCGGAGTCACAGCATTGCAAGGAGCTGCAATCTCGGGAGACATTCAGATTGCGAGAATGCTACTCGCGCACAAAGCCGACGTCAACGCACAGGCGGCTCCGGAAGAAGGCAGGACTGCGATCGAGGGAGCTGCTGAACATGGGAGGTTGGACATGGTGCGGCTACTTCTCGACGAGGGAGCGATACCAGACGCAAATGCCGGGTTCTCGAGGGCCATCCGATTTGCTGAGAAGACTGATCGTTTTGACATTGCAAAGTTGTTGAGAGAGCGAGAACAGGCATACAACTCATTGTCCATGGGATTGATTGACCCAATGTCCTGGAATTTTGAGTCGCTTCCGCTGGACACGGACATGGTGGAGGATGGGAATGACGAAAATGAAGCGCAGCTGTAGATTTCTTCTTGGTACCATTTATTTCTCTTACTTTCACTGTTGCATCTTCAATTGTCTTACCCACCTGCTAGAATTTAACTTCTTTCGACCTGGATAAATGTGAGACAGTATAGCAATGAGTGAGAGTAAGTCGCTGCCGCCCCGATTCCGGGATTGTAGGTCTTGATTAGGTGGTGTCATTGTAGATTGCTCTGAGGACGGAATAGCTTGGACCAAGCGGGCCCAACGGCGATGATAATAAGCCCGAAGCTCCGCCTCGCATTCGGACCCAAGCTGTGACATCACCAGACATCATCATTTTTTGGGGGACTGGGCTCTCACCTCCGCGTTATACCCGAATTCCACTCGCACTCGCTCGCCAAATAAAAGACCAGGGTTGCCTTCTTGACTCGATTACTGAACATGAGAGAGCGGAATCTTTCCACATCGCACTCGGTTCTGATGTGTCTTTGGTTGGCTGGTCTGTGATTTGGGTATCTCGCACTCGTTATAGAATCGTCAACATCATCAACCAAGCACATGCCCCTGCCAACCAAGTTACTATATAGCTGCCGACAAACACTCCATCACCAGCAGATAAATTACTTGAAAGCATCAAATCTTATCATACTGCGTCCATTACTCATTACTCAAGCGCAACTCCATATTCCTCTGCCACTACCTGCATTTTCAAATGGCTACCCACGCGCTTCATCAGCTGTCGCAGCTGTTCCCTCCAAGACCTGTGTTTACCGAAAAGAACGTCCCTGACCTTACTGAAAAGGCAAGTCACAGATATCTGCAGCAATTTGAGCTCGCCTAATAGAATCCAGGTCTACATCGTTACTGGTGCCAACACCGGCATCGGCAAAGAACTGGCCCGGATCCTCTACTCCAAGAACGCCCGAGTCTACGTCGCTGCCCGCTCAGAAGAAAAAGCATCAAAGGCCATCGCCGACATCGAAGAAGATTTTCCAGCCTCCTCTGGCGAGCTCGTCTTCATGCATCTCGATTTGGCGGATCTCAGCACCATCTCGTCTTCGGTGCAGCAATTCCTCGACCGCGAATCAACGTTGCATGTCCTCTTCAACAATGCAGGCGTCATGACTCCACCTCATGGTTCAACCACTGCCCAGGGCTATGAGCTCCAGCTAGGTGTCAACAACATTGGCACTTTCATGTTCACCAAACTCCTCACGCCGATACTCGTTGCCACTGCCAAGACTGAGAAACCAGGCACCGTGCGCGTCATCTGGGTGTCTTCCTCAGCCGCCGAGTCGCCATCTTCTGTCAAGGGAGGCGTCAACATGGACGATATCGTGAAACGCAAAGAGAAGACTCCATTCACTTGCTATGCACTTAGTAAGGCCGGGAATTATTTGCACGGTGTCGAGATGGCGAAGCGGTTTGAGACTGAGGGTATCATCAGCATCCCTCTGAATCCCGGGAATCTCAACTCGGAGCTTTATAGGACGCAGAGACCATGGGTAGCATGGATTATCCGGACCTTTGTGCTCTACCCACCAGTGTATGGTGCATACACCCAGCTCTTCGCTGGGCTGTCACCTATAGTCACACCGGACAAGTCCGGAAAATGGGGTACGTGTTCACCTGGATGACAACTCTTCGATAAATGCTAATGGAGAGTAGTTGGACCTTGGGGCCGCTTCTTAACCGTCCGCAGTGACTTGGCCTTAGCATCCAAGCCTAAAGCAGACGGTGGTCTAGGAACATCCGAGGCGTTTTGGGAGTGGTGTGAATCTCAAATCAAGCCACACCTGACGGCCAGCTCGAAATAGTATGAATGGCCAAGGTTTTCATTTTTCAGATTGTTTTATGTTCGTCGCTTTCAGTTTTGATGTCGTTTTGAATTCATAAATATGATTCCACTCATGTACACATCCTTCGTTTGGCTGTTTGGCAGGCTGGCCCGAGAGGGGCCGGAGGATAAAGAAGTGGCAGTTGTCATGTAACGTACTCCAAGATGCTATGTTTCATTGAATCTAATAACAAGTATATAAATAATAGACTACCCTCTTAATAGCGGCCTTCAGAGGGTGGAGTCTCATCGTAGCAGTATGTTGCACAATGTTGAATAGAACAGCATCTGTTTAATCAACGGATTCCTAAATACAAGTGACATTAAGTAGGAAATACAAAATAAGTCTACGCCTAGTCTACACCAACAGATCTAAGCTTGGGAAGCTGTGCCTGGTCCCAAGTTGCCCAAATGATATAACCGCGGAGAGCCGCCCTGGCCGGTATTTGTCAACTAAACCCTGATACATAGCTCACCAAACCCGATGAAACAGCGTTCTAGTCTTTTCTAACCAAAAAAAGGCCGAGGGTATATGACGTTATGCGGAACAGGGACAGACACCGACAGTTATCTATTCAAGGGAATTGTTCGTCCGCCAGAAGACCGCATAGCCCACGCCGTGATACGAGTAGGGTTGTGACTGCAGGTCTAGATGTGTGTATTGAAAGATTGATGATCTCTACAGCTAGCTAACTACAGTTGGAGCCGTAAGAGTTCCAACCCGCAAGCCCGAGGCCTGAGACATTAAGCTAATTCTCTGGCTGTAAGGCTAAGAGAAGGGCGTACCGTATTATATTTTGTCCTTATAAGGAGCTTATTACTTTCTTTAGTAATTAAAATCTTTTGGCTATTTGTTTTTTGGGTGGGATCAGGATGATAATAATAATGAAAGCTCTTAATTTCCTATCTAATGAAGGGCTAGGGATCGGTCTGATAGATATGGATGAGGGATAACTGGGGCGCGTTTCGCGTCTTAGTCGTGTTTAGTAAAAACAGGTGCGCTGGAGTGGAAATGGGCCCATTTCTAGAAGGGTGATTGATGGTGGTACAAATGTACTCAACGAAGGTGATCGGAGAAGTGGAAATGGGCCCCGTTTCTGCACGAGGCAACTTGACTGTTATTACGGGCGAAACATCTCATCAGTCGCAAAAGTATCTTCGGGCGGCTGCGTTTCCATCGTAAGTATCATAGGTAGCTGAAGTCAACAGCTCTCACTCCTCGACCTCGCCGCTGTATAGATGGCGCGACACCTTTCTGCGTCTGCTTCCTCAATCTCCTGTCTTCTTACGGCATCATTCCACACGAGAAGCCGTCGTCCCTCCCCAGCATCCAGAAACTAACGGGATACGGACGGCGCGAAGATCGTCCAAGCGAATCGAGCAAAGAGGCATTCGACTGATAATGCTGATGGCAGCGTATTCAACCGCCGGTCATGCCACCTCCCTGGTAATTGACCAGCTGGCGTGGAGTTGAAAACGTGACCAACAAGATATGGCACTGATTGGGCTTTCGGTGGATTCTTGGCCTGAGATCCTCGGTTCCCGTCCTGATCCGGCTCGGGACAGCTAGTTAGGTTATCGTGACCGTCACGCCGACTTGTCGTATATTGTGGCGGCGATAGCATCCGTTCTTGATCTCGGGCGATTGCGGTCTTCGGTGCAAATGTAAAATGCCGCTCATCAAACATTCTACGTATGTCACAGCGAAGAGGGAGGGAATTTGCTGGGCAGTCGATTTCGTTCGTCGAGAAAAGGGGAGCCCGAACATGTCTGGGTGAGTTAGGTTACCAAGGTTGCTTGGGATGGCAAAATGGCCTTGCTTCAGCTGGTTCCTTACTGTTTCATGACGTTTATCCTCCACCAGTGGGACTGTGTCGTAGGCACCCGATGGGCGGTTTCTATGGCATCAGCGCAGTCGCTGAGAGAGCAATGTCCGGATCGGGCCTGCTTCGTCTCTTGTTCCGCGAACAATTGTTCTTTCAATTGCATCCAAAGAGGTGGTAGGTTATTGTGAGGGAATCGCCAATCCTCGAATCGGGGAATAACGGGATATGGATCGGCCGACGGGTTAGAAGATGACGGGAGACAAAAGTAGTAGCTCGGGTCCCGAAGTACTCCGTCTGCTGGATGGACCTTTATCTTTCCGTGTATATCACGAGAGAAGTAGCCATCCCACTGGTTGTCAGCGAGGATAGCACACGCCGTGTGCGCCGTGTCGTAATGGATTCCTCCATCGTCAAAGCCTTGAAAGGCGATCAGGATATCGAAGTCGGGGTTGAAGCTGGAGTCCGCGTAGAAGGGATGAAAAATACGAATAGTCGGTGGTTCTGCTAAAGCACGCGACACTTGAATCGGATCGTGTAACTCCATGGTCGTTGACAGACATGTTTGTTTACATTTCGTGGGTCGTGTCAGATATTAAATGTTGTCGCTGTGATGTGATGACTCAGTCGATCCTTAACGGCCGGATGAATCCATACCCGTCAAACGGAGTCCCGTGACTGTTTCGTGACGATTCAGCGGCAAGGCTGCGAGTACAAGATATGTCCTGTTGTCTAGGAAATGAAGCAGATGCAGTCGAACTGGAAGTAAGATTTTTCGCATGGGATATTCGTGGTATTGTAAGCTGATCGTATTAAACAGTAGATCTCGCGGTCTTTCGTTGAAGCACCGCTGGGCGACTGATAGGTTGGTGTCGCACTGAGCGTGCTAAAAGGACCAAAGATCAGGTAAATCGATAATGAGAAGCAGCGGTGTGTTGGTTGATGTCTAAAACTGCGGAGCGCTCCATCCCATAGATTTTGCTTGAAGCACACAGTTTGATTACATCAGGCTTGCTAATCGATCAATTTGTCGCAAGACAGGCATCATCTCAACGAGCCTCAGGAAACAGGCGCCATCTAGGAGCACAGGTCCGTACTCTCCTCGCGATCCTTTCCTCAGTGGACGAGTAGGTGACCTGGCTGATCGGGGGCGACTTGTAAGGGACTGCTTCTCTTTGTTTGCCAAGGGGACAGCAGGTCCGGAAAGGTGCTATTGATATTGCAGGACGCGACTCGACCTTCAGTTGATTGATGCCTAATAGGGGAGCTAGTCCTGTAAATTCCATCTCTATGCTACGTGTAGTCAACCGCCAGATATAACCTCACTCTCCTTCCTTGCTTGGCCATCATGCTCACAAAGGAAAGTCTACCCATAACGTACTAACCCATGCAGAGAAATACGAAAACAACGCCATTTTTGCCAAGCAATTAGTTGTTAGCCAACCTGTCTCCCCCGTGAAATGATCCAGCTCTCCATCCCCGCAAAATCCCTGGGGCATCCAACAGCGTCCGCCCCACGTCATGGGCCAGGGTTCAAATTTATGCACCCTTCTAAGACGGGTCCTTCCTCATTTTCCGCTTCCCTCCCACTCTGCCATCGACGTGCTCGTCGTCCGGACTCCATTCCTCGGGGTGAAAGTCTGGGTTTCCGTAGTGTGCGCGGTTCCATATGCTATTCTTAAACGTAGTCGTCTTCACATTGAATTGTGATTCTATGCCGGTTCGGTTTTCTTCATACTCGAGCTGAACTGGACTGAATCGAATGTAATATCCGGAGTTCGTTCTGTGCTTAGGCAACTGCGACTGAGGCGGAAATCTAGATGTCGTGATCATTGGTGGTTTAGGCCCGGCAGTTGAGCTGGTTGTCATGGAAGGGGCTGGCGACGGGGGTTGAGGGGCTAACCTGTCCTGTGACCAGTCAAAGACCTGGATCTGGCGGTAGAGCTCGATGTCTTCATTGTCCTCAATAGGCCGAGCGTCCACTCCCGAGCCGTTTTTGGACTCGGATGAAAATTTTGAGTCTATGTTGTCGGTATCTTCGTCGGCGGCGTTCTTGTGCGCCTCGGTTTGGTGTGGCTACTATCCCGTGGCTTGAGCAGCGACCACCGACCACAGTTGCGACATGTGCGGCCTCCATTCTCAACTTTCACACCCTCTGTGGTAGCTTGGCAGGTCGGAAACGGGCAACTACCAGCCCGTGCTGCGAGCTCGTCAAGGACAATGGACATGGATAAGTGGTCATCTTGCTTTACGGCATGCTGCCATGAACCCTCTGCCAGTAACCTGCCTCCGCGGGCATTCATAATCAAGTACTTGCCCATGTCGACGCGAGCCTTTCCGGGCTTGTCCAAGAAGATGACTCTCAAAAGTTCTCTGAAGGTCGTCCACTGTTGGCAGAGCTCATAAGGCAATGCCATCGGTTGCCCCCCCAATGCTGTGGTAAACTGCACAATCGGAGGGTAAAGGCGCATGGGTAGGTTGCAATCGATCCGCTGAAGCGTGGTCTGAAGACTATGGAAAAGTTCCATAAGCTTAGACATGGCTGCTCGCGCCTCTGCCGTAAACGTATTGAAGAGTCGGAAGAGCATGTGCAACTGCTTAATGATTTGGCGAAGGTGCATCGTCCCGGATGTTACGAGAGCTAGAATCCCGGTGATGGTCTGGATTCCCTGGATCGAAACTGCTTGGGTACCAAGTTGTTGGTGAGTTTCATCTGCCTTTTTCCCCAACTTATCGAGGACAGAAGATTGGTCTCGTAATTGCGATTTCATCTCCTGCTGTCGTTCCAAAGACTTTTCAATGCGGCCATTGACATCCTCGAGGCGCTGCCGGTGGCATAATATTTTACTCTCCAAGCTAGATGCAAGACGATCCCTGTCGTCCTCGGCCGCCAATGTTGAAGCCACGGTCTGCGTCATCAGAAGAAGGTTGATGGTCGCAACGTGGCTCGCTAGAGCCGACCTCAGCTGCTTGACGTCCTCTTTGAACATGATCCTGAACTGCATCCTGCGGGGGAGTCCCTTCCACCTGTTCTGCGCAGCGTTGAATGTTCCAAGGCGGCTCTCGAACTTGGAAATCTTTGCTAAGAAGTCCTGGAGTGGCTGTTGACAGGCGAGCGCGGTGGCTTGAATGGATATGAGGTGGCGGAGCTCATGTTTCGCGGGTCTGAGGGCGTGGAGCTGGCGCAGGGCCCGGTTAAGAGCCTCGAGCTCGATCAAAAGGGATTGGTACTCAGGAGCTGCCTCGCCATTCTGTAGTGTAATTCCAGTCAGATTAATTCAGTTGGCAGCGAAGAAACGACGCTGACGCGAGTCTAAGAACAGTTCGCCTCGGCACATACCTCGCGAAGCTCGACGGTGACGTGCCAAATGAGCTTTCCAACAGCAAGGAAGTCACCAACGGAGACGCCGAACGGTACTGCCATCTCGCTTATGGCCTGTGGACTGTTGACTATGCTTGGAATGCTTTGGAGAAGACGCACGCTCTGAGCGCTCAAGGCTATCGTTGTCTGCGATTCGGCGATGCGAGCCTGATCTGATGGAGCCCAACTTTGCACGCCGTATGTGAGTCATGCCACACTGTAACGCGCACTGTCAGTTGGCTTGTGCACATGTTACAGTCTGGTCAGCTAAACCATAGGCTTAAGCCTTCTCCTAGGGTAGAGACGCTGGTGAGAGAAGAAAGGTTTTGCGGCATTAAAATTTCATCGTATACCTGCGTAGCTGAGTGACTCAGTGACATCACAATGTGAATGCGCCTTGTGGAAATGCCTTGGCCTCTAAAAGTGGCGCAGGATATAGCCGCTTTGTGAGTAACGAATGAGAAGGGGAATTGGCAAACATGCAGCTACTGCACAGCCTCAATAATTGGACACCTGTTTTATTACAGAGGGGTAGCTATTGGTGTTTTTCAATAATGAAAGGGAAGGATGCAATAGTCGGATCTCCTTCCTGTTCAATCACCTATCAACTTGATACTAGGCTCTAACCTACTTTGTGTTGCTTGACGAGGTAACAGCAACCGCCGACATACACGCCGCCTCACAGCCAAGAAATACCTGATGGCAAGTAGCGAAAGCTACGAGTGACGAAAAACCGAATGTGAAAACCGACATTCCGTGGCCAACTGCGTGGCAGGTCGCCAAGGAAGCGCCGCAAGCTGCCAGGCAGCCAACCGATCCGACAACGAGAGTCTCCTTCCCGGCCAACGTTGTTCCGGCTAGAGCAAGAGGGGACAAGAGGGCATTCGAGAGTCTCATGTCTAGAAACACAGTTTAGTATTCTCCATAAGATGCCAATAAGAGATGTGAGTAGAAGTACAAGCGGAGAAGTGGATCGAGATAATAATAACGAAAACAAATTGCCATACGTACTGTCCTTTGTGCCACAGCGGAAGAGTAGTGGATGCTTAACGATGTAATTCTCAGCAGGGGTAATGCCTTTCTGGATCAGGCACTTTAGTCTCGTAGATGTAGTGGACCGGGAGCCTTGATAAGTTGTGATGGTGGGCTGTCGAGTATTGAAACACAGGCGACCGAATGGATCAGTTGGTTGAGAAACTGCTCCCGCTTGCTAGAATATGTTGCATTTGAAGCGGAAGAAGTTCTAAAATAGGCTTACTGATCAAAGGTAAAAAGGAGAATACCCCAGCTTATGTAGACAAGATGTGTTGGTGTCAAGGCGTGTCCAGCCTAGCCCCCCCCCCCCCCCACCAAATAGATGGCGGCATAGCCTCATTCTACGACACGGACTTGAAGTCACCCACTGCGCTCACGGGGTGGTTTGCTTGGTTTGCAGGAGCTGTTTCGGCAGAGTATGGCGCCGGTGTCGTTATTGTTGCGCACTTGGACTTAAAGGCAGGTAAGCTAAATAACATACTAGGGATCAACTGACTTAACCCCAAGTCACCCTTTGCGCCTAGCCGTAAGGTTCGCCCAGTTCGAGCCAGAAGGTTCCCCGTGTAGAAGCTAAAGCAGACCGTCCTCGTTTTATGTTAGGATTTGGGTGCACTGCCGGTGTGCTACACGCCTGCACGGTAACATTCAACGTTTCAGAACGACATAGGAAGGTCATTGTTGTGGTACATAATGTACATTATCAGCTTTGAATTGTTGGGCATTCCTTTTCACTAGCTGGCACAACAATCCTCCCTTGCGACTTTCATGGTCCTGACCCAGCCTGATTTGGTTGCCTCGTCTGGCTACCATTTGCCTGGTGACAGTCGTGGCGTCGGAGTTTGCACGCCTAAGACTACTAGCACTAGTTTTTCAAGCTAGAGGTTCTATACACAAGTGCGACTTAGCAAAGCCTTGTTTGGCTGCCTTCCGTAAGTTAACGGCGGTGGCGTCGGAGTTTGCAATCCTAAGATGGCTGCCTACAATAAGATAAGTGTAATTGGTCCGTTTGTTCCACCGATTCAAGTGATCGTGCGACAAGATTTAATCTGCTGGCTATTCAAACAGTGGAACGAATGAAAAGCATAAGCCATGGGGTGCGCTGAAAAAGCTTGTACCTAATACTCTCTCTCTGAGCCACTCCCAGTGGCTCTAGATAGCTTAGAACGAATCTCTCAACCACACGCTAATCGACATCTTGAGTATGGATATCACACTTAATTCATGACTATCTCTAGAATACGGCCTACACGGCTGTAAATACTGGTAATTTTTGACCGTCGACTTGAGCAATGCGTCCACCAGGCCTGGAAGGCTCGAGTTGGAGACCATCCAGCTTGGAGGACTTTAGATATTCGAGGCTATCGTAAGGGACTGCAGATTCTTCTAATTTTGTGTTCGGGTGAAGGTACTAGCAGGCAAATCGGATGCCTTGGCACACTCAACCACGGTTGTCACGGCCGAAATGCCAGATCAACTCACTTTAGTCAAAAGTATTCACCAACATCAGTATAGCTTGTACAGTGACATAAGAACTGTCTGATGAGCATCCATAGCCTTCCCAACTCTCTCCGTTCTGGCAGTTCCAAAAATCCCTTCTTTCTTTGTCATTTGATCTCTTTTCTGCACAACGTAAGTCTGGAAATGGACTACAGTTGGTTTAATTGACCCTTCTGACCGGCTATTCCACAATAGACCTATCTACGCATATTGTCCGTGTCCCACTCTCGAATTATGTAGTCGGCTCTCGGGTCAGCTCCGATGACAGTTTTTCCATGAGCGACGGATGGTTGAGCGAGCGACTCAGATCGCATCCTAAATCCCAGAATGTAACTCAATGTACTCCCCCATGCCACGCATTGATGTGGGGTCTAAAAAGAGATGGGATCAGTGAAGTTGGTCTCAACCAGGTCACTAAAAGACCCTCCCTGGGCAACTCTATCCTACTGCTGGGTGGGAACAAAAGGCGGAAACCAGACACAATTTCCATGAGCGTCACACAATCATTCGACTCCGTCAGCTGCCGACCACTGTACAAGACGCGTTTCCAAATGTCGCAGGATGAATATCCTCTTTCCCTCGGTAGACTCTACGTGCATTATCTACGACAACGAGGGCGATAAACGGTACTTAAGAGATCAATAAGATGGTTGAAGTCTATCAAGGCTCAATTATATTCTCCACAGCATCATCTTCCTCCAGGAGCTCCGGGCTCCGGGCTCCTGGCTCTCTGTCCTTCGACGCTTGGATAATCGTTCTGAGGTGCCGCGGATCCCGTAATATCGGTCCATTCCGTGTCGATCCTACTCAATTCCCCGGTATCCTAGCTGGATCCTTGCTTCTCGTGTTTCACCGCTGGTGGGGCGCGGTCATTTCTCCATAAGGTCATCTTCCTCCAGGAGCTCTGG
Source organism: Ilyonectria robusta (assembly GCF_021365365.1). Classification (NCBI taxonomy): domain Eukaryota; kingdom Fungi; phylum Ascomycota; class Sordariomycetes; order Hypocreales; family Nectriaceae; genus Ilyonectria; species Ilyonectria robusta. Next base: position 917,791 of record NW_025764454.1, on the reverse strand, counting down.
ACTCCGGGCTACCCATCTCAGTTTAGATTACGCCGTGTACCAAACCAAATCACATCAACACAATAACGATATCCTCACGTAAACATAGCCTATCCACTCGGATTCTTTGGACCAAAATTGTGCACTGCTGTAACATCTAGGCTTTAGCACTCGGAGGTACCGAGCTCCTTTCGCTCGAACGGGCTATTATCCAATGTATCCGGCTTTGCTAGATTTTAATGGCGGTGTGACCAGGTCGACTAACTGACGTATGTCCAGTTTAATGCACTGTGGAGCTACGTCGCCCTGATATCTCGCCCGGATACGGGGGACCCTTCAAATTGTTTCCAACTTGGGTTAAGGACACATACGTAGCCAACCTTAATATATGGATATTGATTTACAACCAGACGTCTTGTCTCCACTTACAATATCCCCTCGCATTAGGATGGGTTTTGTACACCCAGCCTGTCCGGTTTGCTGTCTTGCTAGAACTGGAAACAATATTTCCTCGGGTATATAAAGCCTGTCGTCGTCCGTACTTCAGAGAACATTCTATTGTAAATCGTTTCATCCGATTGACTTAGGCGTACCCGCGAAGAATTCAAGATCATGAAGTTCCACGTCATCCCTCTACTTTTCTTTCTACCCGCCGTCTTTGGCTGGTGGGTACGTGACTTACGTTCATCTTCGGCACATTTCATATCGCTAATGGTGTGATAGAATTGTGAGTTGCCTACTGGAAGAGGCGACTCTGGGCGTTGCATTGAGGATGGGGATTCTGCAGGCTACTCTGCTTGTACAGAGGTAATTGTTCCTCTCTCCGGATCCTTGCCCACTACACACTAATAAATTCTTCAAACTTGAATAGGACCATCCGTGCATTGTCCAGGGTAACGGATGCAGTCCTATCGGAAGTAGACTAGCCCACTGTTCGTGAAATGTCTTCGGATTTTCTCAGAGGGGAAGGTCATCATGAGGACGATATGCATACACTTTTGTCATATTGAGCATTCCACAAGGACCAAAGGTCTGCTAGGTGATGATGAGCAGAAGGATTCTTTTCTTTTGTCTTGTTGTTAGACTATACACCTAGACCATCACGGCTTTTAGCTTACCCGAGATACCCTAAACCTTCGCGCAAAATGGCGCAGCTATTTCATGCAACAATTGAGAGTTTTATTTGCTATGACTAGTCGAAGATGACGAATACTGCGCCGAGTGGAAAAAAAAACGTAAAAACTGGAAAAGACTAATCCGTACAAATTAGGCTACGTCACTGCGAGCAGCAGCCGCCCCATTTCCTTCCTCCTTTGGGTTGAGATCTATCAGGTCGCTGTCTATCTTTACAACTGGTCACCTAAATGTATTCACAATTGACATACCCCCTACGGCTGGTCCCACAGAGCAGTAGTCCAGCAAGGCGGATGTAGCGAGGCAGCCCGGACGGTCCGCTATCTAGGTTACCTATGGACCTACAGATGTAAGGTGTTTATAATGACCCGAGATGCCCTAAAGGTCCCATTGAGAGATATCAATTGAATTCAGGAGCCTGGACCGACCACTTTATCAGATACAAGTCAACTACCTAATATCCATCGGATCTGGAACCCGGCCGTTGGAAAGGTCATTCTTTCTAGAGATGTTATTTTGAATTTGACGACGAATTTGACGAAGACGTTAACCATCTTAAATTCGACCTGCTGGAGATTCCTCAAGACGAACTGGACCAGGTAAGAGAGCCCCTGCCGGATCGATGGATGGCAAAATAACAACCTGCCAGCGGCCTGACAACCCTTCTCACACGTTGAAGCGTCTTCCCAAGATGCTCTCACCGTCTGCAACAGGACCAATTTTATTTATTTTAAAGATCTATCTAGAATTGAATTCCCTTCCACCTCTCTTGGCTGTTCCCATCAAGTGCACGTCAAGCCGGCCTGAGACATACAACATGCAAACTTGATGAACCTAGGCCTAGAGTCTGGGCAATGCCGCGCTAACCAGAACTCTCAGCCCCTATCCCACATCCCCCGAATGGCCTTCTGCTTGAAGGATACCGATGCCTAAGGCAGGTCGGTCTGGCCAGGCATGATAGTCCCGTTCTGAATGGCAGCAGTGTGACCTCGGACCAGCATGCCAATAGATGGGTTATACATATCCAAGTAGGTGAATGCGCTGATGCCAGTAGGAGGGGTACGCCAGTCACGCATCAATTCCCCAAAGATGGCTCCAAGCGAAACCAGTTGCACGCCGGCATCCTTCATCCTGCCGTTTGCCGCATCGCGGACCATGTCACTGGTAGTTCCCGAGGCTTCGATGTTGGCCCAGACAGAGTAACCAGCTTCTCGGAGAGAAAGGGCGCAGAAAGCAGTACCTGTCATGATAATTAGCCATCTTTGTCACGTCCGTCACACAGTACTTTTCCTCGGGAAGGAGTGTCAAGTGTGGTAGTCAACTAACAAATGTCTGTCAAGATGCCTGCAATAATGACTTGCGTCTTGTTCGTATTCGCAATGGCTGCTCGGACATCTTCATTGTCCATGGCGTTGACCTGGCCCGGACGTTGAATAAGTGGCGCATCGGGAAACATTTCGAGAAGCTCTCCCGGGAGGGGACCATTGGGTCCTAAAGAAGTCATTAGCCAAAGGCCAAACGAGAATGGTGCATTATGAAGAGATGGTTACCAGCTTGGGCAGAGGTGGACATCACGACCGGCAAGTCGAACGCCTTCGCCATGGCGGCATGCGCGAGGATGTTCTGCTTGAAGTAAATCGGCTCCAAGTCGCGAACGAGGTTGAAAAGTCCGACTTGTTCGTCGAGAATTAGAACCATCTAACATATGGTCAGCTCATGTGGAAAGGAGTTTTGGTTGCTTCAACTGACAGAATCATTGCGATCCAGTCTCTCGTACTTGAATGCCGAAGCACTCCCGAGGGAGACGGTGGCAATGGCCAAAAGCTTGCTGAAAAACATGGCTGAATTTTGGTAGATACTCTGGATCAGATGGCGTTTAGACTGGGAGGTGTGCTCGGATCTGGTGATGGTCTGATGGATTTTTCGTTTCCTAAGGGGAGGTATGGTTAGGCTATATATACACATATGAGATTGGTATAGATAACTATATGACCCTACAAAAATTGCAATACGAGCAAGACCCATGATCATGAGCACCTCGTCCTTTCCAAATGAAGATTGGATTTGTCAGGGCCCGACTGACCCCCTTGTGTTACTCACAGTAAGCTCATGGCGATGGTCCGGCGAGGTGACCGAGATGCTTGAAACGCTACGGTGGCGATTTACGCGATGCAAGTAATCCAACGTGCCCAATGGTCGTCCGCCTTGTGGAGTTCAGTCGCCCAGCTCTTCCTTCTTGCTTACGCAGACCTGTAAGATCGGGACTGAGATGGAACGCGACAATGCCGCGATAGGCTAGTTTGTGCTCCCAGCATACCAATGTACCAGGAATCCCGCGCGGCTGGGTCCACAATACGAGCTTGAAAGATTTCACAACGTGGGCTTAAGAGTCTGCCAAGTCGGATATAAGACGGCATGCATTTGCCAAGTCGAGGAGAGGGATGATTGGTTCCTGGAGAACATTTAGCCGTCTTTGCCAGCGCGGGGTTTCATCAAATCTGTCTTAGCTGTGGCGAGATCTCTAAGCATGGTCAAGCATCTGCCGGCATAGGGCAGCAAGAGCATGGGTTGGATAGCAATAGGATATGATGGAAGAAGTAAGCGTGCTGATATCTAGACCACCAGGGTTCCACCACTAAGAGACCGAGCTAACAGCAATGACTAGAAGAAAAGTTTATTGTTGATACGGAGGCTGATATCCCTGTATACGGCGTATTCGCTAAATTCCGGGGTCATGATGGGGATAGCGTCTGGAGTAAGAACGCTAATGTTTCTACCATAGTAGCGGTTCTCGGATCAGCAAATTAAACCACACAATTCAGGGTGGCAAAATGGCCACCGACCATATCCCGCGCGGGTATTCCACACTTTAATAAGCTCCCAGCCTTGCACAACCACCACATGCGTACAAAGCAGGGTCCTGTTGGTGGACAAACATGAGGTAGATACCACCATGACTGCCTTGCATGGAGGACATATCTGTTCTTGCTTAGTCAAGCAGATTAAAACATCTACTTTGTCTGGGCGCAGCCAGGGGCATATATAGATCTCCATAGATCTCTGGCGAATATTCCATCGCATATGAAGCAGTTCAATCCAACAACAACCATTGTCTCCTAAACCGCCATGGCCACCCAGTCTGGAATCACCGTCCACGGTCCAAACCGACCCTACACTATCACCAATGACATTCCTCGTTCGACCCCGGGGCCCAAACAGGCCCTAGTCAAGGTCCTCGCCGTAGGACTCAATCCTGTGTGAGGAGAATCCTACGTGCAAGGCCACACAGTAGCTAACCGCCGAGCAATAGGGATCCAACACAACAGCACACTGGCCTCCTCGTGAAGGAATGGCCGGCCATCCTCGGCAGTGACGGTGCTGGCGTCGTCATTGAGGTCGGCCCAGACTGTACCAAGCTACAGCCTGGAGATTACGTCTACGGCTGTGCTCCGCTCGGCCAAAATAAATTCACTCCGTTTCAGGAAACATTCTTGGTAAATGAGGATGTTTTTTTCAAGAAATCTCCTGGATTATCGGTTGAAGACGGTTGTACGATCGGTGCAGGATTGCTGGTAATACCTACCCTACAAAATTCTTGGTGTCTACGTACATCAGTGCCTGAGATCGTTCGGAGCGTGGATGCTAATGTCTTTTCCAGACGTCTGCGCTCTGCCTCCTGGCCGGTGTAGGGTTGGAGATGCCCGAGAACGGAGTCAATGCGCCGCAGAAGGACGAGTGGATTGTTATTCTGGGTGGTACCGGGACTGTAGGTCAGTTTACCGTACAGGTAATTACAACCACATTACCCCTCGTGTAAGAGTCTCGTCTAATACTCGTAGCTTGCTCGAGTCTGTGGGTACAAGGTGCTTGCATCGTGCTCCCCATCCAAGCAATCAGTAAGTTCGCCTACTACTGATAGCTTTCCAGCTCTGAGATGCTTACTACTCCATCAGGTTGCAATGCGAAATGGTGCCATGGCGACATTTAACAACCGAGGGCCCATTGACGAGCAGCTCAGCGAGATCAAGCGAATCACGGGTGGCAACTTTGCCCGAATGTTTGATTCCACCGCAGTTGGCTATAAGGTTATGGTCGAAGCTCTCCAGACCTGCTCTGTAGCGACTACGAAGTATCTGGCAAGTGTTGACAACTGGTAAGTGCTGTTATCACCACAACCAGGTGACGATGGCCCGCTGATTAGGAGAATAGGTCCAAGTTCAATACCCCACCGACAATTAAGGAGTACCGAGTCGATTTTGGTGATCTCTGCCGCCTAGATGTGCCTAATGGAGTGGAGGTGACCAAGAACATTGCCAGCTGGATCCCCCGTCTTGAAGTCCACCTTGAAGCGGGCACCTTGAAGCCGATTGAGTACCAACTTGTTGACGGGGTTGGATGGGAGAAGATCATTCAAGGTATCCATGACCTTGAGAATGGGAAAGCAGCTAAGAAAATTGTTGTGAGGGTTCAGAGTGAGTGAAGGTGCTGTGAGCTCGCAGAGCCAGCCCAAGAATGTTTAGGACTGGAGGACTGAAGTTTGAGTTTTATGCAACATCTATCGAATATGCTTTACTTACTTTCCAACAAACGATTGAGAGCCAATCTAGTGATGACTTTACATCGCTGAATGGACTTTGACAATTCACGTATGGGCTGTGAGACTACGGGTTGAGACATCAGTCATCACGGCATCATCGTATGATGCTTGGTCCAAAACAGAGCCTACTAAGGTAGTTTTGAATGCGCCCGTTGGTATCTTAAACATAAGTCCCCGAAAAGAAAACCCATTCGAGTCTTTACGGTTGCCCTGGCTAAAGCTCACCAGCCAGCGTTCGAACCAGCTGGAGCTTTACAGTCATAACCACCCCAGAAGGAGGGTAGGCCTTAGCGCCACTGGCAAAGCCACAGTGAGGGCTCACTGAGATCTGGTTAAGCAACTTGTCTCTAGCAAGGTAGTTCCCTTCCGAAATGAGGCCCCCTTAGTACACACTGCTTCGGCTCCTTGATGTCTTGAGGACAAAACGAAGATCCCGGTACCCTCCACCTGAAAGTAAAGAAAAAAATATAAAAATCTTGTAAATGCTTGACATCTAGAGTCATTTGTCCCAATCCATCGCCCAAGGCGGAAGCATGAACTACCCACGACGCACCCTTGTCCTTCTACCTCAACCCCCCACCCTACAGCTGCGCAGACTGCAAATCACGAATGGCTTGTGATGTTGACATTTGTAATACGCCAAGAGATAAGAGAATAAGTCATCCTACACACCAAATTTCACACTATTTGCCTCACGACTGGCCAAAAGGCTCGTATCCAAATGCATATGCATGTACTCATCTAGGTTTAGTGGAGTTTACTATGGACAGCTGAGGTTCCTCACTGCTGTCTGATTATTCACTGCTAGGAGTTAGGGATATCTCAGCAACACATTGTCTCACATAGTCCGGACACCATTGGATAAAATAGCACATTTGTTGGGGACACTAGGCAGCCGCAGAGATAGTCTACGCCCTGCGGGGAAGAGAGACAGGATAGAAGTTATGCCTCTGAATTATATGGCGCACCGTAGATCAATGCAAGCATATCCAATCATGGTAGCGGACACCATGCATGTTCATGGATCTCTAAGCGAGGACGCAATTGACATATCAAGTCCTGTGCATATCAATAGTTTCTGTCTCAGTCCTCGGTCCTTAGGGGATGACTGCATTTGCATGTTTCACATATGCAGCCATTTTCAGATGAACCAATACAAACTGCAGGTGGAACCGAATACTACACCTGTTTAAGGACTATGGGCGTCAAATAGTTCTTGGCCAAGCCCGAGCGTAAGCAAATCGAACCAACCACGTAGGAGATGGAGAAACATCAGTCGATAGCGTAGAAAATGTGCGGGAAAAAACTTCAGCTGCATTTCCGCAGAGTCTAGATCACTCCGAAAATATGTAAGGGGCTTGGACGGCGGCAGTTCTGCCATTGCATTGAGGCTTAGAAACGTCACGATTGTGGCTTAGATGTCTCCTCGTACGTAGGTAAGTTCAGCCAGTCTCAGTTCGACTCCTTGCATGAAAGGTTGGAGAAGCTTCCGTTTCTACCTTCACCGACATTGTACCAGATGTCATTCGGGTAGACAGCCTGCCCCAAGACTTGGGATAGATACGGTATATCCTCTCATAACTTTCACTGCACTTACACAAACAATCCCTTGAGTTTCTTCCATCCGAACCAAAGCATTTGACATCTTCAAGTTCTTACCATGCCATCCAACACCAACACATATGTTATTGAGGGCATTCAGGATGGACTGGACACTAACAAAACCGACCCCCTTCGCAAAGTCCACCTCCGTATGGAAGCGGATGATTGGTTTCTTTCGCAAGAGATCACTCACATCAACCAACGCGCCTTGTTCTTCCCCGCTTTCTGGAGGTTCTCTCAGATGGATCCGCGTGAGAAGCTGTCGTGGTTTTAGATTGCTGGTAAGTCTTCCATCTCACTTCCAGCTACTCTGTGTGATGGCTTATCCTGTTTGTAGGGATTCACGGGATGCCCTATATTTCCTGGGATGAGAAGGAGCAAGAGCCAGCGACCCCATTAAACGGATACTGTACCCACAACAGCATTCTTTTCATAACTTGGCATCGACCGGACATGCTACTGTCGGGGTACGGCTCTCCCCCTTTCCATGATCTGACTTCCGACTAATAATAACCTTTAGCAAGTCATATACCATCTGATGAAGGATGAAGCCAAGAAGTACGATGTCTCCGATCAGCCAGACCTCTTGAAGGCCGCGGAGCGTTGGCGATTTCCTTACTGGGACTGGGCCCTGAAGAAGCCCAACCCCACGAACCCCAATGTTCCAATGTTCTTGGGTTTGAGGGATGTCGAGATTAGGCTTCCAAACCCTCAAGGATTTGGCTTATTTCTGAATGCCTTCTATCAATGTGAGATGGCTAACGGCATCGCCATGGGAGATGAGATCCTAGGGGAGCTGAAAATTACAAAACACAAGGAGGATGGCATCACCTATCCCGTAAGTCTGCATCCACAATTATATCGTGTATACTCTAACATCTCCAAGTTTGACCTGTGCAAAGGTACGAGTCGACAACCTCAAGCCGCCTCTACCGATGACGAGTGGGTCAGAGGCCAACAAAACAATGATTTGATTGTAGAAGGACTCCGCGACACTAAGTGGGAAGAGCCCAGCGAGAGCAGTCCCGGGGGGGAAGGTGTCCGATTGGGAAACATGACGTCTAGTCTACGAGATTCCTTCTATCGCGTTCTCACAATCGACAACTTCGAGGCATTCGCGACGAAACGTGCTCCGGCTAAGAACCCAGGGGAGGATCTCTCCTATGATTCATCTGAGCACGTGCACGACAGTGTCCATGGATGGTGTGGTGGATGTGCATTATCCACATCTTCATTGGAGAGGTTCCAGCCAAGCCGCCTTACACCACCCATGATCTCACTGTTACCAACTATCTGGTGGGAGAGGTTGTCAACTTGTCGGCTGAAACACCCGCAGATGAATCGACTCCTGGCTGTGGTAGCTGCCGCAATCAGGAGATGGATCGTGCCAAGGCCACTGGTCGTGTCATTCTCACCAACGCCCTGATTACTCGTTGGAAGAACGAGATCCATCACAACAAGGCACCTCACGTGCTCCAAAGTATGGAGCGTGAGGATGTGGTTAACTTCCTCAAAACCAACTTGCACTGGCGCGTGACCTCGATGGGCCAGCCGGTCGATCTCAACCGTATTCCGTCGTTGAAGGTCTCCCTGGCCGTCGGAAAAGCGCAGCACTGGGCTGACCGGACCAAGATGTCGAGGTTCTACGACTACCAAGGAGTGTTTGAGGTCACTGAGGGGCGTGACGGAGGTGCTGAGGAGAGAGATGGCATGTACCCGCCAGACGCTTTGTATAGAACTTCTGACTAAGTTGTTTTGCAATGGGCGATTGCCAATTGAATGACTCCGAGAATAGTCAGAGTAGATTGAGGTAACCGGGATTCATTGATAGTTAAGGAGCTACTCATACTAAAAGCGCACTCCTCAGTCGACTATACCATGGTGGATCATCGAGGCTCACCCACATCGTGTGCCTGATGATTCCTCGTGATCTGTGGGTGGATCCCTCATGGATAATTCGGTTTATGCAGTGATCCTGACTGATCCACTCTCACTTCTTCGTACTTTCGTTCTGCCGTCCCTGGCCGCCTAGTCGGGCGTAGGCTGCGATAAGAGTCGTGACATCTAGGTGCAGAGTTTTCACCTAAACATAAGGTACCTGTAATCAGGCACCACACTAACTAGTCTTTGGTTCTAAACAACATTATTCCTATTTAAAGAAACCTGTTAGACTCGCGTCCTATTTCCATTTGAATACGAGCTCCAATTCTATCTCTTAATCGCTAAGACGAACGTAACATCCATCATCATGACTGAGGTTCAAGGTCACTGCGACGCCCGCTTTTCCAAACTCCGCGACTTGATGCAAGAGTTCATCACGTCCGGACAAGACATCGGCGCCAGTCTGTGCATTAATATCAACGGTGAGGACAACGTGGTGGACATATGGGGAGGCTATGCCGACGCATCGACCAAGAAACCGTGGGACAAGGATACAGTGGTGAACGTCTTCTCAACCTCGAAACTTGTCACCAACCTGGCGGCTCTGATGCTGATCTCGCGTGGCGTGCTCCACCCTGAGGACAAGGTGTCCCAGCACTGGCCTGAGTTTGCGGCGAACGAGAAGTCCCAAGTCACGGTGGGCCAAGTGTTATCCCACACGGCGGGCCTCAGCGCGTGGCAGGACAACATGACGCTGGAGGATATATGCGACCTCGAGGCGGCAACTGACAAGCTGGCGCGCCAGGCAACCCTTTGGGGCCCTGGAACTGCAATGGGATATCACGGTCTGACGCAGGGATTCCTCGTAGGAGAGCTGGTGCGAAGGAAGACTGGCATGTCCATCGAGGAGTTCGTAAGAAAGGAGATATGCCAGCCACTGGGCGACGAGGCGGACTTCCAGCTCGGGTGTCGCAAGGAGGACTGGAACCGAGTGGCCCCCGTTGTGCCTCCATCGGGACCTTCGATCCAGCAGGCGCTCAGCCAGATGGCGAGATATGATCCAGACTCGATCATGGTGCGCACGCTTTGTAACCCCGAACCCAGGGGCGAGGACGCCAACACCGAGCTGTGGCGGTCCAGCGTGTTAGGCTCAGTCAACGGCCACACAAACGCCAGGGCATTAGTCAAGATCCTCTCCTGCTTCTCGCTCGGCGGCACATGCGCAGGAGGCGGCCATCGCCTGCTCTCGGCTGAGACGGTGAAACTGGCGCTTACAGAGCATGCCATTGGAGTCGATTTGGTGACGGGGCGGAGCGGGAGACGCGGACTTGGGATTTACCTCACCGGACCTGGTTCGGGCATCGTCGAAGACCAGCTACCCGAGGGTAGTGTTGGATGGGGCAGCGGATGGGGCGGGTCGATCGTGGTTATGGATAGTGACAGGAAGCTCACGATTGCTTATACCATGAACAGGATGCTAAATGCAGCACATCCTTCTCCGGCCGCGTTTATTAAGGCGGTTTATGAGATTCTTGGAGTTACTGTTGCTGCCTAGGTATTATTCGCCGACGAGGATTAAGTCAGTAGATAGTATGTCATATCAGAGAATAATGGCAATCATTGCCTCTTAGTTCATTGGAAATATGGATCAACATCTCACGACCGAGGTTGGCAAAAGCTACAGGGCACAAACAAGGGGGAGGACGAAAATGAAAAGAATTCTCTATCAGTTCAATTCCGGTGTTCATAGCTTGGAGCTATGTATCTAGTAAAGCAAATGAGAGAGATGTATTAATAAGTAGCTAAACGCTGGCAAATCTAACAAGGCCGTGTCGTGTACCATTTCAACCCCAAGTTTAGAGAGCCAGAACAGCGGCAACGACGCAGATCACACCAGCAAGCTGGGGCAAATATCCAGAAGCAGCACTGGCGCCAACAACAGGCACGCTGGGAGCCGGGGTGGGGTGAGCAGAAGACGACGACCCGGGAGCGTAGTGGCTGGCAGTAGCGTTGTTGACGGGGACATATCCAGTGGCAGTGGGCTTGGAGTTGGTCTGAGTGGCCCAGACAGGCTCGGTATTCTTTGGGCCAGTGGCAGATGCGGTCTCGGTCATCTTGGAGACGGACAGGCAGATGGGGCACTCGACAGAGACGGTGCGGTACTCGGTGTAGACAGATCCCTTGGACGCGCACTCCGAGGTGACAGTGGCAACCTTGGTGACAACAGTCGTCATCGGCTCAGGCTTGTAGGTGATGATGTCGGAATCTTGGCCGTAGGCGGGGACTGTAACGGGTTCGTAGGTGGTACCGTTGGATCCGGGGTGGACGGAGATGGTCGGGTAAGCTCCCTGGGTGGCGGTGCCGGTCGTCTTGGCCGTTGTCTCGCCCTTGGATGAAGTAGGCGATGTGGACTTGCCATCGAAGGCACTGAGGCGCTCGTGAACCCACGCGGCAGCTGATTCGGAGTACAGGTCGAAGTAGTTCAGGTGGTCGGCGGTGATGGAGCCTCCTGCGCAGACGGGGTCGCCCTTGGGGCAGTAGGAGCGAAGATTATCTCCGTAGGCAGCCATGTTCTGGAGCATTTCGGATGGACGGGGCGCAGCGCCGTTGTGGCTGGCGCCGTCGAGGAAGTTGTAGGCCTGGTTGGCAGTGTGGCGGACATCACCGAAGAGCATAGCCGCAGCAACTGTGGAGATATTCATGTAAGTATCACGCCACTATCAGAACTGTACAACGCCGAGTCACTCACTCATCTTGCCAGGTCCAGACTTTGTGTTGAATCCAACGTTGGCTCCCTGCGTGCAACCAAAGATTTGACCGCCGCCTCCGCCCAGGATATCACCAGCAACATTGGCACCCTGCGAGAAACCGCTAAGAACCAGCTTCGACTCGGGGCACTTCTGGTTGTAGGCGGTCATCTGGGACAGACCGTTGGCGGCGCCCTCCTGCACAGCCGCGCAGTAGTTGGAGTTGCCAGGGTTGTAGAACTTGATGTCCTCGTAGTCGCAGCTGCTCAGGCCGTTGCAGATGGCGTTGACCAGCTTGCCCTGGCGGCCGGGATAGGGCTCGTTGTTGCCGCGGGCGAGGAAGATGTGCACGTCCTTGCAGCCATCTTGGCGGACTTCGATGGTGCTGGCCTGGGTGCTGGCTGCGAGGAGGAGAGGGAGAGCGAACGACTGCTTCATGATGAAGATTATTAACGAAGGACGTGGTGTAAACGAAGGCTGTAGTATTAAAGAAGGACGTGGGTGGGATGCAGAGAAGGGAGATGGAAGGAAGAAAAGAAGACGGACATTAGGTATTAAAAGACGTCAAAACGTCTGTCTCTAAAGCCTCGTCGGCGAACCCAGTCCGAGAAATCCTCTCTCCAGCCGAAAATAGATTCTGCTCTGGTATTCCGAGATTGCCAGTGGATGAACCAACTCTTCGGTTTCACTCCCTAGCATCACCACCTGCAGAAAAGATGGGACGATCCGCCCGATACGGGCAACAATAGCGCCAAGCAAGTAATTCTTTGCCCAACGTGCATGCGATCCGCCACACAGATCTAACTGATGCTACAGACCGTGCCACTTCCACGTTGTGAGGGCCTGCAACCACGGATATATGGGTTTCTCGGGCTCCGAACCACATCCAAAACCAATTATGCGACTCCTTTCGTAATATTCGCTCACGCAATGTGGAGCGGCCATCTCCACTCGATACGAACTGGGAGCTGTGACATTATGCAAACCTCGTATTGTATAAGTAGCGTGCATGGTCATTTCCGGCGGCAGCGCCGAGAGACGCAGGAGGCAGACGTTTGATCAGGCTTAAAGAGAGTAACTCATCCGATCAACTCTATCCTTATTGCTACATGATCCCGCCGGAATCCCTTGTTGTGGCTCTTATGATTGGCTGACCGGCACAGGCGATCTCTGCCCCCTGAAGACAACAGGACTTGGCATCCGCCCCTAGGTTTCTATTTAGGCTGTTATGATTTTGACAAATGCATCCATCTTAAGTGTAATTATTTGAGAGACTCGATTACCAGAGTCGTGGTGGCGCATCTGACAACAACATGCTCGCCCACCAACGATGACGAGAGCATCGTGTCTTATCAGGTCCCTAGGCTCAACCCGATTGACAACTATCACGCGCGTGGTTCACTTGCCCAGACAATTTCGGACATGTCAATCCAGGTCACAGATCCAAATCACCATGGGCTTGGGACCCATACACGCACAAAATGGCTCTGCTGTGGGACACGTTCCAACCCAGTTCCCAGCATGACCCTTGAAGTCCGGCAAACCGAATGCAGACAATACCAGAGGCCTACCGCAAATAAGCGAAAATGCCATGTAGGGTAGGCCGACTGACAGCGATGACTGGAAAACGGTAGATGCGTCGAGTATTAGCATATTGCGACCCAGTAGCCTATCGTTCATTCTGTCTGGGCTCAACAGGTTCACCGTAGCGACATGGTCTCATCAACGTGTTCGACGAGGCTATTCCCCATCACGTGTATGCAACTGCGAGTCGCTTCATCCTGAGAACGGGAGACTCCGGATCCTTCCACGTCAAGCGACCTACGCTTCTGCCATATCGAACCTCGACCATATTCTGGGTCGCAAGGATATCAGAACTGTCTAGACGATGATAATAACGGCCACTTATTGCTTTCTTTGCTTATCGCCTATCGGCATAGACTAAGGACTTCGCCGTCGGACCAAGGCCTCTTCAACGCCTGACCATGAATAATGAGCTGCGGAAACGGCTATTCTGGTTATGTTATGCATTTGACCGGTAAATGTCTACTCCAACGAGAAGGAGTTTCGGAACAGCTGATCGAGATGTCGATATTGAGCTCCCGCTTGACATTAATGTGGATATTGTGAAGACTGGATGGCTCACGTTTGAACACTTTGGGGCGAACGGTGCGAAGAGCACACCTTTGACGCCATTCATTCTCATCGCCCGCTTCCGACAACTGGAATTCGGTACCCAACAGACCATGGACAGAGCTGACCCATACATAGGTAATGAGCCATGACGCTACAATAGACGTTTTCTTTTGTCTCGACTAGAGTAGTGAAAAGCAATGATCCCTCAAGACGCACGCAGACAGCGTGAAATGGCACTGCATTAATCTCCAAACCTGACATCGGTAGTACCGCATTACTCCCGGCGCACGCATGATCTGAAATGTCAGCGAACAACGCAAACTCGTGAGTTAGAGTAACGATGTACTGAACTCCGCCTTTGTGACCTGACCAATAATTTCCAACGGGGCCAGATCGGATCCTGTCCGATAAGACAAGTTCATCCATTGGGTTGATCGGACCAAGACGCGCTACTTCCTCATCCACTACAACAATTGCGTGCTCCCGAATCCTCCGCATTTCGGAACCCGCGTCGGCGTGCCGGTGGGATATCACTTTTCCAGAACTACAGTGACTGAACTCGTAACTCACCACAAGAGGCGCTGCAGCGTTGATTTCGCACTATATCGCCAAGTCTCGACTTTTGTTCCTTGATGATTATCATGTCTTCCCACGAGCTATTCACTCCTCTTACCATTGCTAATGGCCGCATTGAGCTTGGCCACCGCGTTGTCATGGCCCCAATGACCCGTAATCGAGGCGTGCCGTTCTCCGGCTCTATCGACAATAGGATTTGGCTCGCCGACGAAGTTGTCGCCCGTTATTATGCCCAGCGTGCGTCGCCCGGTGGACTCATTATCACGGAAGGCATTCCTCTATCACTGGAAGCAAGTGGCATGCCAAACGTTCCCGGTCTGTTTCACGAGTCCCAGTATGAAGGCTGGAAGAAAGTCGTCCAAGGTGTGCACGAGAAAGGAGGTTACATCTATGCGCAGCTGTGGCATGCGGGACGAGCCACCATCCCTCAGATGACGGGTTGTCCGGTCGTTAGTGCGAGCTCGGTGCCATGGTCGACAGATGAGACGTTTCCGTTCCGGACACCGGATACCAAGGAGAAGATTCGTTACCGAGATTTCCCATCTGTGGCGATGACGGAGGAGGAGATCGCCAAGACAACTCAAGACTTCGTCAAGGCGGCCGAGGCAGCTATTGATATTGGCTTCGATGGTGTCGAGATCAATGGGGGCAATGGAAATCGTAAGTAAATCGTATTTATGTCAGCACTACGTACGAACCGAGCGAGTATACTGACCTTGCGTAGTTGTCGATCAATTCCTTCATTCAAACCTCAACGCTCGCACAGACTCATACGGCGGCTCGCCACAAGCCAGGGGTAAATTCGCCCTTGATTTGGTGGGCGCGCTTACATCCGCTGTTGGGCCCTCAAACGTGGCAATCCGTCTAGAGCCCACAGGGCTATACAATGAGACGTATGGTGCTGAGCGAGTAGAGACTTGGTCGCATCTTTGCGAGCAGTTGGCTTTGACCTATCAGGGCGACAAGAGGCTGTCTTACGTCCACTTTATCGAGCCGAGGCTTGATCGAGTGGAAGCCAACAAGGAGCTCTTCTCCAATTCTTGGACCCTCCTAGATGTCTCTAACGAACATTTTCGAGCTATTATAAAGAAAAGTGGCATCCCGTGCATCAGCTGTGGAGGGTGGGATGCGGGAAATGTGGTCGGCGCTGTCAAAGAGAAAGGCTGGGATGCTGTGGCCTTTGCTAAATGGTTCGTGAGCAACCCTGACCTGCCGAGGAGACTTCTACTCGGCAAATCGTTGAAAGACTATGATCGAAGTAGATTTTACGGCAGCTGGGATGGTATTAGGGATCACGGATATGTGGACTATCCCACTTGGGAAGAGCAATTTGTGGAAGAGGCCAAATAACTTAGATCTTGGATATTAGAGTTATCTACTCCTAACCAGAGCCCAAGGCATTAATGAACTAATTTTTTGCGCAAGACTCTCCTACAACAACATATGATCTGCTGCAGACACGCTTTTGATTCACAGTTGACCAAATCTCGAGTCTACAGAAGTAAGTATCCACGTCGTCCTTTACAATAAGAGTTTTTTGAGCCAACCTGATATGCATCATCCCAGTTCTAGATTCTTATGCAGCTATTGATTATGGGAAGATCCGGCATTTGTATATTCGGTTTGGACTAGCGATCGCTTTATTCTCACCAACGATCCCAGGACGACTATGGGAGGCCGGAGATCTTCTCCATGAGCGTTATCGGTAGGTCTGTGGACCAACAATGCTGAATGATCAGTCCACAATTTACTCGAGTGATACCCTTCAAGCGGTGACGGAGTAGCTTAAGCTTTCAGGCAACATGCAGTGTTCGCTTTCTAATGTTTCACACGGTCTAAGGTACTACGCTCCCCGCCTTGATCATGTGAAATTGGCCAGTTACCTCAGGGGGTGAAGATTTGGTCTATGCCAGATGCTAGATGCATGGTTTCCTGGTTGGACGATATTTCGGGAACACAATCCGCTGTGTATGTAGCGCATGAAATCGCGGAGGGTCAACCAGGAGGCATTCATGCAGAGGATGGCTTGTATATTCTAGGAGTTGCGTAGAACTGTTACCTAGTAGTAGGCTATGTTTGAAGGATCGCCAATTATATTGCATCGAGAGCCAGAGAGTTCTAGCCTGAAAAGCCTCTCCCATTTATTCATTCGGGAACCTCTGTCTCTTAACACACCCTAACGGTGATTAACTATGTGCTCTTGAATCCTGCCTTCATAATCATTTCGAAGAGCTCTATATCTTTTCTTGCGTCCTCAGCA
The DNA here is from genome assembly GCF_021365365.1 of Ilyonectria robusta. NCBI lineage: Eukaryota > Fungi > Ascomycota > Sordariomycetes > Hypocreales > Nectriaceae > Ilyonectria > Ilyonectria robusta. The sequence goes on along the minus strand of NW_025764454.1, from coordinate 900,879 downwards.
CTACTCTTCGGAATACTGCCATTCACCGCACAGTCGTAAAAGTCCAACATTTCCAAGGTGTACGCATCCTGGAAAGTTTTTCGGATCTTTCTCTCTTGGAATCCATCCCCAATCTTCTCTCGTATTGTGACTGTGTGAGGAAGACCCTTGATGTATGGGGTATCGAACTGAACTCGCACAATCTTCTCAGAGGAAAATACTTCGATCTGCGCATCGAATTCCGGGACCGCAATCAGCCCAGACTCGTAGATGACGGGAAATCCGTCGTATTGAAAAAGCACACTGAAGATGCCTGGGAGCTTCAAAACTGCCCCAGAAACCGACTGAGGCATTCCAATGATCTCTCGCATTGCAGATAGATCGTGCGTTCCGAGGCTGGTGTTTTTAGTTAGCTCAAGGCCACAGAGCAGACAACAAGTTCACTCACGCTCCAAGAACCCGTAACATTCTCTTCGTTTCCGGGGTAACTTCAACGTCAAACTCTTTTCCTAGAGCCTGGTTAAAGATTTCCTCCTGCTTGCTAAGTCTGTCCTGGGTGTCTGCTTCAGAGAAGTCGTTGAACTTCTCAGGAAAGGTGCCCGACTGCGCCACGGGGATTGAATTCGGGCCAATGATGTCCCTAACCCTTGCATAGATGATTTTGTTCATGCCTCCGACTTCTTGAACGGCGTCTAAGAAAGCCGTAGAGTAACGTCTCATCGTTCCCACAAAGACCTTTCCTTTAGAAGTCTTCTCGGCTTCAATGAGTCTATCAATGTCTCGGAAACAGATTGAGGCTGGCTTCTCGATCAAGCAATATTTGTCATTCTTCAGAGCCAAAATTCCATGATCAACATGGTACGCATCCGCGTTGGCGATGATGACAACGTCGACCTCGGGAGAAGAGCAAAGCTCCTCGGCGCGTGCTGTAGTTTTCGGCGTTCCCCCGAGCACCTTGTGAGAGCAGTGGCGGAGAGACTGCTCCGAGATATCGCAGAGATACGTGGTTCTGAATCGGTGCCACATGAAATTGATGTTAGGAATGTGAGCGACCTGAGAGATCTCGCCACATCCGACGATACCAACCCGCAAGATACGGTCTGTGCCATTGTCCTGGCTGGATTGTTGAAGGTCGCCCATGATTCTTTTCGTAGGTATTTGGTTCGCAGTAAGTGATCAAATAATAAAAGAGAAAGTCCAACGGATGAGAAGACATCTAACCATATACTTATTAATAATCGTATACACTTCAGTAAGTTCCAGGCATGTTTGTTCTGTCGCCGGTCGTTCAAATCCGGAATCCTCGTCACCGGGGAGTGGCGGCATCGCAAAAGCCGGGGAGTAGCGGAACGTGCGAACAGAGCGATGGACCCATGTCTCCCGGTTAAATAGGCTAGCGTCACTACTAATCTCGCCGGGGAATTGCGGTAGTCATTCCCCTCATGAAGAGGTGTGAGGTGAGTAGATTCAGCAGAGATATAAGTGATTCAAGTACCAATTTAATAATCTTGATTGCGATTAGCTTCACAGCCGACTCATTTCTTCAGGACAGATCTATTCTCTTCAGTGACAATAATGACTTCGGAAATTCCAACGCTGCGATGGGGAATTATTGCGACTGGGCTCATTTCGTCCTGGTTCGTCGCCGATTTATCTCTTGACAGACCCAACAAGAGAGCAAACCACATCATCCAGGCAATAGGTTCTTCTTCCGCCGAGAAGGGCCACGCCTTTGTCAACACGCACCTCCCTGGGAAATCTCCCACCGTCTATGGCACCTACGAACAAGTTTACCAGGACCCTGACGTCGACATCGTCTATATCGGAACACCCCATGCCTTTCACAAACAAAACTGTCTCGACGCTATTAGGGCGGGAAAGCATGTATTGTGTGAGAAGGCATTTGCCATCACCAAGGCCGAGGCCAAAGAGGTGCTTGATGAAGCACAACGAAAAGGGGTGTTCGTTATGGAAGCCATGTGGACTCGGTTCTTCCCCTTGGTTCTGAAACTGCAAGACCTTCTTCACGGCGAGAAGGTCATCGGAGATGTCCATCGGGTATTTTGCGATTTCGCCATGCCGAAGGACATTGCTTCCTTACCGTCTACGTCAAGGCACAAAAACCCTGCTCTAGGCGCAGGAACTCTTCTCGACACTGGCATCTACAGTCTGACGTGGGCAATCCTAGGCCTGGAATCGGGACCCCAAGATCAACAACCAACCGTCATCGCGTCGCAGAATCTTTGCGACGGCATTGACGTAGCTACTTCGGTTATCATGACATACCCAGATGGAAGACAAGGTATAGTCACATCTTCAAACCTGGCAAGAACATTGCCAGCATTCTGTAGAATTGAGGGAAGCAAGGGATATGTCGTCGTCGAGGGTTTTGTTGCATCCGTACCGTCGCTATTCACGGTTCACTTGCAGGACCGAGATCCCAAAAAATATGAGTTTGAGAAGCCGGGAAAGGGATTTTACTGGGAAGCAGACTCGGTGGCTCTAGATATTGCAGCCGGAAAGACTCAGAGTGATGTGATGCCGTGGAGGGAGACACTGCGCGTGATGGGCTTGATGGATCAGATTCGGCACCAAGGGGGGGCAAGATTTCCACAAGATTTAGAGTAGATGAAGATAGAAGAAACAAATAAAATGGGAACTGCGTCGTTAATTCGTTAGTCTCTGGGTAGTAAATTGAATCTCATGAAGACAATCAAGTGTGTGGATTTCCCTCGAATGGCGTCAAGGGCTGTTTGCCGACTAAACTTGCCGGTATTCAGTCAGGTTAGCTCATTGGGCAATTGGCCCACTAGAATATTGTGGATAAATTCGACGATCCCCAGAGCTCATCCCCACTTTGCATTAATTGCCGCCATTCCCCGCGATACAATGTCAGCTCATCCAAGTCCATCACCAACGGTGAGCCTTGGGTTATACGCCATGTCAGGATCACACTTGCCCGGCGATGAGCCAATCACCAGTCGTAAAAGGCCCAGGATCTCAGGTCTGTATCATCGGAAGAGAGCCGTGGCCGCATGCCAGCCGTGTCGAGTGCGCAAGACGAAATGCGACAACATCAAACCGAGCTGCGGATTCTGTACTCGGAGCGCAGCCCAATGCACGTATGCCGATACCGCAAGTGATCATTCATCGTATGTCTCAGATGGGGAATGTTCTCAAGCGCACCTAGGCCACAATTGGCAGCATACTCTTGCTAATCACATCCCGTACACAGATTCGATCCTGCGAGCCTGGCCATCCTGGAACGTCTCGGACACGTCGTATCCCTCCTAGAGACTCGTCAGTCTGGGTCATCACCACAAGATTTATCCCCCGGAACACAAACTCAGTCGTCTCAAACCGTCGTAGGTCCCTCGCCTTCCGACCCAATCGGGGATCTGGACATTGAGGATGATCTACTCGAGGAGACTCCCAATTTCCCTGCTGCCATCAGCAACTGTGAGAGCGTTCTCAGATGGCCCATCTTCCAGGGCATGGTACCAGATATTGAATCATTCGTTTGTTGGCCGACAAATGACCAGCCTGCAAGTTCCTTGCCATCTCATAGAGGCTCAGGCAGGCTTGGGCAGGGCATCCAAGAAGATGACTTTATTCCTCTCTCTAAGAGATTTCTGGCCTATGCCCATACGAAGAACCCCATCTTGGACGTAGCAGAATATTCCTGCTACGTGAGAGATGCAGCTGAAAATGGCTTGCAGTGGAATGGCCCATCCTGTCTCGTAGTGAGTTTATTTTTCCTGGCTGCCTAACACGATGAGACTTTTCTCACATATTGTAGCTTGTTTCTTGTGCTTTGGGAAGTATGGCTATGCCATTTCAGTCCACAAATGAGGCACGGGAGCCACGGTCAAATTCCGCTCCCGTAATGGACAACATGAAAACAAGCTTAGCCTACTTTGCTGCAGCGAAGAAAAGACTGGGGCTTATGGAGCCTTCGTCGCTTTACGTCCAATGCTTGTTTCTCTGTGGCGTGCTGGAGATGTACCATATGGATGCACTTCGAGCCTGGCATTTCTTCAACCAGGCCTGTGTGCAGTTTCGAAACCTGCTTTGGAGGCACGGGCATTCTCAGTCTACTGGCGGCAGGCAAATCACCACTGAGATGAGACGCTTAGAGCAAAGGCTCTATTGGTCGTGCATGAAATCAGAATGGTAAGCATATATCCTTACGGAACTTGGAAAGGGACTCATACCTGTTATTAGCGAACTGAGGTGCGAAATTGCCCTTCCAGCCAGTGGAATAAGCCGTTTTGGCTTCCCAAATCTATTCCCATCTCCACCCAACGAGCTATCGTTGCCTGTCGTCCATTCCGACCGAGGCGACACCTCAAGTGTAGCCGAATTTCTAGATCCAGAAGAGGAAAGAAGTTGGTTCTACTACTTAGCCGAAATTTCATTCCGAAGAATGATGAATCGAGCTTTCACGGCACTAGGGAGAAATGGAGAGGTAGGCTGGATCCAAGACTTTCATGAGAATCTTAAGCAGTACGCTGCCCTTAAAGATCAAATCGATGTCTGGTGAGCGTGTTCCTTCTCTACAACGTCACTTTCGTTAATAGGGCATCACAGGTATTCTCACATCCCAGCCCAGATTAACCCTGCCCAGAGCGAAGGTCATAATCATGAACTTGCCCACTTCGTCAAGGCGCGAGCACTTCTATACCAAGAGTGGATTCACAGGCCATTCCTATACTACGTCATTCACCAAGACGTAGACGATCCGAATATATCTCAAGCCATGCCGTTGGCCGAAAAATGTCTGAACTTGTGCGTCCAGTGGCAGCTCTTCGTTCACCCTTTTCACCGTCACCATGGGACGTGGTACATTGCTCGGAATTCCATCACCCGCGCGTCGCTTCTCATCGCAGCAGCTAGGAGCAAGAAGTTACATTTACCCGACGGCTGGAGGAACATTGTCGACTCTGCGTTGCAGGTGGTGCAGTACTGGGAAGATGAAGCCCCAGATCTGAACAAGGCTGCCGGGATCTTGCGCAACCTCATAGCGGACGTCTAAGTACTTGAGCCAATCTGATAATGCAGAACACGTGGATTTAAATTCTGGAGCTACTTTGTGATGGTCTACTCTATAGTAGATCCCTCTAGCTTGATTGATTCCCATTTGTTTCAACAGTAGTGGTTTTGGGGCCTCAGCAAACTCAAGCAGCTCGCTCGACCTGAGTCGAGGTGGCCTCGTGCTTCCTGCTCGTGTCATCCATTTCGGCACTGACATCATCAACTTGTCCTTTCTCCATCTTATTCCCATCAATGAGCCCCGGCTTGCCTTCGAATACCTCTGCAATTTCCTCCAATGTATGACCCTTGGTCTCTGGGAACAAGAACCAGATCAGCACCAAGAGCACCGCCAGCAAGCAGCAAAAGACAATGTAGTACTTCCATTCAATTTGCTTCATCGCAATTGGGTTGACTTGATTGCCGACGATAAGGCCTGTAAAGGCAGAGATGTAGGTGACAGTTAATCCACGGCTGCGAAGGGTGTAGGGGAAAATCTCCACAGGATATGCCTGCAGGAGCGGCGTCCAAGCGATGTCGTAAAAGAAGTAGTAGACGAAGATGAAGCCGACCACTGCTTTCCCGACCGTATCACTGCCACTCTGGACAAAGTTTGCTGTGAGAGCTGTCCAGATAATGTAGCTTCCCAGCATTCCAGCTGTTGAGACCAGGAATAATGTCCGTCGTCCAAGACGGTCAACCATGAGAGCGCCCATGAAAGTGGCGGCGAGCCAGTTGAAGATCTGAAGCAACCCGTTGATGAGGGTTTGGTCCTTGACCTCTGTAATGCCGATGGTATTGAGAACGAGAGTGAGGTAATAACTAACAACACCGACACCATTCCATTGGCTTGCCCAGCCGACAATAACGGCGATCAAAGTTCGTCGTCGGTTGGCCGGTGTACGGACAAGGTCGACCCACGAAGTTGCAGAAAGCACCTGGGACTCAATGGCCAAGGTTTCTTGGATCTCCCTCATTTCGAAATCAACCAGGGGGGATTGCAGACTACCTCCAGCGTGGTTGTCGGCGAAGATCTTGCGTGCCTCATCCAACTTGCCTTGAGACACTAGGTATCTAGGAGATTCGGGAACGAAGAGAACGACTAAAAGCTGAAGCGCAGGAATGGCACCCTGGAGCAGCGATGGGATTCGCCAACTCCAAGTACTGTCAATCTTGAAGGTACCATAGGTACACCACGCAGCAAAGATGGAGCCGAAATACTGTTGAATGGTTAAATGATGTCGCATCAGAGGCTCCTCGCCAGAACACTTACGTAGAATGTGTTATACAGTGCCGTAGCTTTGCCTCTATGCGGTGGATAGGCTAGCTCAGCGATTATGATGGGGCTCGGCTGGCTAATGAAACTGGTGCTGAAGCCCAACAAAGCCCGGGCTGCCACAAAAGTTCCGAAATTCTGAGCCATGGCCTGCATGATTGCAAATGCAACGCAAGCGACGAGACCCGCAATGAGTGGGATTTTGCGGCCGAACCTGTCGGATATAAAGGCCACCAACGGAAGCGAGATGACCTTGCCGAGAGGGTAGACGGCATTCATGAGCCCAAGAACGGCGCCGTCAGGGCTGTCAAAAAACGTCCGCCATTGAGGGAGAGTCTGAAGGCCGTTCATCATGGACCCTGGAGTAGTATCGGATTTAGCAAATAAGCTTAAAGGAACAGTGGAGTGGGGAAGAACCTACCGTCGTATCCAACTGAAGCCGAGGATACGAGTGGGACCAGGAGGAGTAGGTTCAGTTTGACAAGATGCGGTGTGCGGTACCATGGCTTTCGGTCTTGCGGGAGCACCTGTGAGAGTCGTGTCAGATGGTCTGGTATGGCGATGGGCAGTAAGAATGCTTACTGCACTGAGCTTCGAGCCCGCAGCGCGTTCAGCTTCGCTTTTGGCGGCTGAAGGAGCCATATTCCAGAATTTCCAGGACGGGGGCTGGGAGGTGATGGATGGGAGAGGTTGATAGGTGAGGAGGCACGACAACCTTTGGAAACAAGATTGGGACCAGATCAGCGACGAGGCCAAGATATAGTCTCATCGTCGGAGTATTTCCCCATTTAAGAGCGAGGGAGCGGCGACCAGTCCCAACGATTTACAGTTGCCCCGTGGGGATCTCAAATCTCTCCCCGTGGGGAAATGGCTCCAGTAACCGCGTCTGCACATGTGCATATTCCGCAACTGGCATTCCCCAGGATGCTCTCTCTCCAGTACCACATCATTTGTTATCTGAGGATCATGCCGGCAAATCCCCATGCCAACAAATCAAACCACGCGGGGAGTAGCGGAAAGTGGAGATGCTTGACTCATGCTATCCGCCATTCCCCGTTATTGACCAGCCCCCGAATAGCGCCGCGCACCCCTGAAGCGAGTGGTAATGTGACCATAGACGGAAGACATATTCCACTTTCTGATCGCCCAAGGCCACTGAGATACCACCTTCAACCTGGTCCGATTTCTAATTCCTCTCATAAAGTCATGGTATCGAAAGGCGGAGTGTCGGATCAAGCCACGTGTAGCTAGGATCTACCCTACATGCGTGCACATGACTACCACTACGGAGGACCCTTTCAAAAGTCTTGTCCATAAGAAGTAAGTCCTAATCATTAGGTTAGATACTAAGTACACTAAGTACTTTCTGATTTCTATAGGCCCTAAAGGGTAGCAGGCTACAGCACACAGCAACCGCTATATCCTGATCAGCAGCGTACTACTCCTGAAGTTACAGCGGCCGTTTAACGAGACTGTGACAGCTTCATGTATCTCAGGTAACCGACAGGGATAGATAGATATGATGTCACTAGCGCTTGGACAAGACTCTTGAAAGGGCCCTCCGTACCGCTAGACATATACCCTAAAAAATATGTGATGAAATAGCCGAGAATCCTCTTTTTAGTTGATTCGGATAATCTGATAACCATTTTCTTTGCGGCTGCTTGATCAGCTGCTATGACCTGGTTGCTATTGCGGCTTGGTTTCTGCAGCTTTGGTGAGATCAATCGTTCGTTCCAATTGCTGCCACATGTTAGTGTCGCAATCCCGCTACGGCAAAAGGGAATGATCACTCCTCTTGCCGGTAGCGTTATTGTGGTCCATATCTCCGTCTGACAGTTAGGATTTCTGCTGGGGTTGTCAAAGATTAAATTGCTAGCTAGAAAGGGCGAAATTGACTCCTGTATATAGGCTATTCTAGCTAGCTAGGAACAATCCTTTCAGCCTAGCTAGATTATCTTACTGCTTGCTCTTCAGGAGGACTACTTAACCGAGACCCGCTAGCTCTAGGTTTAGGTTCGAATAGAATTGGACCCGGTACAGCTACAGGGTGTGACGCTTCGAAATGTTTTCCCTCCCCTGTTGCAAGCCTAGCATGGAAAGTACCTTCGGTGCTATTCATGAGATTCGGTGTTAAGCCTCCACCAGGAGAGCTGAAGGGGAGGAAAGTTTGTGGCGGTGTAGCTAAGGCTTCGTTATGCCCCTGGCTAGAATCTCTATGCTGGCTCTCCAGACTGTGTTGGCTTTGTTCGACGGGACGAGGCGCGGGCGCGATATGTCGTGGGAGGATTGGGCGGAACCTGGACTTATCCGCACGAGCTGGTCGACCTTTCTTTTTCGGGGCTGTGGGAGGAGGCGCCTGAAGGGCTTTCATCGAGGGGATCTCAGCCGAATTGGTAGCTGGGCGAGGGAGGATAGCTACTCTAGTCGAAGGGATAGCTGCAAGAGTTGCTGTTGGTTCTATATTTCTTGGCATTGTGATCCTTTTAATGGCGGTCTCGCTCTGATCACCTGACATCTTACGCTTGTGCCAAGCGTGCTGGAGCTTGAAGCCAAGGTGCTCTGCTTCTTGGATACATTGGTTCAAGTTTCGGCCTATTCGATATTAATACTCTCTCGTAGGACGGGCGGGGTGGCTGTCTTCGTCATACCTAAGGGCAGTTGCATTTGCATCCAGTTAGGCTTGGCCACATGGCCGTTGACGAATTCCCTTACGTCTTCAACATCCAATTCGTTGGCCTTGATCATTTCAGCTAAGAGAAACCGCTGCTGCTAGATCAGTAATCCCTTCTACCATCTGCTTCGAGCGTATGCTCACCGTCTCATCGTCCGTGAAACGAGAGCCTGTGACTCGGTGTGGTTGGCTAAGAGCATGAATGACAGGCTTTCTTGTTTTATCAGATGGCTCGTCTTCATTGTTGTCCGATTCCGCTTGCTGTTCATGGTGTATTCTCATTCTTTGCCTGGAGGTCGCTGCGGGCGGTGTCAATTTCACTTCCAACTTCAACCTTTCCGTGATGTCGGCGATCACCTGGGTTGCTGGAACAACGTATGCGAGTCCACTGCCAGGAGTTCCCGCAACAACTTGGCCGTAAAATTCTCCTGTAGTTTGGTCGATGATGCCCGCCCCGCAGTCCCCTTCGCTGAGAACGTCGCTCAACTGGACCAGGAACAGCTCCTGAAAGGTCTTGGAGTTGGGCAAGCGCATGTAAGACGCCGTAGCGGACAGCTTTCCCGTGAGTATTCCTTTTGAAGCTGTCCGTGTTACCACATCCACATCATGGAACCCAATTTCAGCCACTTGTGAAATCTTAAGACAGCGCTCGACGCCATCCAGTTCGAATTTGATAGAGCCATGTTCTTCGACACTCTCTGCGAGTTCTACCAGAGCATAGTCGAGGCCAATTTGAGTACTGTCATTGGATGTGATAGATATCTTCCCGATGTGCTGGAGATTATGATCACTTCTCTTGATCATATCATCAACGCGAGTAGACGCTGCGTTAAAGTGTTGTGCCGGTTGAGATCGATGAGAATCCAGACTGATTTCGTAATCGCTGACGGCGGGGATTCGACTGAGTGCGTCCGAAGTTGTCGGTACCGTAGGAATTCTGCTATCTGTCTCCTGCGGCGAAATCGAACTCTCACTATGAGAATCATTGTCACTGCTCCAAGAATGGAGTTCTTCCGGAGTGTTGCTCCATTTTCTGGACACCTCTTGGTCTGGTATGTCGCCTGAATCCTCCTGCGTCTCCGAGTCGCCGTCGAATGAGCACTCGTCCGATGCCGAGGATCCATCTGAGCCATTGCTTGTGTCATGGACAGGCTGTAGGACATGTGCGACGGAGAGTTGATATGACTTTTCCTGAATCCACACAATAGGGCCTCCGGTTGCGATACGTCCATGTTCGCCAGTGCTGATGAAGAGTTGTCGGCCAACGACACACTTTGCATCTCGTAGAGTGTACACCATGGGAGTCTCGGTATCGGCGCCGGCAATGGGGACCGAACCCGGTGTTGAATGTAGACCAGCCATCCTGATGACTCTGCGCCTATCTGGCAGCTCATTCGTATCTCCTAAGCCTATCCCAGGGTACCTCTCAAGAAATTTATTTTCTTTGATCGTCTTTCTGATGTTTTTTCGGGTTGCCCTATCCGAGGAGCAAATCAAGATGGTGGGAGATGCCGTGTCTTCAGTTTTGCCAATCATGTACATCTCCAGGATAACCGAAGACGAGTTTGACTGACAGAAATTATCCAAATACTCCTTGATTCTAGGCCGGACCGCATTCCATGCCTCTCGAGCCCGGCCAACGGGTTTCCAGCATGTGTATTTGCCAGATTGGATGTCGCCAAGACGGTCGCCGATGGATTCTCTGGGGTTGGCCCATTCGCAGTTGAATTTCTCTTTTCGTAGTCCGATACGTTCAGCCAGATCCATGGCTTTGCAACGTTGCGAGACTTGGCTTTCTGGGGCCTTGTTCAACTGGTGATTGACTAGTACACGCGAGGAATGGCTTTTGGCCTTGCCATTATTCGTATCCCCACTGCTTATGCTTGCTTCTTGCTTGATTTTGTTGTCCGACAATACCTTGACGTTGAATTGCAGGAGGGCGCAGGTGTGATTATTGCGCTCAGCCGAGAAAAGGTGCCCAAATTACAATTACAAAAGCGTGGCGAAGCAGTCCCCTCTCTAACACAGCCTCAGCCTGATGCAGGGTTTAAGTCACTCTTAGTACATCTCCATCGTGACAGAGTAATTTACACCACTCAATTGTCTAAGGAATTGGTAGCGGAATACTTCTCGCAGCCCAACCCAACCCAACCCGTTAGGCAACAATAATCATCCGTCACGCTTATAGTATATTCATCATCGCCTCATATACCGCACATGGCAATTCATCTAGCTTCACATTCCGGCGACAATTATTAATTACCGCTTGTCTTAACCATGGAATGTGTGACCTATTCATATTGCCTGATATGGAACCCCTTGATCAAAGCCTGAATTCTGAGCATCTTTCGCTCGAAACCAAAATCTTCATCATCAAAGTCTTCTGCGGCCAAAAGCCGGCTGGCGCGCTGAACCCCACGTTGCTTGACGACGACAAGCTCTCGGACGCCTTTCTCGAACCTTACTTCAGATACTACTTTCAACAATGCGACTTGATCGCCAGCCATGATAATGGAAAATACTCCTCCTTAAATACGCATCGGGATGTCGCCCAAGTAGGTCTAGTCTTGCGAGACGCCCAGGACCGAAAAGACGCCTTGCAGCGGCTACCGAAATTACTTGAGAGTGGTACAAAAGACCAGCACGAAAATACGATCTGTCTTGTTGCTAGACTCCTCCTCATGGTGCGGATCGGTGAAGTCCCACACGAATTCCTTGGCGGCAGACACATCGAGTGGAACGAGGGGAGCTTGAAAGACTTCATTCACGGCTATTTTTCTACCCCTTCAGTACTCAATCATGAAAAAGTTAAGTTTGAAAAATCATTCAATGCACTTAGCGTTCAGCTGGTTGCAGGACTGGAAATCCGGTGGACGGACAACATGGCGGATCACCTGCGACTCGTAAACTTTGATAGTGTTGTTTGCGTGTTTCATCACGCCGCATTCCTTCAACACCATATTGACAAGTAAGCGGCGTATCAATATCACCCATTTCGTGTAGAGCTAACTGTATAAGCACAATGTTTCCTCCCGATTTCATTCAAGAGACACTCAGGACCATTGCTTTACTCTTCCCAGAGTACGACAAAGAGATGAGAAAGTGGTACCGGACGCAAGTTGCAAAACACGAACTGGACGCAACTGCAATGAATAGCGGTCAACTAATTGCCGATGAGCGACAATTAGAGTCGTTCAAATACTGGCACGACCGGCTCGTGGTGTTGAAGCAAGTATACGATGAATCGAGACCCAATTCGATATCTCAGTGGTGGCATGACCGCCGTAATGGAGTCCAATGGTACACATTCTGGGTGGCTATTATTGTTTTAGCTCTGACAATTTTCTTTGGTCTGGTACAAAGTATTGAAGGGGCTTTGCAAGTTTATAAGGCTTTTAATTCGAATTAGATATCTCCCAGCCCTGGTCGTTTACAATTATAAAATCTGAAGCAGGCTGCACACATTCAATTTATAAGCCGCAAGGTATTTTCAGTAATACATTTCACAGCCTAATTGCAAGCATAGCTACATCACAGTTACAGGCTCTATTCGCATTCGTTTGGCCGCTACAGACGCAGGTCAGCTGTCCTGTGGTCCGAATCTGCAAGTGCCGCGGGGGACGTTGGGCCAGTCAGCCCAGTCTGCCTAGGGCTGTGGCGATTCGAGGCCAATGTTGGTATTTGAGCTTACGCGTGGCCTTGAAACATGAAGCGGAGGTCCCTCATATTCACTCGCGAATTCCACACGTCCCGGTATTTCCTTTCCTTTTGAGTCTCACAAAAGCATCTATGATAGCAGGCCCAGCGTCCCACATTACTATGGCAACGTGTAAGTTGTTCTAACGATCTCTTCAGCTCTCACCATACTTACACTCAAATCATCAGTCGATAAGCTCGTGAGTATCGTAAGCCTTGCGGCAATTTTGGACTCCACCGCTGCGGCGCCCGTAAATGAATTCCCAAAGGATGCACTCGTTGACCTGGAAAACTGCCAATGGAGCAGTATCAACAAATTATTGAACAATATGGCAGACAAAAGCCTCAACGCTACCGAGCTGGCGACACGATGCCCCCAGGTGTGTGGGCTGATCCTGGGGTCTGGCAATCCGGTAAGTTAGCTCTTATTGAAGTCGACTGAGATGCCTGCATGCTAATAATGTCGCAATAGGATATCTCTGGACCGGGTGTAAGGCTACCTTTCAGTCTTATAGTTTCCAATCTTCATGCCCTCCCAAGTTTGACTCAACTTTTAGAAGAACCCGATATTCTGGGGCATTGCAATTACTAACATTCAAGTCAGGTCATGATATCATACTCCATCCAGATCGCTGCCACCTGTGTCTTCTGCACCTTTCTCCCCATTTTTGCCTTCGCCGTCGCCCACAGCCGTTTCCGTGGATGACTCGACAGGACCGTCAAATTCCTCCGAAAGTGTGCCTCGGGCGCTAAGGAGACCAACAGCCTCTGTATAATCACCATCATCATCGCCGTCCTAGTCCGTAACAGGCAAGTCCCGCCCGTCCTTGAAATCCTCTTCATGTCGAGACTCGCCTCCCTCCAGTCCTACATCGCCATTAGCCTGCTTGCATCGCCGCTGTATGACAGCCTGTTCTATGACGTGACCCTGTCACCGGACAAATGGGTCTACCGCAGTTTACTGTTCGTCACGACTGTCAGCGCGGGGTATTTGGTCTCAGTCCCGAACGACGAGTTCAGGTTGTACCGCGACCTAGCCAAGGCGTGTCACCAGGTCACAGGGATCCGCGACTTTAGCAGCCTGTTTGAGTTCAAATTGGGCGATAGGGATTGGTTCGGCATCGGGCTTGTCATTGGCGTTGGGTTGCCCCTCATTGCCACTGCGGCGTTTCGGCTGTGCCAAGTCGAGGGAAATCTAGTTATGCCCTTTGTGCGGAAGATCATACCGTATTTTATACGCAAGTACTGTCACTACTGTCACAAGCTCATCATCTTGAACATGGCGATGCTCTACGCGGTCTTATTGATATACTGCAACGTCGACCTCAGCGAGCTTCGAGAGTCTCTCAAGCGGTGGAACCCAGGCCAAGAGAGCCAACACGACAAGGAGTGGGAGTATGGGCAGACGGCGGCTGTGCTTAGGTGGGCTCCGATGCTATGGGCTTGTATAAAGGCGGCCCGGGGTACGTTGCCATCGTTTATGTCGAGATGTTCTTTAGTAACTTGGGACTGCCTCGTTTCATTAGCGGCTGGACATACTGCTCCGGACACGATGGGAGGAGAGCTGCAACAGCAGCCAGCGCCACCACCACATCCCCATATTATACAGTTGGAGAACAGAACTCCAACGCCGCCCCCACCATACCCTGCACTCCGGCAGGAGACCCAACGGGAGACCCAGATGCCATTGACGCTAGTCTCGTCGACGACTTCACCTTAGACTTCAACTGCCACCAACGACACATAGAAGCAGCAGGCGACGGGGACGGATCCCGATCATAGGCATAGGATGGTAGTTCCAGTAGCGGTTGAGCAGGCTGAATACAGCTGGCAAGCTCCCAGCAGCATCAGCGCATCGTTGAGGAGACCTTCGACGTGGGACACTGGGGCATCTAGGGAACAACAAATTTATTCTAGGCTAGAATGATATAGGGCCTCCGGCTTTGTACCTTGAGGTTGATTAATTGTTTAATTGCAGGCATGGAACACCGGGGCTCCAATATGTCTCGCGTGGGGTAGGAGGCCTTCGGGCCTAAGTTTGCGAGGGATCGCTGAGCTCTCAGCCGGTCAGACTGGATGAGGAAGGTAGTCAGGGAAGGCAGTAATTCAGAGCCTCACTCGAGGATGAGGTTGCAAGTGAGTTGGGTAGACCAGTTGAAGCCTAGCACACAGACTAACAACCATTCTCGCAGCACCAAAGGGGGAGTTCTTATTGCCAGTCGAGATCTGCCCTTCTTGTAAGCCCTCTGCGATTCTCCCAGAGATAAAACAAACCTCAAATATAGTATAATTTCAAGAAATTTCCAGATGTCTGCAAATCTCGATCAACAAATCTACATCACCAAGTCTGTTTATAGCTAAGGAGTTTAGAGGTAATCTCTTAAATGCAAATATGATATATATATGATTTGTCGATTAAAGGGATCGTTGGTATGTATCTAGAGATAGCGATCTGGAAAAGAGTAAATACACACTGCAAGATGTGCCATTCTTGACCGTCGAACCGATGAATATGCTGTGCCAGATGCTGTTACACAGGATACCCAATATATCTCTGATCAGAATGTTCGACCATGCTCCCTTACGGCGTTCTGACTCTCCAAGACAATATAGTCTACACCGATGACCATTCTCATAGATTCTAGGTCAATGAAGTTGGCCTCGTCAGGCTGGATTGTGCCGAGGTACTCCGGATCGCTTCCCATCGCCTGGAAGGTTTCCAGATTGTGCACCCAAAACTCTGCAGCGCCATCAAATTCGAGGATGGGTAGTGCCCCCTCAACACGGCCAAAGTCACGCAAATCTGGAGTAGAATGATACTACCAAGGTCCAACGACGTCAGTTTATCTTACGAAACAAATAGCAAGCAAATGAACCGTATTGCTAATAGAGACGGAATGCCTACACACCTGTGAGTACTTCACCACGCCAAGTCTCAGGTGGAAGGGCTCTGCAAGGGCTGAGTGATTGTTGGCCCAATAGCTATTGAACTCTTCCGGCGTGATGCCTTGCTTGCGATTGTAGAAGATTTTGATGTGGAACATTCGTTCCATGTTCATGGTACAAGAAGCCTTGTACGTCATGCAGCAGCACTCCTCGGGAACAGTGTCATTCGGATAATGGCTTGAGCAACGCTGAGAGAGGCCGTGGGCGGCAACAAAAGGGAGAATGGGGAGAAAGGTGCTGAGCTTCATCTTGGATTGTGGTAAGTAGCTGCCTTGTTGACTGAGAGCTTTGTGGTTAATATTTGGAGCGGCTCATGGACGCCGTCTTATATTCCATTCAGTGAAGCAATCAATGATGCCTTTTAGACGAGTATTTTTAATGTCAACAGTAAGCTTACGATATAACCATAGCCTGACCGTCTGCCATGGCCATCAAGAAATTCCGTGCGCTTTAGCTCGCAAAACGATAGCCGTTCGTGGAATAGTGCACTGCCAGCTTGGTTGTTATGATCGAACATCGAAGGACTGAGGGGAATTTAAATTCACGTAGTGCACAGGTATCCTAAGCGCGGCGCATGCATAGTAAACCTGGCAACGGTGCAGCTGATACCAGGATTGGACCTGGATCGAGGACTGCACCCCATCTCTCCAACCCCGGACCACTGATGCACTACTGGGCTGTGCTGAGGAGAGCCCTCTGCAGAATCGAGCCTACCTGGAAGGGCCGAAGCATCATTGCAGAGTGCAGAGATACGACTTTGCAAAAGCCCCATCAGCGCATCATGTCGTCGAAAGTGCACGGGGCTGCGTGCTGCCTGTCTAGCGCTGCTGTCTCCATCTCAGGGTGAAGACAATAGTTTGAACCTGACCAAGAAGTCATCAAGATGGCAACGATCTCTACGTCATTTTTACCTTATCTTATGTGATACGGCAAACTTTACTCTAAAACGCCTGCCACGAAAGGACTTGTGCTGGAGCGACGGCTGAGCAACGCCAAATCGGGAAGAGTGATTGTGTATCATGAGCGGCCTTGTAATGGAAGTCACCGAGGATTGTTGCATGATCTGCAGTAAGAATAAAAGGCGCCAATCAGCCGCGAAAGCTGGTGATCTTACGTGCGGGCAGTGTGTTATGAAGGAACAGCACGCCACTACAAGAAAGGATCAGCATTGCCAAGACGGAGGACTATGCCATTTAAGGAAAGAATTTTGCGAGGTGCTTTTGGCTGTCAGATCGAGGCAGGGAACTAAGCATAAAACTGCGCATCAGCTGAAAACCCGGAAACACCGGTACAGAAACTGAAGTGATCCATATAAACAGAGTGGCCAAGGGTCATGCAGTATTTAGAGCTCTCGCAAAACAACTTCCGCTTCCGTCGACACTCTCCCAGCAACAATCTTGCAAATGGTCAATCTCGGGCGCTCAAAAGGTTGTCAAACCTGCAAACAAAGACGAATCAAATGCGACGAGGCCAAGCCCAATTGCCAGCGCTGCCTGCAGGCCGGTCGCGAATGCGGAGGCTACATGAAAAAGCCCGTCGATTTCAGGTTTAAAGATGACCTCAAACTGGCCCCAAAGCCACGGTGCCAACGCCATCAAGCTGCTCTGGTGTTAGCAGAGGCTCGAAAGCCATCACCTATCCCTGCGCTCTCGCCGGTGCAACGAGACGTCGCCCTGGGATTTTTCGTCAACTGCTTCTCTACCACAGGCAGGACCTGCGAGTCTGCGCGAGGCTTATTCGAGATAATGGGGCCCGCTGTTGCAAAAGAGCACCCGTCTTCGGCTGTCTCCGTTGCAGTGACTGCCGTCGCGATGAAGATGCATGCTCTGTGGCGCCATGGAGCAAAGGCCGTGCCCTCACCGCAATGTTTAGAGACACATTCCCTGGCGTTGAGCCGCCTTCAGCAGGCTCTCCGGGATCAAAAGGAGTTGAGGAGTAAGTCAACAGTCCTCGCAGCTCTTGTACTTCAATGCCACGAGACTCTCACGGCTGCTTGGGATCAAAAACAGCCTGCCCTCACACACCATGAGGGAGCTGTGACCTTGTTCCTGAGTCAATCACCCAAAGTTGACGGCAGTGCCCTGTACGACACCCACCTCTTGACGAAAATTTTGCATGATGAAGTCTCATCGGCCCTCCGCGAACAGCGACCCGTCTCGCCACGGATTTGCTTGTGGCTCAGCGGTGACGACAAACCCTTGAGCCCAAGCTCCACCCTCGATCTCATCGGTGTCTCGATCGCCAAAATTCAACTCCGGTTCTTGCGACTGCTGGATGAAGCCCAACCAGACCCGACTCCACGCCAGACACAAAGTGATATCGAGGAACTGTGGGCAGACATCAGATCCACAGACAACGAGCTCATCGGGTGGTTTAAAACGTTTCCCAGGGAGTGGCGGCCATTGAAGGTGCGGCAAGCCAAAAAAGCAGATCCTCCCATTATAAGCTATTCATATGGCTATGATATTTATCCTTCTATTGCAATCGCAGCGGTTTGGAATACGTGGAGATGCTACCGTCTGATGCTTCTCAAAATGGCACTCGTGTTACTTCACGAGAAAGCGGATGCTGTCTTGGCAGGCATCACCAACAGCCACGGCTTCGATACAACGCCAAAAGTAATGTCCTGGGTCGAGGACAATATCCAGTCGCTATTTGACTCGGTATGCGACAGCGTCCCTTTCCACCTTGGCAATTGCATTCGCAGGTCTACGCTCTACGACTTTACAGACCCCGGCATTGTTCATCCGAGCTATCATGATTTGTCGCTGCATAAGACCATCTTGCTCGAGCACCCGAACAGCAATCGCTTCATGTCTTTCGAAGATCATAGACATAATGTTATAGCCCAAGGACCGTGGCACATTCTAAGCCCACTGGGCCATCTTCTCCGGCTATTATCTTCCAGGTTTGGTCACCTCTTGGCTCAAAAGCTGAGGCAAGGCCAGAAGGACTGGATTCAGCAACAACTGACTCGCACGACAGTGGTATTGGACTGGGATCATACAAAGAAGTAGGAAAAGACATTGCGACGCCGATTTTTATTAGAAAGGAGAGCCTAGGATTTGCAGTGTGGCACGGAAATGACGAACAGAGATGCTGGAAGGCCCAATAGCCCACCCAAAAGACAGGTGGAAGCTGTAGTGGCGGGGTGTTTTTAGTAGCTCGAGAGGTTGAAATTAAAGATGATAGAAATTAGCAAAGTAGACAGGGTAATAGGGATACCCCAATAGGTATTATCTGATCAAATGATTCATGAAGAGATGCCTTGTTAATCGGCTAAAATACTATCAATTGAACAATCCGTAGCCAGTAGCTAATACTGATTGCAGACAGATCAATCTGATGCCCTAAAATCCTCACTAGAAGACCACAAGTCGGACTTATCAAATGGAAACAATAGCCCTAGCCAAGGGAGGAAATCCCAAAGGAGACAGCCGACCGCGGGCTCCTTCCCAAAATGCAGGAGGCTTCAATTTCTCCTGTTTCCCCGAAGAGCTTGAATCCTGACACAATGACAAACCTTTAGACACCTTGACTTCCCTATTCGTCTGATAACAACAGAGCGACGCCTAGCTACTATTACTTCCTTGATAGTCCGAGAATAGGTTCTCATCCAACTCAGACCTTACAAACTGCGTCACGTTTCGGCCAGTTTGGTCGTTGAGATACGCCGAGTTTTGTAACGAGCTGATGTGATGCGTTACTCCCCATACCGAACCTGCCTCAACAGCCGCCGCTGCAAAAATGCTACCGCCTGTGGTAGCTCGATGCAGGACGGCAGATGTTTTCAATGACCCGTGAGTTTGTCACTGTTTGGCAAATGCCACCCACAAGGTCGTATTAACTACGCAAAGGGACATGACGGATTTCCTGTGCGGCCCGATCTAATCACCAAGCGGGAGGTACGAGTCGTAGTGTAGCTAATATGCCAGTCGCCAAGATTTCTTCGTTTCTCAATGACGTTACGACCTTGGTGTCTTGAAACAGCAACTCGCACAGATTCTCTGACGCTTCGGCAGTTGCGTCGCTTCCCAGAGCCAGCCAGAATACCTACAATACTACTTGGCTGATACAACTCGAAATACATTCCTCCATCCGCATCGGAGGTGGCCGACAAGGATCCCCAATGCTGCAGATGTGGCGCAGCGTTTGCTCAATGTGCAGTATTCCAAAGTCGACCAGATTATCCTCTTGTTCTTTATTAAGATGTCTTGGATGGATGTAGATGGTTGCGTTGCCCGGGGCCGTTGAGGACACGTGGAGAAGCAAGTATCGCCATCACACTTCTCTTCAGTCACGCGTCATAATTGTAGTTTGACATTGTAAAATCCAATCAGAATACGTCGCCGGGCATTCAAAAAGGTTGTAGGATTAGTGGGTCATTCAGCTGTAAGGAGATTAAGATGCGTGGAACTATTGACGACCGGACTCGGTTCGTCGCGGTTCTAATGAAAATGGCGGTCTAGGGCGCGCGTCACATTGCAGTCCGGTCAACAGCGGCGATGTGTCTTTTCAAGCTGATGGCTGCATCACCGAAAGGCACAGCTTTGCTTGAGGATGCTATTGGCCTGCTCGAAGATGCTATTGGCCATACATTTCCGATATATGACAGTCCTGGCTCACCGTCCCTGCATGTCTCAAATGAACGGGACCATACGGCGTCGGTTCGTGGTCCCCGACTGGGCCATCTAGTGTACCGGTAGTGCCCGGGCGGGTCGCTGCATGTAAGGAGAGTCCCACGTAAGCGCTAATACCGCTGCTGAATCCATTTACTGCGGTGTTGATGACGAAAGTAGGGCCTCTTATTCGTGGCCCTACGCCCTGTGGAGGTGGCCGATACCCAAATAACCTTAACCCAGGTGCCGCGTCTAAACTCAAGCAGTGCGTTGTTCCGCGTCAGCTCGTGTTTCCTCAGCAGGTTGTGCGAAAATTAGACGAACCAGGCACCAGCAGCGGAATCACCGCGTGGTCAGCGGACATCTTCATTGGGAGGACTGCATTGCTCCCTGCTTACATGGCTGTGTGCTGGTGGATGCGTCTGTCCTGTGGATGCGTCCTGTGGATGGCCTCATCGCCACAACATGCAACAATCTCGTGAAGCCCCCGCACAAGCTCGCACTCTATTCAGCCCCTCTCCGTCTATTCAGCCCGTCTCCCGCTGCACTGTAGCTCCTGTCCTGTAGCTCCCGCTCTGGCTGCGGCCCGACTGGAAGCTGAAGGCCATGTCTCATATCGGGTTCCACATAATCGCCCCCCAGCGTCCTTAGCTTCTGGTCCAGGCCCTTCCGAGGCGTATCGACCGTAAACTATCACACTTGTTCCCCTCCCTCTATTCCACTTTACGCTTTCTGCCAGAGACAGTTGACGTTTGTGGCTGGCTGGCGCTGGAGCTGACCGTGAGATTCCCTCCGCCTTTTCCATTATGCTCTGCGCCGGCAGACGATAGCAAATATGGTCCCAAGATGCGGGGCTATGGCAAACAAGACGCGTGTTGCGAAAAAGACGCCAGAGTAACAGAGGACAAGTGATACTCAGCTTCCTATAAATCAATAGCCTGCCTGTCCTCCCAGCTCTCCTCTCTCCCATTCCCAAATTCCTCATTCACAATCTTCATTCGACCAAATTGGCAAACGCAAACATGGTTGTCACTATCCCTACCCTGCCAGTGCTCCCCCCCACTGCGCCCGATGTCCCTACCTCCAACACCATTCTGGAGCAGCCGACTCTTGCGGACAAGAAGGGTCTGAATGTCGACATCAAGGACGTGGCCTTTACAGACATCGACCCCGGTGTTTTCAACAGCGAGCTTGTCAAGTTGAAGCTCTACGTCAAGCCCGTCGCCAGCGACCTCACCAAGGACCCCAAGGATGGAGGCGGCAACATCGAGGAGGGTACCTACGCAGGAACCCAGGCTGCCTTGACTCATGCCTACAGTCGAATTGAGCGCAGGTAAGTCTTCTTTGTGTTTGCCTTATCTGACCCGACACTGACCACGTGCAGTTACGAGTCCTACTTCGATGTCTTGCAAATTGAGCCCACCCTGCCTCGCCTGGCAGACCTTTCGGCCAAGCAGAACATTTACCAGTACTCGTCCTACCCCCTCGGCGATGATGGAAAGCCTGCGCAGTACCCTCCCCACCTGCAGACCATTCCCAAAGACGACCAAGTCAGCCAATTGAAGATCTTCAACGCCCTCGGTCTCGCCGAGACGAAGCAGCTGTTGACGCAGGTCATCCCAACCACCTTCCTTGGCAAGACGGCGGCTTGGATCTTCCACCACTTCAACGGTGACATCTCCGAGGCGGCGAACCAGGGTCTTACCTTCAAGGCCTACGAGGACTACAACAAGAACAACCGCAAGTCCGGTACAGACATTGAGTCGGGCCAGAACATCGGTCTCTTGGCCGACTGGTTCACCGATCGCCGCTTTGCTGAGCAGTCGCTCACCGGCACCAACCCTACCACCCTCATCTCGGTTGCCAAGCTCAAGGACAACCTGTTGGCCGAGTTCATCGAGACTGCCGGCCGGGAAAAGTACGACTTCTGGGCCAAGGAGCTCCCCAAGAAGGACCCCAAGTCGCTCTTCGTCCAGGACTGCCGCTACTTCCGCGCCGCCGTCCACGCTGGGTCCAACGATGAACTAAGCGCCGAGGACGCCGTCAAGAACACGAGCTGGGCCTGCGCGGCTGTCACGCTCTTCGAGCTGTACCCCAGCGGCAAGCTCCACCCCATCGCCATTGTCTGCGACTACAAGACCGACATGAAGAGCTCCGTCACCATCTTCAACAAGAGGCATCTCCCCACTGATTCGTCCTCCGGCGAGGCCACTGACTGGCCCTGGCGATACGCCAAGACGTGTGCTCAGGTCTCAGACTGGCTCCGCCACGAGATCGGTGTGCATCTGACTCGTGCTCATCTGATCGAGGAGGCCTTGATCGTGGGCACCCACCGTGCCATCCCCATGACGCACATTGTCTACAAGCTTCTGGAGCCTCACTGGTACAAGACGCTTTCCCTCAACGCGGCTGCGCGAGAGACACTTGTGCCGCAGCTCGTCAAGGAGCTGGTCGGCTTCAAGGAAGAGCAGCTGTACCAGTTCATCCGTTCCGACTTTGAGAGCTTCGACTACGTCGGCAGCTATGTGCCCAACGACCTCGACAACCGAGGATTCCCCAACACGGCTGCCGGCCTCAAGGGCGAGAAGTACAAGAACTACGCCTACGCCAAGAACATGCTGTCCATGTGGACTACCATCCGATCGTACGTCAAGCAGATGCTTGCGATTGCGTACGACGAGAACACCCCGGGCAAGAGGGTTCAAGACGACGACGTTCTCAAGAAGTGGACTAACGAGATCCGCACCGGGGGCTGGATCAAGACATTCCCCGACATCAAGACCCTGGACGATCTCTGCGACGCCATCACCATGAGCATCCACATTGCGGCTCCCTTCCACACCGCCGTCAACTACCTCCAGAGCTTCTACCAGTCGTTTGTCCTCGCTAAGCCTCCGGCTCTCTGCAACCCGCTGCCCCAGGATCTCAAGGAGCTCAACGCCTACACGGAGAGGACTCTCATCGCGGCGCTGCCCTGTGGCCGACAGCGACAGTGGCTGCTCTCAGTCCAGGTCCCCTGGCTGCTCAGCTTCAAGGTTCCCGACGAGCGGAGTCTCCTTTCGTTCGCGCAGTCTCAGTGGAACACTCACCGCAGAGGCAATGCCGAGGACCTCAAGATTGCAGCGGCCAGCGAGGCTTTGTACAAGAATTTGCAGGGCCTTATCAAGGAGTATGTCTTGACTAGCCAAGGCATGGACAAGGGTTCCATTCCGTACACGGTTTTGGATCCGGCCAACACGGCAGTGTCGATTCTTATTTAAAATAGCCCATAGCATTGAATTGAACTGTGGTACCAATGACTTTAACGTTTTGCATAAAAGATTGTAGCACTACTGATGTGAAAATGTTTTACTGTGACGTAATGGGTGATTTGTCTTTGTATTGCTGTGACAGCAGAACCAATGAAGTTGAGACATCCCATCTCGGCCTCTACCGATTGTACACCGCAGAAATGGGTGATATAGAACTAAACAAATAGCAAATGTATTCCGGGATAATTTGCAGGTTAAATCTAAGAACATCCTCAATTAATGAATATCAGTCTGTCCTACAGCCTATGCACATTGCTATTCTTAGTCCACCTCCGGAATGTCTTTCCATAAAAGTAAAACATGACAGCAAATAGACACCAGATAAAAGTGAGAGCCATGTTCACCATGAAAGCGTTGATGAATCTAGAGTAAGAGATAATATGGTCAGTACGTAGTAAAGTATGTGTTTCCCGCTCAAAATAACTTACCCATCTGCTTCAGTCCAGGGCGTAATAAAACGACCCATGCCGTAACCCCAAAGGTTCTTGTTCACAGTGATAGCAACGAAGAGCGATCCAGCTACAGGCTTGTAGCTGTCAACTGCGTAGGTGCTACTAATACTAGGTAATCCTGCGACCTGAATGCCAGCGCAGGAATAACCGAGGACGACAATGACGGGCCAAGGCCAGTGGTTCTGGTACCCAATTGCCGTGATAATGTGTCCAAATGCCATTATCAAGACGTATGGAATCATGGCGGGGAGACGCATTTCTGGCTCACGAATTCCGTTGTTGCGAGCTGTTGCGCGAGCAGAGACCCAGTCGCTCAAAGGTCCAGCTGTCGCGAGGCCAATCAGGGCTCCGACGAAGAGTGAGAAGTTTGTAAATCCTTCACAAATATTAGTTTCGGATATTGGCGAGCACGAACGAAGAACGTACCAATCGACTGTGAGCTCAGGTTATAAGGAGGCGCCGCAAATACTTGCGTCTGTGTGAGGTTGAGAATCAAGATGAAGCTGCAGCTCCAGCTAACCACAAAGGATGCAAAGAGAACGATAGGGAACGTAAATAGCTTCCACGGAATCCACAGATCTAGCATGATGGATCGCAAGGGAGACGACGTTGATTGAAACAGCTTCCATTGCTGTCGGCTGGGTGTTCCCTTTCCAAGGCAAGGATCTCTCTCTGCGTTCACGTTAGACTGATTATCATCCGAAGCTGTATTCTTTTCGCTGGTAGACTGCTCTTCGTGCTGGACTTCGATGGCTTTTAGCGATGTCTCAACCGCAGCGGGCTGGCCTTCAGATGCCTCCACGCGGCTGAACATGGTCTCGGGAAAGCCAAAGACAATCGCCACAAGCGAAACGGCCGTCATGGCGGCGTTGAGCCACCAGAATGATGGCCAGCCACTGTGATCGGCCATGGCTCCTGCTATAATAGGTGCGACCTGAAGTTGTTAGCTAAACAAGATACCGGCGAGAGCATGACTCACGATCAGGGCGCCCGTGTATATGACCCAGTACATTGTGTTCCACTTGCCTCGATCATGGAGGAAGTAAATATCGGCGATGATGCTCGGTTGCAGTGTCTCTCCGGGGCCGGCCCCAATACCACTCAAACTGGACATTGTTAGTCTGATACTTCAACGAGCTTCCAATTAGACACACTCACATCGCAGCACCCATAAAACCATTGTAGTCAGCTGCCTTGGCTCGCCAAATATGGGATGCCAAGCAGACGATTTGTGAGAAAATCAAGACGGGCCTTCGTCCAAAGGAAGTCGATATCGGAACCCTGTATCATAGCGTTAGTTATGATTGCGCACATCTCAGATGTGCATGTCAACTGACCAGAAGAAGTTGCTGAAGCCGAGAACCAAGATGGTGACACCCGTGAACTGAATGACATCCGTGAGAGACCTGTCGTAATCTTGCATCAGGTAGCCGAACATGGGCCCAAGAGCAAGCGGTGCGAAGCCTTGTGTGAAGCTCATTGTAGAGACGGCTACGAGCGCCGACAGTTTCCATGCCCTGGTCCAGTTAAGAGGGTCGTGAGGATCGTTCGAGGGTTGAGGCACGAGCACACGGTGTGATTTGTCTTCGCTCTTGACAAAATGATGGCTTCCAATGTCGGCCATAATCTCAGTGCCAGGGATAATCTCGATGTCGAGTTCATTCTGGATCTGCTCCAGTTCCTATTGAGGGATATGAGTAAGGGGTCTAGGTCGTACTCTAAGTCGTTAGGTTTCATACCTCCAGACGAGAGTCGGTCGCCATGATGACGAACTCGCGGTGATGGACAGTTGTGAACACAATGGGATTAACAGATCTAGAGATGGCAGAATGATTGCGGGGATGTGGACTGGTAGGGATTGAACGATGTGGGCAGTGGAGTCATATTTGAAGATTTCGCCGATGAGATGGATTCCGAGATCAAGTCTGGGGAAATGTTACGAGTCATTGAATCTGCAGTCAGCTGCTCGGAAATACATGAAGTTCCCTTTCCACCGGGATCATAATCCTTTGTTTCGGCCGATGGTTGGGCTTCTCGGCTAAGGCCCGACTCAATCTGGTGAGCTTCAATACGCCCCATCGGAATTTTGAAGATATTTCCGAGATCCCAGCTGCTGTGGCCCGTTCTAGAGGCAAACAGATTGCCACAAACGTATAGATATCACATCCCTTACGCCCGCAAGCGCCCCATAGACCACTTTTTTTACCCCAGATTCTCCGCGTCTTCTCCCCAGCTGAGACCCGCCAAGATCCCCGCACGTCCAGATGAGCGTCACCAGGGGACCCCCGCCTCTCTAGCGTGCTCAGCTATCGTCGAGGATGTACCTCACAAAGATATTGGTCATGATAGGCACGGAACGCTTCCGAGAGGTCAGTGTGGATCAGACGTTGTACACGGAGCCGAGGTGTATTAGGTCTGAGTTTCGGCAGATGACATGCGAAGGGAATGTGGCATATTTAACCTAGGTGACAACACCTGTCCATCAATGACATACCTGTTTTATTTCCCACGTCTGAATTACCCGTTATTATCGACATAGCTACCATTAAACATGGCACTACCTACCAACATCAAGACCGAGGCACTTGTCATCCGCAAGCCCGGTGACAAGTTCGAGATGAAGCCCATCATTCTTGATGAAGTGCGCTCAGACGAGGTGCTAGTGGAAATGAAGTACTCCGGCATTTGCCACACGGTGCGTCTAGTCCAGGTTTTTTAGGACGAACAGCTAACATTGCGAAGGATGTTCTTTTTCAAACAGGCATGTTGCCTGGTGTCGAGTATCCCGCAATTTTTGGCCACGAGGGTGCAGGCATCATCCGAGCCCTGGGAAGTGACGTCAAGGACAAGTCCCTCCATGTCGGCGACCATGTCCTTCTCTCATTCAACGTCTGCGGCAAATGCAAGCAGTGCCTTGCCGATAACCCATCATGTTGTCACATCCACTCCGAAGTCAATGCCGGCTCAGTCCGCCTCTCCGATAGCTCTACACCCGCAAGGCTCGAGGATGGCACACCTGTTCGCAGCCAATGCTTCGGACAATCCTCCTTTTCCCGAATGTCCGTTGTGGCTGAGAGGAGCGTGGTCAAGTGCCCCTATCCCGAGTCACTGCCTTACTATTCGCCGCTTGGTTGTGGGTTCCAGACAGGAGCCGGCACGTTGCTGAATGCACTCAAGCCAGACAAGACCAACACGGTCGTAATCTTTGGAGTTGGAAGTGTCGGTATCGCCGCTCTGATGGCGGCTTCGTATCTCCAAGTGAGACAGCTAATAGCCGTGGATGTCCTTGACGAGAAGCTCGCCATCGCAAAGGAATTTGGGGCCACACATACCGTGAACTCAAGAAACTGCGGCGAGGGCGGTGTCCAGGCCAAGATCCTCGAAATAACAGACGGGGGAGCCGATTTCGCCATCGACTGCACCGGCCTGATCCCCGTTATCGAGTCCCTGTTTGGGTGTTTGGCTCCACGGGGCACTGCCACGACTGTTGGCGTTCCACCGCCAAACAGCGTTGTCCGGATAGAGCCAATGTCATTTCTGCTGAGCAATAAAAGGTACATTGGTGTTGTCGAGGGCGGATCGAATCCACAAAAGGTAAGTCTTTTCCGTGCTGAGGTTCTTTCCAAGCCGCTGCTAATCTCCATATCTGTCAAGTTCATTCCCCAGTTGATGGAGCTTCACCGACAGGGCCATTTCCCCGTGGATAAGCTTTGTAAGATATACTCTGTGAAGGATTTTGACACTGCAATGAGTGACTTGCGCCAAGGAAAGGTGAGTTTCCTGCTTTCCGAGCCGGTCTCCCTCAATCTCTAACAGTGCTGTGATTCTGCAGGTCGTGAAGCCTATCATTCATTGGGACTAAAGGGGCATCCTAGGTGGCATGAATCTACGTACTTGGCAATGAAATATATTTGCAAGTTTAACTGTCTTTGTAAATTTCACGTAAACTCATTTCCGCATTCCCGTGTCCCAAATAACTTGGTCCACTGTTCAACCACCATCCTTGATTTGCGCAGCACAACCGATGTCCTCGTCATCCGTTGGCGTGAGTCGTGGCGTGAGCTATTATGGACCGCACCACGTGTAGACGGAGTCCAGCCCCCGAAGTCATGCGGGCTAATATAGCGTGCCTGAAAAGACTCATTTGATTGGGCATTCACGAGATTGTTCAGGCTCAGACCTGGATATCCGGAATTATATGTCAAGATAGGCCTAGAATGCGGAGTCCGTTCGGCCGGGTTAGCAGATTTATATCCGGTGGGCGTTGCGGAACGCCGGGCCTTGTGGATCGATAAACGGGCCATGACTCGCAAGCGACCATGGCAAGGAAATACGCGGTACGGATTCCGAACTGGTAATCCGTGGTACCACGCTCCATAAACGGCTGGCTAGAATGTGGAGGGCTCACCAGGCCACAACTGAAAGCCGAAATGAGTGGCTCTTAAGTGATTCTCGATCTGTCTTTCCTTCGTACCAATTATCGGGCACCTCCTCATTCAATACCCTGTCGCTATCGCATACCTATATAGGAGAGACATTCCTGTAAAAAGTGCTACCATCCAGCATATCATGTTTTATCATACTACACTCATCCCTGGCCCAGAGTCCCTCTCTACGGTCCTTCCTTCTTTCCATTACTGTGGGATATTAGAGATCCCACGAAAACCCCATAAACCCAAGCCTGGTCATCTAAGATTTGAAGCACCGTTCAAACCCTGTTCTTAACTCCGACGCTGGTGGCTACCATGCCAACACCCGCAAGGCCGACGCAGCACCACAGTCCCGTGCAATACTGTTGCAATATACTGTGACCCTTGCTAGTATCGACAGCCTGGACAATAGCACTCGCAAGCGCAAGTCCTACGCCGCTGCCTATCTGGAAAGCAGTGTTGATCATTCCTCCACACAAGCTCTTGACGTTGGTTGGCACTGAATCCAACAGCACTACTGTGATCGTGCAGTATACAATGGTGGTACCAGCAACACCAATGATGGTGGTTGGGAAGACGTGCTTCCAGAAATTGATGTCGCCTTCTTTCATCAGTGCCGAGGAAATGGGGGCAATGGCACAGGTAGCCATGCCAACAACCAGCAGAATCTTTGTGTTGAAGTGCTCCAGCATCCGAGACATAGAGAGGCTAACAATGAACCCTGTGCATCCCATGGGAAGGAATCGAAGTGCGGTTTGGCCAGCGCTCAGCTCATTAACCTCTTGGGTGATGAGTGTCGTATAGTAGATTGTTGTTTGGTAGCCGCCGTAAGAGACTGAGAGATATTAGTAAAGCTCATTTCTTCTCGTCAATAGGGCAACTGTGCTTACCAAATCCTCCGATCCAAAGTGCAGCAAAGTTGTCCAGTTTCCAAAGAGACAGCGGCATGATCGGATTTGAGACTTTCTTCTCGACGTATGTGAACAAGACAATGAGGCCAACGCTCAGAACTAGCAAGACAATGACGAAAGCCTTGCCCCAGCCGTATTCACCTCCACTCGAGAGCACGAAACTCAGCAAAATGAGTCCAGCTGTCGACAAGCCAGCTCCGGCAAAGTCCAGCTTCGGTCTCACCTGGCCATCCATTCGATCCTTGGGAAGGACAAACCAGCCAAGGATTCCTAGGAGGCTAGTGACACACGTCGATACGTAAAATACGTAGCGCCAGCCGAGGGAGGAAGTGAGGAAACCTCCGAAAATGAGGCCGAGGCAGAATCCGACCGCACCAGCTGCGCCGAAAATGGTCAAAGCTGGTGTGCGGTCCTTGGCGACAAAGTAGTTGCTGATGATGCCCACAGCCGATGGCACTGTAACAGCAGCACCAATGCCTTGAAGGGCACGGAAGATTGCGAGTTGGATAAATGACGTGGCAACGCCGTCGGCCAAAGTCCAGATACTCAAGAGAGCCATGCCGGCGCAGAAGACAAGTCGTCGTCCATATCTGTCTGCAAGAACGCCAGACAGAAGCAAAAAGCCACCAAACGTAAGTGTGTAGGCTGAAATAAGCCATTGGAGATCACTGTTCGGAACGTTGAAATCCTTCTGGATAGCAGGTAGCGCAATATTGACACCCGTCATGAAGACATTGTCCATCAACTGAGCGCCGCACGTGCAGAGCAAAATCACAGCACCTCGCGTAGACTTAATCGTGCCAACATCCGGATAAGCCTGACCAGTACCAATCTCGTACTCTGCAGGAGTTTGCGTTCCCGAAGGGCCAACAGGTGACACTGTGCCCGAAGTTGCGAAGCCGAAGGTCGGAGATGACGGGCGAGTTGGGATAGGAGTGTTGAGGGTCGACGGTACCTCTCGAATAATACTCTCAGGGCCAGGTTTCGCAGCACGCGGCCGCTGGATATGTGGTAGCTCGAATAGATTGTCCAGCGATTCTCGTCTATCCCGAGAGTGAAGCCGGCTGATCGCCGATGCGCTGCGAACCAAGGCATCAAGATCCTCTGGGTGGCTATCTTCGAAAGTTACCCGAGACGCATTGCTTCTGCGACGAGCAAGAGGGAGACTCCCCAAACCTGAAGGAGGCACAAGTGTAGGAGCCTCCTCTAGAGCTGAGGTGCGTCGGCCAATAGGTTCTCCATCGACCTCGTAGTCCGCCTCCTGGGACTCGCGGTGGTGAGGCATGGTTAACAGTTGGATATCAAATGTTGATAAAAGTACTATAGAACCGGGACTTCATTGCAGAGAAAATATTTTATAAAAAATCAAGAAGCTCCGATTTAGGCTCTCGTCATTTTCTTCCCGCCGCTGGACGTTGGGTTGTGGGTGGAGCGTTGTTGCCAAGTTCTTATCAAACTTGCCACTAGGGGCTCCACCAGAATTCAACCCTGAAGCTTTCGTAGATAAAGCGGAGGCTCAGGACTGGCCGGCGGGGCTCGTCACACTCCAAAGAAGCAGAAAATAGGCGTCTCTGCTAAAATCTTCGGACAGCGATTTCCGAGTGGAACTGACGTCCAATCATTCTGCCACACAATCTCAAAATAGATTGACAGGTTTTTGTTTCCACAGCTCGGATTTCACATCAGCCCATCTTGGCATATGAAATGGCCACGGAGGATTTTCATGCTACGCAAAATAAGTCGGTGAAAAGAGATGTGGACACAAACTACACACCCCCCCGGCCCAAAAACGAGACAGGTCGCTTACCCTGGAGCCAGCAGACACGAAGAATTTTCCAACAGTGCAGGGATTCTCATTCCTGTCACATCTCACAATTCTGAATCATGCCATTGAATGAATAGTCTGTTTTGGAAAAGAAAGTATCACGAGAGGAAGGGAATTAGGAGGTTTCCCACGAACTGATTACGAGTCTCCTTGTTAACTTGAGCACGGGGCAGGTGTTCCTTGTGCAGTTTGGTGTACTTAAACACTCAGGCTGTGCTTGTATGCATCCAGTAGAGGACCACTCGCAGAACCCTAAATCCATTTTACTATCTAAACAACTTTTCCACGCAACCTTTCAACAGACCCTCTCTTCTTCCCTCCCACGTTACACCACACTCGCAGAAAATAGAACATGCAAAGCAAGATCTTGGGTAACAATGATTTTATTCAAATGTAGCACAATTGTTTCTCAAGAGTCATGGCTATATGGCGGTAGCTGGCTGGTAGCGGAGCCAATGTCGAGTCTGCAGCTGGTACTACCTCTGCAGCTAGAGATTATAGTAAAGAGGTGGCAGCAAATGAAGGAGTACTATTGCGGGAACTACCAGACTGGGTCTGTAACGTACGGCGAGGCATTGAAGAAGGGGGATTGTGAGACTGCCATAGTCATTGTCAAGTAACATCATCGCTGGAACAAGGTAGCAGAGTTGAATGTTGGGTTGTAAAAATTGCACCGCTTGCGTTGGGTGAGATCGAAGACAGCTCCTCCATTGTATAGTTCAGTCTCAGACTAGATAATCTCAATTTATCGCAACCACAGGGCCAAAATGAATACCGTTGCGCCTGGTTGTATGTAAGCGAGTCCTCCATTTGAATGTCTCAATGGCTCCCATCAAGGGTGACTTCAGTTTGGATCTAAATATCTTGGATCCATCAGTTTAAATTCCCCCGCCTTGGGCCAGTGATAACCAAGCGCCTTTAGTCATTCGCACTTACTATTGAGTGTTCTGTGCCTTCAACCCTACATCCCTTTCATGCCTGATTAAATACAGGTGAAAACTCTGAGTAAAAGATCTACTAATATTCAACTCGCTGGACTAATATAATATTATCAAGCTCTAAGAGCTTGGAAAAATCTCCTTATACTTGAGTAATGCCTCTTGGAACGGAATTGGCTTCCGACCAGTCAGCTTCTCAACATTGTCGCTCGTCTCCTTCATATGGCCATCCGCCACCATTTCGCCGCAGCACATCAAGTCGCCGATGCAGAGCTTCATGGGAATCTGCGAGAAATCGCCAAAGAAGTCTGTTGGCAGCCCATGATCCAGCCACCACTGCTTCAATTCCTCATCAGGCAAATCCACCAACTCTCCCTTGTAACCGGATTGGCTGCACATCCAATTGAAGACCTGTTCATTGGTAATCGCCTCTGGGCCGGTGATGTCGTAGACTGTATTTGGTTCTCCTTTTCCAAGCAACAGAGCCGCCATCACCCGGCCGCAGTCCTCTCGCGCAACGTAGGCACCGGCCATCCCGTGGGTATTTGTTAACCACCGCTCCCCACAAAATTTCCAGGACGGCGCGAACAGGGTGGGAATGTTGTCGACGTATAGATAGTTGCGTTGGATACTGTAATCCAGCCCAGAGTCATAGATGAGGTTTTCAATGACGTGGTGGTCTCGAGGTAAGAATGGGATGTCTTCCTCATTCTCTGCCTGGATACCGGCTCCAATGAACGAAGTGTAGCAAATCCGCTTCACGCCGCAGGCTTTTGCGGCTTCAATGACAGTCCTTGCTTGGCGACGTCGTCCTTCACCAAACAACCAAGTCGACACCATTGACACGGCCTCGGCGCCAGCGAAGGCAGTTTTGAGACTCTCAATGTCGTCATACGTGGCGACACAGACGTTGATGCCTTTGCTCGTCCATAAATCGAGCGTCTGGGATGGGATAGCCTCGAGCTTGTAGGTGGTGAAGACGAGCTCGTCCTCCGGATTAACAATCTCGAGGGCATAGGAAGCTGCGATGCTTCCAAGGTTTCCGTCCGCCCCAGTAAGAACGTATTTGGGCATTTTGATGAATTCGGCAGATTGAGTGAAGATGAGTGAGGAGTTGTTAAAACGGAAGAGATGTGTGCGATAGAGAGTGTTTTTATATCCATGCCGAGCCTGAAAGACGACGATGGCTACCGTGTTGGACCCAGAGAATATGGTATGACAGTTTTGTGGCGATACGTGACCCACACGTCAACTGAGTGAATACTCACTAGCAAGAGGCGTTCCAGCGTCAGCCCACTGGCAATCACGCCGGGGTCTGACCACCTGTAAGTGTGAAAGAATCGTGGAATTAGACGCTAATTCAGCTCAGTGGGTATTATGAACCCGTGGAACAGGTTGTCGGGTCACGTTTGAGTGGATCCCGAAGATCGGTGAGTGAAGACCGGATGATGGCAATCCGGATATAGGACGAACCGCGTTTAAATCCTTGATAAGCATCCCGCATCCAGCTCTGGTCACTGATTTTTTAAACAGACCACTCCTGTTGTGTCTGATGATTCATCTGGACTGGTGATTCCCTTCGTTTTTCATTCCATCAATGCGTTCACCCATTGTCTCTTGAGGCAAAATGAGAACAACAAGGGCCATTAGCTTAACTATCCGCACTGCCAAAATAGCAACGACGGATCAAAACAACCTCAAATCCGGGCAGCATGTCACTAGCGGAGTTCAGCCTCCTTCACCCCACCGGACCACCGACACGCAGCCTGAGCAGTATAGCGAATCCCTGTTATGACTAGCCACGTGGTTTCTAGCAACCAGATTTCACTACCTGCATCGAATGTTATGTGGTAGGGTAACAGACTCCCAAGTGTCTCTCCATCGGGCCACCCTACCAAACATGGTGGAGCATGGCAACTTCGTCCTAGACTAATGTCAGTGGCTATGGACACTAACTGGTTTCAGCATTATCACCAAAGGCAAATGCACAATCAAAGGAGGCTGTAATAATGCCCGATGAGTAGAAGCTTGGCCAAAGGGCGATAAATATCTTGGGGGCTGATTTGGGCCGACTGGGTCTTCTTCATGGATGAGGTAAATGTATGCCAGAGAAGTTGGCCCAATAGTTTATTGATCGATTAGATGGCTCTGGGTTTAAATTTGAAAATATGCTACCTCGTTAATATACGTTTACTATCTTTCGTATCCTCCACACTCTGCGTGTGAATATCTGACGTTGCGTTATAATCAATAAGCAGGCTGTTCATGTTGCGAACTACGATGTTGCCATTTTTAATTCGCGTCTTAAGACCAAATAGGTTCTCTTCGAACGAATATTGTATGATGGCGTGTGGCTTAGGCAAAATTACTGAGGATGGCGCGTTGCATTAATGGGTTGGTCGGGACGGAGTGACAGCGGAGAGAGAACAACACAAGAACATCAGAGAACTGTTTGTCACGATAAGATGATAAAATTAAGACATCGTCAATGACGTGAGATTTGTTGTTAAGCTAAAGCCAACCCCATCCGGGGTCGCAGTGATCCATTTCTAAAGAGAGGAGAATTTTTCGCATACGAAACTCCTTCTGACATGTTCGAGCTTCCCATCGCCAGCCTTGTACTGTGCGTCATATACACATACATGATCTCCTCCTTCCACCTCCAAACCGATGATCTTCGCTCATTTGGTCATCGCAGCCACTGCCTCCAAGATAATGTCGGCAGTTTCGCTAGGCTTGCTCAACATTGGCGAATGGCTGGTCGCAATCTCTCGCAGAGTCACATCACCTCCGTCGTTCTTTGCGGCTTGCACAATCATTCTCTGCACCTCTGTTGGGTGCGATCTGTCCTCCGTCGTCGCAAGATACCAGACTGGAACCTCCTTCCAGCCTGGGTAACCGACATCGGCGCCTGTTGTAAACGCCTTCATGGACTGCTTTGTAAGCTTTCCAACCCAGTAGTTTCCTTCCTCTTCTGGGAGATCGTGATAGAAGAGTTCTCTTTCGTCAACTACAAGAATAGCCAAACCGGTCTCTGTATCCTCCTTCCAGATTGGCGGCGGCTTCCCACCAAGGGCATCCAGAAACGTAACACCGCCCACCGAAAACCCAGAAGCAATCAACACAAATCCAATGACGTGACCATGTTTGGATGAAGAGCCGTCTCGTGGAGAGGTGAAGCCTTTGAGGGCGCTGCCGCCGACCGCACCACCATAAGAGTGGGCCACCACGATGACATCACGTCCCTGGGTGGTTTCGGCCGAGATTGAGTCTTGAACAGCTTTGATATCATCCGGAAAAGTTGCGGAAACGGACAATGTTGATGGAAGTGCCACGGCGATACACTTGAACCCATGTGGCTCAAGTGCTGAAATGACTTTATCCCAAGTCTCGGGGGTGTGCCATGCTCCGGGCACAAAGACGATAGTGGGCTTTTGAGACATGATGAAGAGTTGAAGTAGATGATGTGTGTAAAAGAGATGAAGATGAAGTTGAGTCTAAGGTGAAATGGAGGAAAATTGGGCCCTTAAATAGGAAATATTGGTCTTGTTTGAGACTCCAAAACCGCCCTCCCTCACTGAATACTTCGTCATGCACGACCGGGACATTTTCGTGGCTCGTCTATTCGTCCGAAAATGGCTTAGCCTGTGTTCTTGACTTTGCTTGCGTTCGTTTTGTCCCGTGCGGCGACAAAGCCACCCAAATGGTGGTGTATTTGGTGTTAGCCGGGAATAAAGAGGTAATACACTGGCATAACAGACTATCTAATCAGTGCCTAATTATAGTGGGTACACGTTAGTCTGTTAATACTCACACTCAGAGAGGCTGTCATCACTATCGGAAGCACGACTAATCTACATCTGCTGGATCCGAGTAACACCTAGCGCTTACCAGCGAGATGCAGTCATGCGAACCTGGAGCGTGAATATATCGCTGTTTAATTGCCCTCGCAGTCTCCCCATCAATTGAAGTGCCGACATCTACTGCAATGGACCAGCAAGTCACAGGGGGGACCCAGAGGACACGAAGGTGCCATACTCGGAGCCGGAGCGGGTGTCTCACCTGCAGAAAGCGTCGCGTTCGATGCGATGGGGACCAGCCATGCTGGTGAGTTCAACAGCACTTGCATTTGGCGGAATAAACGTGGATAGTCGATCATAGTTGAACGTATCCGCTAATAGAAACAGCGCTAGGTGTATCAGTGCAGGGAGGCTATGCGAGTTCAGCTCCCTGAGCCTTCCACTTCGAGACCGCAGGGCTCTGGCGCTCCCCTGCGAACAGCAGCCCTGGATCACACAATCGGCCCAGCTGCAAGTAGTGTGGAATGGGCCGTTGGCCACAAAACTCGCCGATCCGTTTGATTCTTTTGCAATCAGCATGCCATTCAAGTCAAGAGAGCTTCTGCATTATTGTGAGTGATATTTTCCACGGGACCAAACGACGTTAACCGTTCAGTTCAGTTCACCAAGCAAACAACACCTTCAGCGGCTCGTTGGAAGTAAAAGAGAAAGACACGTGAGTAGCCTCCTCCTTATCATCCTCTACTTGATAGCCAATGCTCTTTTCCCAGTCTATTCTTTGTGATTCAGCATCCAGACGCCCTCCGAAACACTCTTCTCGTCGCTGGGTTACATTATGCTTGGAAAGTTGGAGGGTTTCGATCGTACGAGCCCACCTTTTTATTCCACAAGATCGAGACCATTCGCCTATTGAATGAGTGGGTTGAGAACTCACGATCCGACGATATGACCACATTCGTACGTCATATAGCGACTCTATGTTTTGCAGAGGTACATTGTTCTTGCCATTCATCCTCCTTTCTTTTGCAAAACTGATGTTTTTACAAAGTGTGCCCTGGGAAACGTCGCGGCTGGTGAAACACACCTTGATGGACTCGTCACAGTCATGGACCTCCACTGTCCCATGAGCTACGATGTTGATGCTCAGTTGGGCCTCAATGATGAACTTGTGAATCGTTATGTAATCCTGTGAGTCCTTCTCCTCCCTTGTGCACCCGATCTCTAAATTTGCTATAGATCGTGGAACTCGGTCCATGGCCTCAAGAGTCGAATACAAGGGAGTAGAGCCCTTGTCCAGATGTTTGGAACCAGCAAATCCATTCAGTTCTCAAAAATGATCTCGCTGTTGCATCGATGGCGGTCACAAGAGATCGGGTCTTTCGAAATGTTGTTAAAGTCCATACAGCTGGTCCCCTACTTTGGCATGCTTCCCTCAATAACAAATTTCGGCGCTACCGATGGATTTCCCATCATCGAGTGCTTGAGAATCTTGACCAAATCAGCTCATTCAGCGAGTCTCGAACTGTTCGAAGGTGATCCGGGATGGGTTTGGGCCGAGGGTTCAGCGTCAAGGCTGACCGTTGCACTCCTCCGCTCCCACATTTTGTCCCTCAGTGTCGACAAAATCGCAAGAAAAGATTGTTCAACTGGTCAAGGATTTATAACTTCCTGGTGTAGCATGGCTATCACATCTGGACTCTACATGCACGGCGTTTTGGGTCTTTGGAATGGTGGCGATCCGATAGAGCCCCGACTGTTCAAACGCTTGATGTTGATCCTCATGCGTGATCTTCATCAAACGATTAATGAAGTGAACGACCGACGAGCGGCCGATTTCTGGTTTTGGAAGGCTTTCGTGGGGGCGTTCAGTTTATGGACACATCAGTTGCATGCGTACGACGAGACGTTGGGGGCAGTGGAAGATGCCTTTAATCAGTTCATTCGGCGCTGGAGTGAAGCTTCCAATATTCACCAATGGGGAGGGGCTCAAGCGCGATTAATTGGAATCGCCTGGTCCTCGAATCTGCCTCAGGGCCTGGCAGATGATGTATGGAGAAAAGCAGTAGAATGCTAGCTCCTCTAGCACCTCGAAGCCAGCAAAGAACTGCTGGATGTCACCCCTCTATCAATATTATGTTCTGTCAAGATTTAAAACTCAGACGTGCAAGGCTATCCAAGGAATCTATTGTTTCCTCGGCTCACATCACTCTATCAGCGGACGCAGTTTTCCAGGCTTGTTTTGATACCATCGCCTCATCACTGACCGTCCTATGAACATTGCAACCATCGAAAGTCCAGGTAAAAATATCATTCAAAGGTTCGCCTTTTGAAGTCTCTGCCTGAAGAAATCTCTACAACTCTACCACCCAATAACTTCGGCCTTCACTCCCAAAGGAAGCTCATGTTTCTCAGGTTCCAGCGGGTTCTTGCGGCATAAGACATACCCTATGTTAACCAGGCGCCTATATTCGAGCTCGCTTTCGCCCACATCGCAACATGGAGTAAGTTCCGGATTCCAGCAGTAAAAAATATTAGATCCGCGACCAAACAACCGCCAGCAAAGGCCTTGGTTTATATTCCATATTTCCTCTTTGCTGCCTTCTATCGCCTTGATTGAACACCACGATGCCCCCACTGTTGTTGATAATATTGCCATTGGAAGCGCCACTCTTAGGATGTTGAGCTTCATGCTAAGGACCAGGATAAAGCGTTAGGGTGTGTTTGCTGAATATTCGGACAACTCACTTCAATGTAACCGCTGGGGGCCGTATGAGAACAAAGGCTTATGAGCAGTAAACCGTTGCAAAATCTTGCTAGTAGTGCGTAATGGTAGTCCAAATCACAAGTGAGGCACAGTTTGAATCCTGGATTCATGCCCCGAGTGCAGAAATTTCTCCGAGACAGCCAAATAATTAAACACGGAGACAAAGTTTTCGAGAACGGCCAGTAGGGTTGGACAAGGACGTGGACCAGCTACCAATGGGAGCCAAGGACAAATTTAAATGCACATCGACCCTGTTGGCCGATTTTGGTAACTTCAAATATTTTCTGGGAAAATTCACTGATGTCCCGAAGTATGAGTTGCGCATGCGGAGCTCGGCATGCATAATTCTTGCATAACTACCGGCGATTATAAACAAAGGAGGCAATGGAGTCATTCTTATCGAGTTACAACTGGACGAGGTACAACTGGATTAGTCTAGGTTTCAACCACCTCATCCACCTCGGGTTTCCGGGCCCAGACATAGCGCAATTTCATATATGAATGAACACGCTTGTTTTTTAAGGCCTGGCGCAATCCTAGAAGGAAAACTTGGTATTCGTCCTTGGGCCAGCACATGATGTTGTGCCATAGTAGTAGGGTGTATCCTAAAAGGCGTTAGTTTTTTTCTTTCACGACGCCCTACAATCTCAACCGCTATCTATGATTGAGAAAGATGCCTCAAATGGGTCCCTACCTTCCATATCATTCTCCATGGTTGAGCGGAGAAACTGCCCAACATCGCGCAGCTTGGGATCCTTGGCCCATCGACCGACAGGCACCTAAATTCGGGTCAGATACTACATCAAACCTTTGTTAAACAGAGATTACCTTGTAGTTTGCCTCCTGGATGTCAACAAAGCCAGCGGCTTTGATTCCTGGCACCTGCAGACCCTCCTCGACGACACAAAACGTACGGCCGAACTTCTTACCGCCCTCGCGAACCAACTCGTTCCACGTTTGCATTGCAGTCTCGTCATCAGCGGTCCCATCATCGCTGTAAAACGGAGGGTCGATCTCGCAGGATTGCACCCAACCACCGGGTTTGCAGCGAAGATACGCCTCCTCGTACAACGCGTTCCAGTCCGCAATGGCACCAAAAAGATAGCGCATGTGGATAAAGTCAAAGGTGTTTTCTGGCCAAGTCCAGCTCTTTGTTGCATCTTCGAGCTCAAATTTGACATTTGGGGGAACCCAAGTCGGCTGGATAGGCGACAAGTCCGTCCCTATAACTTCAACATTTGGAAACTCATCCGCAAAGTCACTGCCAGCATTAATAGTTAAACTGGTTGCAATTCGGTTGCTCTCCCTGCTACTTACATTGCCCAGATGCCTACATATAAGTTAGAATTACTACTCACTGTCAGATAGACAAAACCTACCAGTTCCTGTGGCTACATCCAGAACTTTCTATGAGATGTTAGTTCGGAGCGACAATCCACTGGCACAGAAAATGTACATGCCTGCATGTCTTTCTTCAACGGTGCTTGAAATAACTTGTTGTCAAGAAGCATGGTAAGATAGTGGTGTCTAGCAAGATGTTAGCCAATGAACTGGGTACCAGTAGGAGGAGTGTTTGAGTTACGTGATGTCCATGGATTCACTCTGCTGATCGTCATTTGGCGCAAAATACTCGGTGTTGAATTTCTCGCTGTGGAAAGTTCGGCCCTGAATAGTACGATACTGAAGAATAGTCGATGTGATAGATGCGGTTGAGCTTGCGCTACATAGTGTCAATATTATTTTCAGTATGCCAATGTGGTCAGGGTTCTTGCTTGTCATCACTGCCAAGGGCGGTGTCGTTATCGCCATCATCTCCCTCATCATCCTTGAACCAGAGAACGTCTGATTAGCCGCGCAGCTCTGAGTAGTTGATGGTGGAATTCTCGGTGGTAATTACCAGCACCTCGATAGGATCCGGAGCTACTCCTGGAGGGGATCGAGCCGGACTCGGAGATTTCCCGCTCGGGCTACCGACATTCGGCGGTGGAGTAGATTGGTCTGCCATTCTCGTCTTGCCTTAGTTTAAGTGAAAGGAATAATTCGCTCAGGAATGGAGTGAAGGTGGTGAGGGGGAAAGAGAAAGAGGAAAGGAGCGCGTTGTAGGGAGACAGTCGGATAATGATCAGACCGAGTGGTCCCATCAAAGCGGAGACAATACGAGCGGGCACGTATGAGATCAGACCGATAGACACGTACCCTGGTAATTGCAGCACGAAGAGTTCAATATGGTTGGTTGGTTGGTTGGGTGTTGTGTTGGTCCGGGGGGTTAAGCGAGCCTTGGAGAAGATAATCCTGCTGCGGGGCACCAGAGGCAGGACCTTAAACAGTTGCGACAAGGGCAGGTTATGTTTAGTCAAGTATCAGTTTATTTGTAGTCTTTCGGCGGAATTTTAGATTACAATACCAGATGATTTCAAGCGCTTCCAGCAGCATATTCGTGACCTAGATGACTAGGGATTGGACCAGCGCCTACACGGACTGCAGTTGCTTATACTGGTTCGTCGTGATTATGGACGCTTAGAAGAAGCGAACCGCAGTACCACTAGTCATAGAATAGACAGCAGACTACGACGTGATGTGATGCAATGCATACAAAAGTAGAGTATCATGATAGAGTAGGTTTCCGTGAACCATAACGAAGAGCAATACGTACTCTAGCACCGTGACTATAACTATGGCAGGCACCTTGAAAGGAAGAAACAGCGGGATTTGATGATGAGGCTATTTATAATACTTCTTGTCTTCTTATACTTGTCAATCGAGCTAAAGTTGGTGTCCAGCTGTGGTGGAGGACAGACATGTTAGAAAGTGGAAAACGGGCGGCGGTAAGACAGATGTAACCGCAACTCAGCAACGGGTTAGCCAGCAATCAATGACTTTCAACCGCAGTTTTGCATTTTGTGTTGGAAATATGCTTTTTCTCTTTTAGTATCCTTTTCAGAGTTTTATTAGCCTATGCTGCTCGCGCCAGAATCATAGTCGCGCCATGTGACCCTGCGCCCTTACAATCCGCGCCATATATAAACGACCCTATGTCCCTTTGTCACCACTCCTAACAGACTAAAATGAGGGCAAAAATGCAAAAAGAATAGGCTGACAACGCCTCCGATACGGGGAATCGAACCCCGGTCGCCGCGGGCATGTTTTCAGGATGAAAACGCGGAATGATAGTCCACTACACCATATCGGAAATCCGATGATGTTCAGCGCTGGCAGTTGCCCATTTGACACCTCCGAATGTTGTTCGACAGTTCAGTAGTACCCCAGAGCGACAATTACCTCAGTATCAGAGATTTATTACATCCTAGCACGTTATGTAAATGCATCTAGTGAACTAGATCTTTGTACGCAAGGCCTAGAATTGCACAACCTCAATTTGATACGCACTCCCCAATTCCGAACGAGAACGTCCTGGCCAAGGAGCATAGGATCTAACAAGAGATCTTGGGATGGCCCGAGTAAAAGATGAATGACTCACGAGCATTTCTTAATTGGGCCGTCCGTCCTTGCCCGGTAAAGCCATCTTTCGTCCTCGATATCCTCAATGCCAAGATTATTGGTCTGGGTTCCACCTGATCATTATCCAGCAATCCTCCGATGTCGATAAATTTCTACTGTCGTCATGGCAATTATGGCAGTACACTCACGCGATGGCTCACAAAAGTGAGATGCGGGAGAAGTGTACATCCACGCCATCCATTTTCCAGCACAAACCATGCACAGATCCCTTTGAGTCGCGGGTGAATGAAATGAGAAACGACGAACACAAAGTCCTGTCAAGCCCCCTAGAAAGACATTCGTCGTAGGTATCAGGAAGGTGGCAGTACACGTCAAAATGGTAGTGCCACAGGTCCCAATCTTGGTCAGGCTGCTTATTGACCCTCATTCGCAGCTTACCTGAATGTTTGGGATCCACAGTCATATCGAGGCAGACAACGTCGAGCCCATCCATGACGTACGAGCCAGTCAGTTCCTGCAAGCTAGGGGCCTGGGTGCCCAATCGCCGATTCTCTTCAAGAGGGATTTTAAAATCATTGGTATAGTGAGAGAGGTACTTGGTGCGCGCTTGAGTGGCCACGCCCACGAAATCGACCTCTGGGCAAAGGCCATACATGGTTTGTATCAGGTCTTGAGCCACCCAGTCTGTGGCATCGGATAAGCCCGTACCGTTAGAGAGAATAACCATGGCTGACTTGGTCTCGGGGATGATGTAAATATTGCACGTGTAACCAGGTACGTCGCCTTGGTGACTGTAAAGAAGCAGAGAAGGGGAGCTCGAGCCGAGAGTGGGAGATTCCAGACTCCTATTGGGCGAGATGAGACCAAGTTTTGCTGGTGTTCGATGGTGACACCATCCCAGGCAATAGTCACCATACTCGGCACATTGAGGGTCGGCAATAGTGGCCCTGTTCCAAATAGGCGACTCAAATTGAACCAAGTTGCCCGCGGCCGAGTCTGGATCGAAAGACACGAGGAGGCACTTGCACCACTTGAGTAGGTCATTCACTGAACTTCGCACACCACCGGAGCCGCCATTCATGGAATCGGCGGATAGCTCGGTTGGCGCAATGGGAAATGGGCTGCCGTCGGTAAGAATCATGTACGGCGTAGCGATGTTGCTATCCGTCTCGTGGACGGATCTAAACGCAGTGCTTCTCGACATTCCAAGCGGGTCGAATATGCGGTCGCGATAGAAATCGCCCCAGGTTGGCTTGCCTGAAACACGTTCGACAATGTTCCCGGCCAGTTCGTACATGGCATTGTTGTAGAGAAAGTGCGTACGGAGGTCATGATTCACAGGCAATGCATTGCAGACCTTGACAACGTCCTTCTTGTGGATCAAGATACGAGCGTCAAGGCCCTGTGTGATCTCGTCGAGACTCAAAAGGCCGGTGCGGTGGGAGCAGATATCTTGGAGCGTCATATTGGCAAATATACCGGGCTCGTCGACATGTTTGAACTCGGGGATGATGGAAGTGATGGTGCTGTCCCAGGATATTTTCTTCTCCTGCACGAGCAAATCCAGGGCTGCCACCATAAACGCCTTAGACAGCGACGCGATGCAGTAGAGTGTATCACTGTCGGGTTTCTGGCCCGTCGTGAGATCTAACGCGCCAGTGCTG
Source organism: Ilyonectria robusta (assembly GCF_021365365.1). Classification (NCBI taxonomy): domain Eukaryota; kingdom Fungi; phylum Ascomycota; class Sordariomycetes; order Hypocreales; family Nectriaceae; genus Ilyonectria; species Ilyonectria robusta. The sequence continues at coordinate 857,104 of NW_025764454.1, read as the reverse complement.
TACTTGAAGATCTCTTGACCATGATGAATGACGCCGATTGACATGCCAGGCTGGCAGGTGACGGCCCGGATCTGTTCGATGGTTGGGATACGGGCGCGGATGCGACGTTCCATGTCCGCGTTCATTTTGACGGTCATCGGATGATTGGGTCTTGTTTTTACTTCTCAAGATAGGGGCAGCAGAAGGCCTTTGTGTGGAGGTGGGTTGAAGGCGGCTGAGTGAAGGTGAGGGCATCGCTGCCGGTGTGTCTGGCTCCTCGGCGGGAGGGAATTATGGTGAGTGCGACGGCACGTAGCAACGTAACCTACCTAGTAAGAGAGGAGTGTGATCTCCACGGCCTGTGACTCTAATTCGGCAGTTGAGAAGAGAGTGCAAGGTGAGAGTGGTAGCGAGTCACATGCAGCTCGTGAGACAAATGGATGGCGGACAGCCAACAAAGAAGAAGCAGGCGGCACATCCTATTCGTACAACATACCAAGCGCACCCGTGCTCACAGTGTGGATTTAGGTATACGAAAACCATCCAAGAGTCATCTCACAAAGCGCGAATCCTCAGCAGCACAGACAGAAGCTCCGAGTGCCGTTGCGAACAGCTGCTTTGAGCGGTGCAGTGAAGTAGCAGTGGCAGTTGATCTTTGAGAAATTTTCAATTAGGGAAACCTTCAAGGGTGTTCTCGCTGTTCTAAATAGAAACAAGAGGGTAACACCGGTAGGGCGATCAACAGGGTGAGAGAGCAAGGTTACTTGCACAAGTATCGCGGAGTTCCAAACTCTTTTATTTAAAAATCGCTCAATATTTATGAAAGATAAATGCTATCTAGTATACAGTAAAGTCAAGGATGGTCTACTTGGCCGTCTTGCTTTCCTCCTCGGGCGAGGAGCTGGTCTCTCCCGCGTAGTTCTCTCCCGAGTAGTTTTCCACACCATCGATATCACACACTTCAAGGCGGGGTCCCTTGTAGTTCTTACGTCCGTCAATGGCCCAAGTAGTACCAGCAATGAGCAGGATGACGCCAAAAGCAGCAACGCAGTAGTTCATGTTGGAGGAAGTCACCGCCATCTCGGGAGGGAAGACGAAAAGGACAGTGGTCAGGATGGCCCAGGCAATTCCGACCAAGTTGCAGATCCACCGGACGGGGGTGCTGAGCTTGAAGATTCTGGACTCGGGAAGCATGTTTCCTCCGCGCAGGACATTGATGGCGGGAGGAATAGCATAGGTAACACCGAGAGCAACGACGGAGGCAGCAGTGATGGCGTTGAAGGTACTGCTAGAACCAAGCAGAATCAGGCCAAACACAATAACCCAGCCAGTAGTCCAGAGCAGGGCGTTGACGGGTACATCCAGAGTCGGGTGGACAACGGCCCAAACGCCGCTGAAGGGAAGACCGCGGTCTCGGGCAAAGGCGTAGGTCATGCGAGCACTGGTGGTCATGAGCGCGGTGGAGGTGAAGACCATGCACATGAGGGGGAACATGACCAGGCAGACGCTTCCAGCCTTGCTCTTGGTGGCGTCGAAGAAGATCTGGAGAAGAGGGCCGGCGGGGGAGTTGAGGACGGTGTCGAGGTCCTTCATGACGAAGAGCAGGCAGCTGAGGAAGACGAAGCCGGAGAGCATGCCAATGCCGATGCAGTAAATCATAATCTTGGGACCCTCCTCGCGGGCGTTGGGAATCTCCTCGATCATGTGGGCGGTGGCATCGAAACCAGTAAGGGCAAAAGCGCCCTGGAGCAGACCAAGCATCCAGGCAAGGCCATCGGGCCAGCCGACCTCGTTGATGAACTCGCCGTACACAAACTTGCCGCTCTGGTAATCGGGGGTGGCGCAGGCCAGCACGGTGATGCTGATGATGATGAAGCCGGCCATGCTCCACAGGAAGGCCGTCTTGTTGAAGAGCGGGAGGAGGCGGGTGGCAAAGGTGTTGATGACCAGGGCGATGAAGGTGAAGCCGACGTAGATGAGGAACTGGTGCCAGGTCTCGGACTTGTAGCTGGGGCTCATGAACGCAATGGTGTCGACGATGATGGTGCTTCCTAGGAGAGGTCCGGTGGCAGTCAGAGCGACCCATCCGGCAACGTTGATCCATCCCGTCACATAGCTAATGCCTCGCGACCAGCGCGGCCACGCAACAATGGCCGCCCAGTGGTACTGGCCACCAGCAGTGGGATAGGCGGACAGGAACTCGGCGAGAGAGACGGCGAGACAGAGGTTGCAGACGCCGGCAACCATCAAGCCCCAGATGATGGCACTGGGGCCGCCGGAGGGCAGGGCGAGGTTGATGGAGGTGGACAGGGCAGTCCAGGTGTTGAGGATGGCAAACGCGAGACCCAGCATCGAGACCTTGGAGAAGTTCCGCTGCAGCTCCTGCTTGTGGCCCAGCTGCTGGAGGGCGGCCGAGTCATCGTTGAGCGGCTGGGGCTTCCGGGGGTCGTGTAGGTCCTCCATTGTGCCGGCTGAGAGTGTGAGATGAGGATGGAGGAGAAGAGTCCGGGTGGTGTCTGGGAACAAGTGGCGATCAACGAGCTGGGGAATGGAGCTTTAAAACCCTTTCGATCCATCCGTTTGCTTAGTGCTTAGTGGAGTATTGATCATCGCGTCTAGTTACAGAACTGGTCACTAACAGCGCCTCAGATGGACCGGAAGCAGACCGGCAACAGTCTGGGGTCCCCGCCCCGGAGCCGGCTCGTTATCAAACTAAGGAACAATCGCTTTGCGTAACAAGGTTTTTCCAACATTCGACCTGGTCTGGTGAATTGCATTGAGGCTCCAGCGGCTCCACCATCTCCACCAAAGGCGCCGTCGTGTTGTCATCCGTCCCCCTGAAAAGAACCCGCGCTATGTTCTAGAACAAGGGCATGGAACCCACAATTCTGCGGCCTCGTTGCATTCACCTGTCGGAGCCGTCGTTGAATTGTGTGGAGTGTGGGTTTCTCTCCGTACGGAGAAGATGTTGGGGATGCTTTAGCCTGTCGTTCTTCTTCATGCGAGCCTGGGGGAGATCGCGGGCTGGTGCTGTTGCTGGCGATTCAATTTCAAACGCGCTCCATGGCTTTCTGAGCGTCAAGATGCCAGGGCTGACATCATTTTCCCCGAGCGATCGGCCCGCGGCTAGCTCCTTGGCCTCGCCGCCGGAGAAGCCGTTGAAGGATCCATCGCTGCGGGCGTTGATGAGCAGATTCGAAAGATAGCAGTGTCGATGAAACAAAGAGCACTCGCTTTGTCTCCATTGACAGTGCCATACAGTAATCAGACCAGGCACATATCAGAGCTTGGGCTCCGGACTCGTGGGTCAAGCTGGAGACATCGGGCACCACATCCACAATCCCATCCATCGAGAGTCATGAGACGGCCGAAACCATACGACGGGCAGCAAAATACCTCATAGCAGTAATTCCACGGATGCTTCCATCCCCAAGCCATCTGCTTCCACGAGGCCAGCAAGCTTCATCTGCACGCCATCTAACCCGCGTCCCACGGCCTCCACCTGGCCACAGCCGTTCCCCGTGGGTAGAACTCGTGGTGGCCAAGGATGCCACGGGTGGCGAAGCGGAGCACGCAACGCTTAATTAACTCGCCTTTGATAATTCTTCTCGTCGACCGGATTGATGGCGATACAGTGGCCCGTGTAGGAGCCTTTGCTCGCTCCCCCAGTGCTAACATCCGACTTAGCCGGCCAGCTCCAGTAAAACACTATACGCTCCTGGCAGCGGGCCCCGGGTCGACCGGGTCGCCCACTTATGCCTCGTGGAGGTTGACAAACTGTTTTATATAAGCTGCGCTGCGTGGGTGCAGGGCTGGCGGGAATAGGACGATTCGTGGAAGCGCGGCTCTGCGTGGGTGCGTGGATTGCGCCGCCGCGGTCTCAGTGCGCCAAGCAGCCAAGCCGCCGAGTGCTGCCAAGTGTGCCAAGGCTGGGGTTCACCCTTGCTGTTCTTCATCGATCGATTCCCGTGTTTCTAGAAGAAGAAATGCTGGTGGTGGCGTCGCGGCATCGAGCCACCATGCGCGTTGATGCCGCCAACGCCGAGTTTCCGATCCAGCTCGCATCACCACGGCATCGTCGCCTCCCTCGGCTTGGCCACGCTCGCCGCCTCGCAGTAGATCGCCCTCTCAACCGCCTCCTCAGAGTCCCATTACTCCCAGAGCGCTCCCAATGCTACGGTTTCGCCGGAGCTAAGGGAAGAGCCGGCAGCTAGCGCCTGATCGGCTCCCAAAAAGTGGCCACACGTACCAGACTGGCATTGTCCAGCCATGAGAAATTGAAACAGCTTACGTAGGGGGCTAAATCAAACCAATGAAAGCTCGCAAAGTGCATATTCCCGGCCTCGGTCCTCTGCCGATCCCCGTCCCAGTGTGCAGGGGATCTCACAATCCATGTCCAGCTCGACACGATGCTTTAAGCCTCAGGCCTCGTACGGCGTAGCATCCTCACGCATGCCAAAAGAAAAGACAGACGTGGAATTATATGCTTGATCAATATGCATGGACTGGCGGGTCATTCAAGGCCCTCTTTGCTGCATGCAAGAAGATTTACCTTCCTTCATAGACCCATCACGAGTCCTCGTAAATAGCGCGGTGATAAATGCTCCGAGAACTGGCCCCAGGTGCTCGTGTCGTGTCTTCCGGTCTGGTTTCCGGTACCACTTATAGCGGGCCTCTAAAACGCCCAACTAAGGACAACAATCAAAGGGCGTGCATCGACAAATGGCTTTGTTCGCCGGATGACATTGCGGAAATATTATACGTCCACCACTTGGGGACTAGAGTCGGTCAACTGGTTAGTCGACGTCCAAAAATGGGGGCTTACACTTCCTTCGGGCGGTGAATTCCGGGTGGTGTCGTGTTTCGAAGGCCGTGTTGTGTATGCTTCATGTTAATGTCAAAATAACGCTTACCCTCACTTTTTTATTATAGCATGTATTTCTATAACTAGTCAAGAATGTGTCTAATCAGGCTTATGTCGTCGACAATGTGTATTCCGCCCTAGAATTTCAAGCCGTTGTGCTTCACATCACATCCAAAGTTCACGAACGAGTTGAAAATGTTGGCGTATTTCCAGGTGGAGATCCCTGTTCACTAGTTACGAGTTAGCATCGCCATAATCCACCTCCACAACCTTCACCTCCGCAGCTTTTTCATCCCCAGAGTCGCTCCCACAATCGCCTATTTTCTCCGCAGATTGACCATGGGGTCTTAATAATGGTTTCCTCTTCCAATCTGTCATTTCGTAATAAAAAAGATTAACAATCCTCACGCAATCACCCCTCGTGAACATGAGGAGTGAGGGTGATGTTACCCACACTACCCATGTCTACTTACGTACATATTAGCAAATCTGCGGAACCGAGGTGGGTACGTGACCGTGGCCTGATGTTTGAGTAAAGCATCTGATTTCTCTAGTAATACCATTAAACCTATACCAATATTTGGGACATGCTTATCGTGGAAAGAACGAAGTTTAGATCTGGTGGGTGAAATCTATGAACCTCCAGGAATATCTAGCGCGGCAAGATAGACACCTACCGAGAGCCTTCCACCAATGGACACTGGAAGTCAAGAGTCAGCCTGTAACGATGCGCGCTGGTGATCTGGTCCAAAAATGAGGACCCAAAAGCGCTTGAAGGTTCCGGAACCTGAATAGTAAAATAATTGCAAGGACTTGGAAATTCGTCACTCGGTTTAGTCGTGACAGCATTGAGAACTGAAGTTGCAGGGCTGAGACTACCAGCTGAATTTGAAATGCGACAGGGATAACTTGATAGAAAGACAGCTCCATCAACCATTCAATTTTTTCAAACTCCCTTGTAAGCGTTTTTCTTGTTCACACTATGACGCCCATTGGATACTATTGTGGTGTCAACCCAAGACCATCATGCGAATGCACTACCTTCCTTAGTGTCGCACTATCGTGGTGTTTGCCTTCCACACAGCAACACTACCTGTCAGCTGATTGTTAACATAATTATGAAAATACATAAAAACCCACCAATTAACAAGAAACGTTCAACAAGGTCTATGTATATTCACTCTAACTCAGGATATTCAGGGAAGAATCATGACCAACACTGAGTGGTTTTGAGTTACCCTGGAGCTACCCTATAGCGATAAACTGCGAGTGGCGATTTCTACAGCTTCATCAAGATGGTCGTAAACCTAAATAAACGAATAAGAGACTATTGTATACTGTCGGGACGCTTCATGAATCCTCGGAAATATTTACTGCTGTGTATTGTCATTTGTCTCGAGACCTATAACCTTGTCATCCGGGTGTTTAGGGAACAGTTGACATGGTCGCTGAATCTGCTCATTGTCTATGTGGATGAAATGGAAATAGCTTGTATCATTCTATGCATCGTTCCCTGTTATCTAATATATGCCTGAGTCTGCTCGTAGGCAGGTAAACCACACTCAATCTCATCTAATTGAGTACCCGACCGATCCTAAACCGCAGAGCTGTCGCTTCCTCGTCGCTTTTCTCATAATGTTACAATTACAGTCGCGCCTTGCTCGTCTTCTCGCCGTCCGCATCGAACCAAATTTTGCTTCCCGAAATCATCGACTCCTGCAGCGCAGCACCAATCTTGACTGCCGCCACGGCAGAGGCCAGCTTGACGGGTACTTGTACGTCGTCCAAGCAGCAGCCGGTGAACTCGATGGCTTCCTGCTTGAAGGCATTCTTAAATCGACCCCAGTAGTTCTGCGGCAGCTCGTGCCGGATTCCGCCGGGCTGGTAGATGCGCACGTGGTTGGAAGTAGGGAGTAGGTTGACGCTCAGCTTGCCCTTGGTGCCGATAATCTCAGTCGAGTCCTCCTGCCCGGCTGCCATCATGCGCGAGGCATACAGGTGGACGATGCGGCCGTCGGTGAACTCGATCAGGCCGACGGCGTTGTCACGGTCGTTGTGCTTCGCCAGGTCGGGCTCGACGGCAGTAATGCCGACAGCAGAGACAGACTTGACCTTGCTGTCACCGTCTTCGCCGAAGAACCACAGCGCCAGGTCAATGTCGTGGATGGAGCAGTCGACGAAGATGCCGCCGCTGAACTCAGCATAGGCGACGAAGAAGCCCGACGGGTCGAGGACATCGCACGTCTGGCTTCGGAGCACGGATGGCCGTCCAATAAGGCCAGCCTTGACCTTGTCGTGTGCGTCTCGGTAGCTCTCATCGAAGCGTCTGGAGAAGCCACACATGACCTTCAAGTCTGGCCTCTTGGCCGCGGCGTCAACAACAGTTTGAGACTATGCGAGTGTTAGCAAGCGCTTCCCCGCAATATCCCAATCAACTAAACTGACAACTTCCGGGGTCGTTGCTAGCGGCTTCTCGCACAAGACATGCTTGCCGGCGGCGATGGCGGCGATAGTCTGAGGAGCATGGACAACGGTTGCCGACGCGACACAAACGGCCTCGAGGCCCTCGTGGCGGATCATGTCGTCGTAGTTCTCGTACACAGCAACACCAGACTCCCCGAGAGTTTCCTGGGCCCATTGCCTCTCCGCAGCGTCGGGCGAAGACACGGCCACGAGCTCAGCGCGCGGCACTTGCTGGAAGAAGTTGAGGGCATGGCGCTTGCCCATGCGGCCGAGGCCGGCCACGCCGATCTTGAGCTTCTGGGGGGCCATGGTTAGGTTAGGGGAGATGGGAGGAGGCGAGATGTGAATTGCAGGCGGAGGGGATGAAGATTCAAGACGGCAAGCCCGGTTGACATGGCATTTTATAGCCCCGTGAGTGACGACGGCACGACTGGGGAAGTCAGCCACCTGCGAGATTTGCGGAGAATGCGTTTCTCTAGCCCTCGGATTCAATCCCGAACCTGCGAACCGCCCAGCCATTGCTGTCGCCATGCCGTCACGGGGGAATCAGCGGTCGAGGGCGGATTTGCTTCACCCAGCTCTTGTTGGTAGTTGCAGTCTGCGTCCTCCACTTATTCGGCTTCAGCACAGCGGGAGGCTTTTCCGAGTTGAGAATCCGGGGCTAGATGACCGGCATCGTGGGCAATTCGCTCCGGCGGGGGCGACTCCAAGCGGATCCTTTTTCCTCTCCGGGAACCAGGGGCAAATAGCTCCTACGCTGGGGCGAGTGTCGGTGAATCCCCAATCCGCCTGGTTTGATCTGCTCGTCTTCATACGCGGGCACGCAGACTCCGCACTCCGCTTCGCTGCAACATGGCCAGGGACTACTGTGGAGAATGGCTGGCTCGTGGTGTGACGACATACATAGACTCGTGCAAGGATTGGATATCTCTAACTGCTGCAATTGGCCTCCTACAAGACTCTTCGCTATGTCTCGTGTCTTAGTCCCAGCCCCAGGCTCTTTTCAAGCTGATCTGCGCGCCCGCCGTCGGCCAGAAGTGCTCTGTCTCGGTTTTGATGAGAACGTCCAGCAACGCGGTGCGCTCGTCGTCGCGGCTAAATCTATCTCCGCACGATGCGATCCCCAGAGACGCCGTGAACATGGCGGGAATCGTGCCCCGATTCGACAGCGCAATCCCGCAGAGCTGTCGAATCTCGTCCTGAACCTCTTCTTCGCGCCGCTGCTGCGCAATCATGCGCGCTGGCCCGAGTTTGGGGAGTGTTGGGTCGTAGCACAGCAGAAGAGAGCGTGCCAGGATGCCGTGGGCGACGCCGATAACTGTTCGAGAATGTTAGAGTCCTCTGCCGCTTTGGTCATGCGCGCTGTCGTCTACTCACCCACGGCGTGATTCATGTAAACAATCTGGGGGAATTTGTTCCCGGAACTCGGATCTGCTGGGCCGAAGGCTAGGGGCAGGAAGGACGAGGGCCGAGAATGCAGCCATCCGTCGTCGTATTCCTTCAAGGCTTGGTACTCGCTTGCCTTTTGGTCGCCGTCGCCGAAGCAGAATTCAATGACGTTGGCGCAGTGCACGATGATGCGGTTCGCCCACACATCGTCGCTGGCCTCGGTAAAGGACTGGTCGATGAAGTTGTGGCTGAGCGAGATCTTGATGGAGCGCTGGCTGGCAAATGCCATCGTCACCTCCTGGCGTAGACCGATCCAGAACGCTGCCTTTCTCATTCCGGTGGCCACGGCCGTTGAGTCTTGCGCGTTCATGAATACTTGGATGCCAAGCAAGTGGCCCTCGTGGTCGGTGCCCAGCAGCGGAACTAGATTGGCCTTGTTAGCTGTGGCAACATTGGCGGACCGGGGCTGAGGCGTCTCACCATCCAGTTCTTCCAGGGTTCGCAGGAGGATGGTGGCCGCGAGCAGGTCGTCGTTGTTCAGGGCGGAAGAGTCGCTGGAGATGCTGGACAACTGGTGAAGACAGTTTTGGTGGTAGCGGGTCGAGGCGTACTCGTCAAACTGCTCGTGCATGATGCTCAAGTGTCGACTGGAGAGTGCAAAGATGGCATTGAGCAGCGTAGGGCATGACATTGCACGCCTGGGCACCTCGAGTGCAAAGCGTCGCGAGGCATCGCAAAGATCAAACTAACAGTATTAGACCGGGGCCTAGAACAATCATCAGGCCTAGTACGAACCCAAGTGCACATGTACTCGAGGTAGTACTTCATCAACCTAGCCTCCTGCATGCTCTGAAGGGGGAAGCAGGAGCCCTCATACGGATCAGCCTCGCTGTAGAGCCCGAGTCGAGACCCAAGAGGGAGAGCCGACAAGGCCCGCTCTTCCATAAACGGGGAGTTGCTCCGGGCCATGTCTCTCCTCCCCCGATGAGTGACGGCATGGCGATGTCCCGCTGGCTCTGTGGGTTCTGTTGGCTGTGGAGTCGGGACAGTGCTGTGGGACACCCCCGTGGGGGAATCAAAGGCGAAACCCAGCGCGGGGGAGTTGTCGTTGGGGTTGTAGATGGCCTCCAGGTCTCCAGTCTCGTCGACGAAGCGCACTGGGGAATGTCAGGTCTGTTGTTTGGGGTCCATCGACCCGGCGCCGTGGTGAACGGGATGAGGAGACTCACCTCGACTGGGGTACTTGACCCACTGCTGGTGTTCAGAAGCGGAAAACCTGTGCGGCCATGTTCAGCGTGATGTGACAGGAGATGATGATGCACGGTGGATGTCGTACTCATTCGAATGGTGTTTGAATCGCGTGTTGTCACACGGGATGCACGTCTCTGCGAGCGCGATGCACCTGTCGCATGATGCATCTGCGTCGTGGCTTCCAGCTGATCCCGAGGGTTTGGTCCAGCTACATTTCGAGTGTCGTTTCCGACAATTCTAGGCAACTATCAACGAGCGATTCTAATAAGTCTCGATCCTGCAGTCTGAAGGACCGACTGCGACCTTGTGGAACGAGGACTGCGCTTAGGACTCCACGGGGCGATGGCTTACCAAACAAGCAACTTGCGAGACGGGACTCTTCTCTGGAGCCATTTCGCGTCCATCTCGAGCCGGGTCAGCGTTTTCGATTTCCATACATTGATCGGGGTGAGTGAACTGACGGGGAACCTTCCACAACAACCAGATTTATCGAATTGTCCACTGGCTCCGGGCCCACGAGACAGAAATTGACGCCGGAGCAAAGTTCCCCGCGGTCCAGAAGCAGAAACCGACGGCGTCTTTAGCCAGATTGTCTAGTGTATTCCGGCAAAAGCGCGCAACGACTCTAACCCCACAACGGATCGGCGAGCTCAGCGGGGCGTTCCAGGACCAACTTCTCCAACTCGCCTTTGGGGCTAGAGGCGTTGGGGTGACTGTGGACTGACTCGAGAGGCCCGCGGGGATCCCATGTTTCTTGACGGGGTCGTGTTGCAGGGGCTGGACGGCCGGGGAGCAGGCCTGGGACGGGGCATCCGATGGGGCACCGCACGGGGTAAAGAGCCTGTTGGACGGGCGTTGTGATGGCTCACCTTCTCCCCGCGGGGCCCCGTGTTGTTCTCAGACGCCCTGTTTACTGGGGGCATCCCGTCGAAGGGAATTGGCGCTGCCCCGATTGGCCGTCGTCTCGAGAATGGGTCGGCCGTGTTCTGCTCTGCTCGACTTGGCTCGGCTTGCACTCCGTCTCACCACCAAGTATATAAGTCTGCGCGGTTCGCCGTTGCATTCTCCTTCGTCTCAGACACATCTGGTGCATTCTCTTCCAAGACTCTACAAGAAAACCCCTAACCCCCGGTCCCAGGTCTCGCCTCACAATGGAGCACCCTCATCCAAAACTCGACGCCGAGCACGACGAAGGCGGCGTGTCTTCCGAGTGGGATGTCGAGCCCTACGGCCCCTCGGGCTTCAAGGGCATCTTCACCTCGCGCTATGTCGCACTCTGTGCGTCGTTCAGTGCCATCGGCGGCCTGCTCTTTGGATACGAGTAAGCTCACCGCGACTGTTGAGAGTCAATGCAGCGCTAACTGGCTTGGCAGTCAGGGAGTCATTTCCGTGACGCTCGTCATGGATGAATTCTTGAATCGCTTCCCCGAGGTGTCTGATTCGGCTTCGGGCGCTGGCTTCTACAAGGGCCTCATGACGGCCATGATCACGCTTGGTGCTTTCATCGGTACGCGCAATGTTGGGTTTGTCCCACGATAGAAAGCTAACGGGGAAATCTAGGTGCTCTTAACCAAGGTTGGATCGCCGACGCCTACTCTCGCAAATATTCCATCATGATCGCCGTCGTCATCTTTACCATTGGTTCCGCCCTCCAAACCGCCTCCGTCAACTACACCATGCTCGTTATCGCTCGACTCATTGGCGGCATTGGCATTGGAATGTGAGCAACCCAGTCTTGGCTTCCTTCTGCATGCGCTAACATATAAACTCCCAGGCTGAGTGCCGTCGTTCCCTTGTACATCTCCGAGATCTCGCCTCCCGAAATCCGCGGCACCCTGCTCGTGTTCGAAGAGCTGAGCATTGTCATCGGCATTGTCGTCTCCTTCTGGATCACCTACGGAACCCAATACATCGGCTCGCACTGGTCGTGGCAGCTTCCCTTCCTCATCCAGATCATCCCCGGCCTGCTTTTGGGCTTCGGCGCCATCCTGCTGCCCTTTTCGCCGCGATGGTTGGCTGCCAACGGCCGCGAGGACGAAGCACTCGCAAACCTGGCCAAGCTCCGACAGCTCCCTGCTTCCGACGTGAGAGTGCAGCGAGAGTGGGTTGACATTATCGCCGAGTCGAGATTCCAGCAGGGAATTGTCGCCCAGCGCCACCCTAACCTGATCAACGGCGGAGGATTCAGCAAGTTCAAGCTCGAGTTTGCCCAGTGGGCCGATTGCTTGAGACCTGGATGCTGGCGACGAACCCATGTTGGCGCCGGTCTGATGTTCTTCCAACAGGTACAACTCTTGAAATCCTGAATCCAGACCTTTGCTAACGTTCCTCAGTTCACTGGAATTAACGCTCTCATCTACTACTCGCCGACTCTCTTTGGGTAAGACACCCACTTTCGCGATCCTTTCGACGACTCCGCTAACCAGTGTTGCTCTGCAGAACCATGGGCCTTGACTACAACATGCAGCTGATCATGTCTGGTGTTCTCAACGTGACCCAGCTTTTCGGTGTCATCTCCAGTCTTTGGACCCTCGACAGATTCGGTCGACGAAACATCCTCATGATCGGTAGCGTTGCCATGTTCCTTGCCCACGCCATCATCGCCGTCCTCGTCGGCAAGTTCTCCAACGATTGGCCTTCCCACCAGGATGCAGGCTGGACGAGCGTTGCATTTTTGCTCTTTTACATGATTGCATTCGGTGCCAGCTGGGGACCAGTTCCCTGGGCGATGCCTGCTGAGATCTTCCCCTCGTCTCTCCGCGCAAAGGGTGTTTCCATTTCCACTTGCTCAAGTATGTTAATACCGATCGCTTTCATTTGAACCACGCTAATCTTTTGTCAAGACTGGATCAACAACTTCATTATCGTAAGAACAGATCTCCATCATTTCCGAGATAACATGGCAGCTAACGCAACCTAGGGACTCGTAACTCCCCCTCTTGTACAGAACACCGGCTTCGGAGCCTACATCTTCTTCGCCGTCTTTTGCCTCCTGTCTGCCGTGTGGACCTTTTACATTGTCCCCGAGACGAACGGCAAGTCATTGGAGGATATGGACGCGGTGTTCAAGGACTATGGTAGCTCCGAGGACATGGCCACCAAGAACCGCTTGTTCCTTGAAGTGATGAGGGAGAAGAGGGACAACGAAGTGCTTCCTTAGACTGCTGATACTATCCAAAATCCTGCAAGTCCATAAAGTCCGAATAGCCTGTTTATTTTACCATTCACTGGTTTTTCTAGATTACATGAAACTGAAGGAAATGGGATGAAGTGTTACAGATACGTTAGTCCTAGACGTTGGCAGCCGTTAAATTGCAATTGTACTTTTATTATTTTTGATATTATTACTGGTGTTTTTCCTTCAATCTTGAGCTTCTAGTCCCCCCTCCGGGTATGTGTGTACTAGGGCACCCTAACCTCTTGATACTGAATTATTTAAAGAATTTTAGTCTACCTGTGGCGATTTGGAGCCATGCCTTATCTCAGGTAACTGACAAGGATTACAGGATGTGGCGTGCTTAGCTTGAAATACTTTTGAAAGTGCCCTCTGGAGATACATACAATTAGTGAGGTCTACTAACTTCGTCAGCAAATAGCAGACCTCCACGTTGGAGCGGGGTTTTCCAAGTTAAAAGCCGCACAACACCTGCCACATAGACGAGCCATGAAGCAAGCTCAATTTGCTACTCGCCTCTACATCCTCTCACAATGATCACCGCTGAGAAAACACAGTACGATGCCTTCGCCCCGAAATATGCTTCCGTCGAGGAGCTCCCCTGCTCAAAGCTTGAGGCCCAGCTTGTCCGCATCGCCCTAGGTGACTGCACTGGTCTCAAGGTCCTTGACCTTGGCGGTGGCAGCGGCCTCCACGCCCGGCGCGCTGTCGATGCTGGTGGCGCCGTCGTCGACGTCGTCGACATCTCGCCCGAGATGATGCGCGCCGGGCAGGACGTCGAGACGCAGCTGGGCCGGCAAGGCCGCATCCGCTGGTTTGAGGCCGACGTGACGCGGCCGCTAGCCGAGCAGGTCAAGGATGGAGAGTTGCAGCTCGGGGGATACGATCTGGTCATGGCAAACTGGGTGTTCGACCATGCCACGTCCATATCCGACCTGAGGAGCATGTGGGAAAATGTGTTTGCTGGCTTGAAGCCCGGGGGGAGGTTTATCGGAGTGAGGGCAAAGAGTGTACGAGCCGAGTACATGAGCTACGGCAAGTACGGCGTCACGTTTACCGAGGTTGAGGAGATTCCTCATGGCCTGAAGTATAAAGTTGGGTGCGTGACCGAACCGCCGTTTTCGTTTGAGGCCACGTCGATGGAGTCGACCTATTCGCTTTCTGACGATATTGCTCACGAACTTGGGCTGGTCGATTTCCAGGTTATCCGGCCGGAGGAGACCGACATTGTCAAGAATGACTTGGGGTTCTGGGATGACTATGTCAAGGATCCTAACTTTGTTGTGGTAGTGGCAAGGAAAGCATAAGGTCGAGGTTAATATGTACAGCGCCTGTAGTGAGGATGTTACAATCCTTTAACAATATAATGTGATGTTTGGTCTTGCCAACCCAGACCTCGTTCGAGATGACAGCGTCAGCAGCAAGAAATACGTAGACGTGGCTTGGTAAGAGGACGCCGAGCGGTGCCACACACGCCAGAGAATTTAATACCAGTAAATCCGAAGCAGAGATGGACCAGTTTCGTGGCGCAGTCCTCAATAAACTTGCAGCGAGACACAGCTTAATTCAGACACTCGCAGCGGCCCGGCTTGCTTCCGGCCATGGCGCCATGGATTCTTATTTAAATGCTACGGTCCACCCCCGCCCGCAAACTAAATTAGTGTTGATGCTAGACCGCTTCGTTGTCCGCACTCTGCCGATCCAAATTAACCTGACACCTGGTACGGACCAGTCGACCCTGATAATGGCCGAGGAGCAACAGAATCCGGAGACGGCCCCGCTCGTTGCCGACGATAATGTGAGGACCCGCTGCGGCTCCGGCGCCTCATAAACCCGCTAATAGACCTTAAACGCTCTGTAGGTCGTCGACGAGACAGATGATGATGGCGACTCGGCCCTCGGACTGGTGAGTCTAGCCTCTCGTCGGGGGTTACCGCTGTCTGATGACTAGGGTCACAAAGGGTGCTGGAAGCGACCTCACGTCTTTGAAATCTAGCATCTTGAGGTATCGTCAGGAAAACGGCAGGACATACCACGCATACAAGGATGGCGGTGAGGACTGACCAAGCCCCATGAATTGCACTGACTCCAAAATGACTGACGGATGCAGCATATGTCCTCCCAAATGACGAGGTCTTGGCCCGCACTATTGTTACTCTCGGCTCCAAGTGCTGACTTTACGGGACGCAGGTAGAGAACGAGCGACTAGGTAGGCCAAGCTCCGCGAGCTATTTTGCAGTCATGTCTAACTAGACACAGATCTTCAACATCACTTATTCCTTCTTACTTTTGACGAGAAACTGCACGCTGCCCCCTTGACCAAGCCGCTCCGCCGCGCGTTTGACGCCGGATGTGGCACAGGGATATGGGCTATTGAGTTTGGTAAAGTCCCGCCCCAAATTACCAAGAGAAATGAATCTTCTGACAAATGTCTAGCGGACGAGCATCCCGAATGCGAAGTAGGTCACAAAAATAGTTATCGATTGATACCGACTAATACCAAGTCGAATACTCTAGGTTATTGGCGTTGATCTGAGCCCTATCCAACCAAATGCGTACGTCACTCAAGCACACCAACAAACGCACTATGCTTAATGCTATGCTGACGTCTATTTCCCACTTCAAGTATCCCCCCAAACGTTGCTTTTTACGTCGACGATCTAGAGGAGCCCTGGGACTACTCAACCAAGTTTGATTTCGTCTTTGCGCGCTTTTTAACCGGATCGATTCGTGACTGGCCCAAGTTCTTCAGGCAAAGCTTTGAGTATGGCATCACCTATGCCCCCCTTCTCCTACACGCTGAATACCGCTAATCTCGGAAATTATCTACAGGTCCCTTAACCTGGGGGGTACCATTGAACTGATCGACATTGTCTATCCCATTCAGTCTGATGACGACACCCTCTCTGAAGACTCGCCGCTATATAAGTGGTCAAAGTTGCTGCTGAGTGCCTTTACTTCCATTGGCTCTCCACTCGACAGCGCCTTGAAATACAAGGAACAGCTTGAGGAGGCTGGCTTTGTCGACGTCACCGTAGTGAAGCGCAAGTGGCCGCTGAACAAATGGCCCAAGGACCCGAAACACAAGCAAATCGGTAAGTCTTTTCTTTGGTCAATTCGCAATTCAGCAAACCCACCTGATGCGAGCACTTATGCTCACGCATACCCTTCGTGGTCCAGGAATATGGGCTCATGAAAATACCATGGACGCCTTGGCGGCGTTGAGCCTGGCTGTGTTTACGCGCGAGATAGGTCAAGGTGGCCTCGGCTGGAGCAACGAAGAATTGGAGGTGTTCCTTACTGGCGTCCGTAAAGATTTGAAGAATATGGCCATCCACTCATACTGGCCAATGTAAGTCCTCACTTTTGAATGAACATCATGCTAAAGATCTGGGATGAGCTAATCATTTCTCAGTTGGTCGGTATACGCTACGAAACCCGAGTGATAGTAGACTCGACCATAAATGGTTCTTGAGCAAGGGAGCGATGCAAAAGGTGACATTCAGGGTGCGCTTTCTTCATTGTGATAGCCGGGAGGCTGGCGTCATCTCTTGACGGAGCCACTGAGAGAGTGTGATGGATTAAATAGTTGAGGTTCAAGCCGGATAAGTTTGATTGGTGGCTGTAATGATTGATGACTGTATTTCACATTTGATTGTATCTTAACAAACGAGATTGTATTGTGGGAGACCGTATTTATTCCATTGCAAACCCCAAACCGACGGTGTTGTCAGGACTGCATCGCCCACTATTTCAGGTTAGAGAGCCAATAGACATTCATTTAGAATCCCTTCTCAGACACGCCCAGCTCACTACCTATACATCATTTCAGCTTTAGGCCGGATTCTCCCCGGACCGTTCGTTCAGTGGTTCCATGCTGCTGATAAGGTATTTAAATCCGAGGCCCAAGACCCAAAATGCCCATCCCAAGTGAAATGGCCAGCATTGGAACATCGTTGTCGGGCATCTCAGACGTACATCTCACACGAGTTCATCTGGTCGAACTCCAACACTTAGAACATGAATTCTCACCCTATCACGTCTTTCACACTTTCCCAAACAACTTCGAACTAGGACACAATCTATCACTTGGATCTAACCGTAGTAAAGACCCCATTCTGAACCGACAACCTTTCCGAATCCGGCGTCGTTTTCTGGCTGAAAAGCCTACCGATACCTAGTACCTTATTCCAAACATTTCCCCAAAAGCCTTTTGGAGGCTTGCGTTTATGAACCCAGTCATCAATGTCCTCGTCCACCGCCAGCGTCGCCTTCTCCAGCAGTGGCCTAACCACATCGCTCTGCGAAATTTGCGCCACAGTGTGCCATGCGTTTTCGACGAAGCTGGAACTGGTCGTAGAGAAGAAGAGACAGGTGATGAGGACGAAGAGAAGCAGGTTGGCGCCAATGATGATGATCACGGTTATTAGTCCCCACCGTTCTTGCGGTACCCGAACGAGGTTGAATCGGGTTATAGTCGCTTCATCAGCCGCGGGGCTAAAGGCGGATAACTGGTCATAGTACGCACTCCGGTAAAGCAGCGTCCTCAAAGCCTGCAAAGCGAGAGCTGGAGAGTCGGTTGTGTTTAGGACATCGCTGAAGACCTGTGTGAGAAGGCTATCTACTGTTTGAAACGTGATGAGATCCGGATCCGGATTGCAAAGCGGACAAAGTGCTAAGGCCACATCATCAGGTAGGTACAGAAACCTTTCCAACCAGTCTCCAAGGGTTTCTGTATAGGGTAATGCAAACGGCTTCCCTCGAACCTCGTCCATGGATGCTTGCATATCTTGCTCCGAGATGGTGAGCATTTCCCGCTTAGTATTGTTCTTCTGCGGGTTGTGCCTAGAAGCACCAAGCTGGTTGCGCACTGCAGAAGTATCGTACTGCTTGGAGTCGGCATCGTAGCGAAAGACTGGCTCCGTAGAATTGGAAGCGGTCGTTGCGGTGATGTTGAGATTTTGGATCCTTGACCCTGGTTAGCGCTGTGTCACCACTATAAGAACGAGCACCACTTACTGAGCAGCCTTGGAGTAGTCAAAACATAATGTAACGGCGAAAAGATAGTCCACCTCGACTTCCCCATCATCTGATCTACCCCGGGTCCACTGCCGCAACCAAGGACCTGATCCGCTCGAGTTGAGATACTCCCATGTAGAATCTGTGTTCCAAAGTCCACGAATACCTTGTACTGATATAGTACCGGTGATCATCCAAGTGCTGAGACTGCGGGCAGTCCAGTACTCGTGAGAGGTGTCATTTGTCAATGGCGAAACCAAAGTTGCGTTGCCTGAAACACGACACAGCGCCCACGCCTGCTGCCCAGGGAAATCCTTTAGACTGTTGGGGATGGGACAATGAAACTTGGCAACGTACTTCCCTTTGCCACCGTCCCACCACCCATGCCAACTGTGTTGCGGCAAGTTGGACAAGTCTGCGGTGACGTTTCCGCAGATATATAAGGTATTTGAAGATGTAGAGTCTTCGGAGCAGAAGCGTGCATTAAACGTGGGCCGCACGCATACAACACGAGTATCGACAACACGGGCCATACCCCTAAAAGATCGCAGAGCCTCCCTCTCGGATTGAAGAGCGACGGGCAGGAATGCTCTGATAGTTGGCCCAGTGTCATCGAAATCCTCTCCAGGCTTGCCGGGCTGCGAGTACTCCGCAAAGATCTCCGACGAGGAAGGCTTTTTGAGCCAATAGTTGAAGGCGGAGCCAATCAGAGGCGAAGGTTGAGGTCCAGTGCCCAGCCTCTCAAATGTGAACCCGTAGCTCATGTTTTGGTCGAAAGAGCTCACTCGAGACTCCCGAAGATCCGCCACGAGTAATGTCGAAGTGAACTCGGACGCCACGAATAAGAGTAATTAGATGGCTGTTAAGATCCTGATCTAGCCTTTGAAGGTTGCGCCGGAGAGAAGAAGCTTGGAGAACGACCGTGGCCCGGCATTCGTGAAGCGGGCGATCGAGACCTCGGCAATTGCAGATTTTGGCACGCCGTGGCGTTCAACGGCTATGGACGCAATCATGGACGTCATGATGGCGGCAAGTGATCCAATGGCCGCTCTGATGAGCACTCCCGTCAGGGTAATAGCTTGTGTCGACCTTCCGCTGAGCATCACACGTCGCCATGTTGTGTCTTCGCGGTCCTGGAACCAAAGCCAGGACAAGAACGTGACAGCCCCAAACAAGATGATGAGGGAAGTCAAGATGATGAACCATAGCCACCAGCTGATTTTCTTCGGGGGTTGGTGAGCGTCCTCTGGCCCAACTGTGGTGGTGTCACTGGTGTGGTTGCCCACATCCCGAGTCTTGGGCTGCTCCTCGGCAGACGGGACGTGGTCATAAGGCTGAGGGTGGTGCCGAACTTCTGCACTATTCTGAGTGCCGTCGGAAAAACCATCGTCATCCCAGTGTTGGGCGTCCTGACCCCAAAGAAGGCGCTGTCGACTCATTCTGGGACTTGGAGTTATCGTGCTTGAGAGTGGCCTTTAAAATAACAACGAGAAACCGGGGAAGACCTGGTCATTCCTTGGAACGGGGGATGAGAGTCGGTTATATAACTACAAGTGTTTCACGTTGTGACCTTTGAGTGACCTAAACGTAGCTGGACTCATGCAAGGCGAGTGTCACAGCGAGACCTTGGCAACGGCAACGGCAACGGCAACACAGAGCTGACATTGGCCGAACGGGTTCTGTGCAGCGAAAAAGTGCATTACTCGCTTAAAATTGCTCAAATCGAAATCTTAGACACACGCCTAGGGCAGAGAGCCAAGGAATACTTGTTCGTATATGCCAGTATCCCCCCGCTGATGAGGCAAGGGGGTCTGCCAGCTGAATAGACATCAGGCTCTAAGGTCCGTGCACTCCAGGATGACTTTCTTGTGATAAATAAGAGCCCTGAAATCGCCGCTGAGCCTCGGTAAGTATTGTGGGACTTGGACTGCCGATGCGAACATAGAATCCAGCCCCTGGGCGCGAGCCATTAATGTTCAATTCATCGGGTCTGCATGGACAAAGAGTATCAACCATCGAGAGCTTATGCGTACAAACCCTAACCAGACCTCGGCCATTAGTCCATGCAATCTGCGCTTGTTCTACCAGGGTCTAGATCCCAACGCCACGGGTGACTACGACGCATTACCATGGAAGCTTGCTCTTCTGACACAGACAAATTCGGCTTGTTAGGTATCTGACCCCGCCACGTACTTGGAGCGTCTGCTGTACTGCAGAAGAGTCGGGATATTTCAATAAATTGCAATCAGGCAATGGCGAAAGAGGTTTTGTAAATAAAATCAGACGGCCCAAGGTATGGTGAGCAGCTCAACTGTCGTTGCCGAATGAGGAAACAACTGAACGCGGCTCCACTTCGCGCAATAAGGTACGTCACGAACCATCGTGTATTAACGTAGGGTTGGATCAACCCCAAAATGGAATATATTGAACGCGCCCTAAAAGTACAGCCCCTTTAACACGTCACTTGTTGTAGTAATCAACTTAAAATGCGCCCAGCTAGCAGAGGATGAAATTTATAAAAGGATAACGAGCGCCGACAAAACAAAGGGCAATTCAAACCAGACTCATTCCAGCAAAGTTGACCATTGCCATACAACATGTCCTACCTTAAATTCCTCGCCGCAACTTTGGCTGCCACGACAGTTGCGGCCTCCAATTGCCACCCATTCCCTTCCTCTATGATTGAATTCTCTGTCAATTTCAAGGAGCCGAACCCACCACGGGTGAAGCCAGAATTCGGTACCAACTTTGTACAACACAAATGGTACGCCTATCCAAAAATCCGTTTTTTTGGGGGGCCCAAACTCACTGTCAAACAGGAACGAGAACGTGTCCCACATTACGACTGGGTACATCACCAACTCTCCGTCTCAGGGTTTTGTCCGCGCTGTCGAAGCATTCGATGGCAATATGGCTTCTTCACTCTTCAATTACAAGAATGTCACCCAAGATGGACTTGTGGACAACACCATGACCACTTACTACCCCAACTCCGCTAAGCCTGAAGTGTGGAGAGGATACGTCAATTCAGGCTTCCCCCTCTTTAACGACGATATCTTGATTCAAGGTGGCGCAGTCTTCGTTGGGCTAGTTCAACGACAATTTATAGACGGTCGCGTTGCTGCGGTATGAGCTTGATTTTAATCCTCAACGAAACTTCATCGGCTAATGATGGGTCCAGTGGAGCCTTTTGTATCAAGGCGTAATTCCGGTGACAGTTTTCGTTGATGAATGTGGCGTCGTTGTTGGATATGACTATTTTTCGCCTGGTTTGCGAACACGCGTTATCACAGAATTTTTCAACATCCGAGTTGGCTCTTCAGATTCCGACTGAGGCCTTGGCTATCCCAACTTACTTCATTCAGATGCCTTGATGTTCTTTCTATATATTGGCTGCGGAGGTTTTATCCGGCTAGCTTGGACCGAGGTTGGAGCTACACGGTTCCTCTACTAGACTACAGTGCTACTTTAATACCCTACGCAGATACAGATATATTATGAACGATCCTGTTTTTGTCTTGGCTAAACTATTATGAACTTGAACAGAACCGAAGCGTACATGCTCACAGAGTGCTATCCAATGGCTACAATTAGTTCTTGAGTAACAACTGGTACTTCCAAAACTCTTCCAAGTCGATTTTGATCCGATCAGAAACAACAAATCCTTTCTGGTGTATTTGGGAGAGCATGGCGCTAATGCTGTCCTTGTGGCCTGTCAAGGAAGAGTTCGCTCCAGCCACTCTTAGACCGAACAACAGCAACGCGCCGGGAATAGTTGACTGTTCAAGTATTGATCCAGACAAAGATATTATGGCATCGATATGCTCGTTGATCTCCACCTTGGTTAGAAGTAGACTGCTGTTCTTTTCCCACCCCGAGTAATAGGTGAAATTTCCGCAGTGAAATAGAACCAAAGCATGATAATTTGCAAGGGCCAAGTTCGAATAAGTGTCTAGACCATTATCGTGCAATGTAGTCTCGTCGTGCCAAGTTCTTAACTGCTGCAGTAGATGAACCCCTTCGCGAGTAAGTGCATCAATCTCTGGATGGGCAGATCTGATGGGATCCGGTACGGCCTCCATAGTCTCAAAGAGTCTGCCACCTCATCAGCAATCTTACTTGGTCCTCGGTTGCGAGATCCTTACCGTTGAGTAAATGAAGATATTCGAATCATGATCTCAAGTATTGACTCATTGTGTTCTGGTGGCTTGGTAGCCAGGGTTGCTTGGTATTTTATCCACAAATCCTGTGAGAGGAACGTGTGGTCCCCATATATGATTGCTCTATGGGCTTCTAGAACCCGGAATGCGGAAAAAAGTTGCTCTCCTACTGACGAGAGTCGTTTTTTGGGACCTCCTAACTGAAAGATCATGGACGTTCCGTACAGCATATGTTTGGCCCATTGCTCTCCAGAGGCTTCGGTCATCAACTAATTGAACAAATTAGCCTCTCGAGCTTTATCGTGAACATTGAGAATCGGAAATACCTCGAATAATCCGAGTAGAAATGTGCTCCACAAGACATCATCGCAATGTAATGCGTCAGTAGTCTCCAACTTGTGGTTCAGTGTCTGCATTGATTTGCCATAGAAGCTGAAGGCAATGTATAGTGGGGAATCACGCAAGAGGCTGCAGCGGACAGAGGGTGTCCTGCTAGCCTCCAAGGCGCCAATGGCGAGAGTCAGGTCACGAAGTGACTGTGATGTATGAATGCGCCGTACAATGTCGGCTGTGGCTGATGCAAACCCTCTCGTGAACTGGCATCTCTGAATGAAAGACACAAAATGATCCAAATAAATGTCATCTCTGAGCTTGTGTGCTTGGGCGGGCATCGTTGTTTGATATGCAGATGAGGGGTCTTGCATGACGACGAACTCAGCTTTGTGTGGTGCAGGCTTTTGGGGTTGACATGCTTTGTTTGTACGGATGCAATATTGGCAGGGACAACCTCCCTCGCACTGCCCGATTTGTGTTAGACTCATAGCAGACTGAGATCAAATCATCATCCACAGACCTTTATGCGCCTCTTGGCACAGGGCTGACAGCGGGAGATTCTCCTACGCTTGTCCAAAGGACCAACAGAACGCTTCATATCTGCCTTCGGGTACTCGAGTGCTTCTAAGCCGGTATTCTGCGATGCCGCTTAGGAAGAGAGAGAAAGATGTGTTGAGGATTGTGATGGATAACCTGGGTCGGGTCATTCGGGTCTCAAGCAGGAGGGGATGACGACTGCGTAGGCTAGGAAGAGCTTGGCGTGGGGTGATAATGTTATGTGGCGTCTGGAGGAATCCTCAATATTTCGTATACATCGCCGAACTAATACGGATCTAGTTAGAGCTGAGGTCACTGTGAAACAATGTGGGTTCCTGTTCAGCCCAGCCCTTACCGTAGTAGGAAGTAATTGAGCGCGCCCAACCCGCCCTGACCGTGATCCTTAGACGGTGACAACTTCGATGTTGGGAAAAGCTAGAAGACTGTTTGCACAGGGAGAGTGCTCGAACAAAAATGGGAAAGGGGTTGATTGAATGGCTGATCGAAAAGTATGGATTGGCGGATTAAATTTGTATTTAATTATTGTCAACGGAACTTTCGTGTACAATAGCGCGGCCCTGCAGATATATCACTGACGCGAAGCTCTTGGATAGGCCTTTGAACGCGTACCTGTGATATGTTTGATAGGTTTTCATTCCAAGTTTCTTTTTTGCTGTGGGCATGTTTTCCGGCAAACATGGTCAAGCTGGGGCGGACAAGGAAGAATACTGCTCCATTTCAATACCGTCGACAACTGATCCTCAGCAAGCCACTCCCGCCCATCTCCCCTCTCGGCTTGAGATAAGGCTGCGTACCGCTTCTCATAATAACATATGTCGCCATCCGACAAAGATATAGTCTATTTAAACATAATAGCCCGTCGGGATGGGTCTCCTGCGTTTGCTTGTCCCACAACTGCGGCCGCCTACCATACCCGCCAAGCAAAACCTCTGCGTGTGTTGAACAGCCGTGGCCCCAGCCGCCCCCGCCACCGCTACCAACCGATTATTCCCTTTGAGGTCAGAAAGAAACATTTTTCCTCAGGTTGGGAGTGACCCAGCTACTCTGCTAGTCATGTTTGGGTTCTTTGATGGAGCTGGTCAGCTCTGGCGCTGGAAGGGACGCAAAGGGCGTCTCGAGACAGAATGAACCTAAAATACCGGGACGTGATAGCAGTGCGGCAAAAGGTATTCCGGGACAGAAGAGCGCCTGATTCTCACTCCCAATCCATGTCTTGAATTCCACCGCCTCTAATAATAAGACCCTGATCTTCCTGACCGGATTACGACAATCCGATTGCCCCGCAGTAACATTGAAGGCGACGGTATCTAATAATAGTCTTTGTACCAGATGTTACTAATTGGAAAATAGGCGGACTGCTGGCCCTTTTCACCTTCCTAGGAAAGAGGGCAGTTAGAGCGCTGAGAATTAGGGCCTTTGAGAAATGGGCCAGCAATTCGATTTGACCCCGCATTTATGACAGGACATGGTCTGGTCGGCCAGAGAATAACCCATGCTACGGCGATTTTACTTATTCATAGATGATGTGTTGCACAACCTAATGCCCAGGATCAAGGATTGTTGATCGGATCGCTGCCGCTAATACGAGATCCCGACGGGTCGAACAATTCCCGAGTGTCCAAGCTCGTTGCTTCTCCCACAGCAACGTATCGAGTGGATACATATGGCTGAGTCTGAAACATTATATCCCTGGAAGCTCCGCCCCTCTACCTACGACTATCGCCAACAACCGCTATTTTTGGCCACTGACGCGACTTAAGTGATCTTATATTCACCTTCCTACCTAGCCGCCGGACTTCGCTGGCAATCCTGCCGAGCGCCTACAGCTGCAAACACCACCAACAATGTCCTATTTTTGACCATTAAGCGAGTGTAAATTCTATCCTATTGAACAGTTATGTGGATTTGCCAACACTTGGCAGACAATCCTACTCAAGCCCTCGATGCCGCTGTGAGGTGGCAGGAATTCTGGCTACCCGCCTGCAGTATGCTAAACATGGGCTATCCTGTCACGGTGAGAGCCGCAGGATGATTTTATTTTTGACATCAAGTGATGGCGGGCACCAGCTACGGTATAAAGAGGTGAGAGTGACCATGGATATTTGCCTGATCATCAGCATCAACATCAGAAGCATCAAAAACAGCCCATCCCCTTCCTCCTTTACTTCCCCGACCAACTTGAGTTTGAACAAACCAACATGAAGGTTGCCGCAATTTTCACCTTATTTTACGCCGTTTTGGCGACCGCCCTGGTAAGTTTCTCTCAAGAGAACGATTGGAAGATGGGTATTAATGGATCGAATCATAGGTTCTTCCTCGAGAAGCCAGAGGAGTTGAGAAAGTGGCATTGAAGGGACCAGCTAAGGTAAGTCTTACGTCACATACCTGTCTTCAATCGCGATGCAAGATATGAATCTAACACAAAGTCAAGGACATCTTTTCAAGGAAGCGAGAGGTTACTACAGAGGCAGAAGTTGACTTCGCGACGAGCGAGAATGGAAATGGATTTGAAAAAAGATCCAAGGAGGTTCGTAATCCCATTTCTTATGGCTTCCATCTAACGCTAATTCGACCTGGATAGGATTTACTTCAATGCAACGTGGGCAACCCCGGTGTTGGCGGTGCTGGAGATCAAAATGCTTTGATTGACGGCATCGACTATCTGAATCAGAAATGGGCAGACGCAGTGTGGGTGGTTGAGCCTAACAGTTGCAAACGTGTTTCCTGCTCTTGGAACTCAGCTATCTGGGTTTGCAGCGACGCAAAGGATACCCTCCAGGCCAAAACCAAGGATGTCACTGCTTTGGCCACGCTGATCATTGATAATTGCATTGAAAACACGCTCATGGCCATCTGGACTCATGGTAAGTTTGAATAAGCCATTACTACCGGGATTGGGACTGATGATATCACGCAGGGCGCGCCTACCACAACCAGGACTGGAACGTCATTCTTGGAAAAGACAAGTGCTAGATTGATGAACAGAGAGTCAGCCAACTCTCCGGCATCCGCTGCACGAGCCGCTTGTTTTAGAATTCGCTGGAATGAGAACTCCGGCTCGTGAAAAGTCAGAAAGGGCCCCCTGGGCAGTTATTATTTTGCTTATTTTACCGAAAAAATGGTCAATCGATGATGGAGTTTGGCAGGTTAGTTAGTTAGAAACCGAAGAGATTTTACCATTACCATCATACCCACCAATTTCTGAGACGACGATACGGAAAACACACACGCGTAGCACGTAAGATTCCCGCCAAAAGGGGGCGGTTCACCTTAGGAGCCGGAGGACCGGAGATTGTTATAAATCATGGCTTGGAGCAGGTATTCTGGTACGGATCCAGAAATTTACTGACATGCTATGCTTCGGATCAGTGTAGTCAGTATACTCGCTTAAAATAGCACTCAGAACTGACGGGTACTTATGCGAAGTCTATCAAGTCTGACTGTGCATCCCTCAGAAAGCCTCGCGCGATCGCCCCAAACTTAGTTAGCCAAGAGGTGTTTGGACACTACGTCAGATAATCCTCCTCCCTATTTTAACCAATGATCTGTCCAACCACGCCCGCAGTTTTAGACCCCTGTCAAAACGAAGCTTTATTGAGCATCATCGAAGCGATGATGACCACTCAAAAGTCCCCAATCCCCGGATGATCGCTGCCGTCTTAGTCAGATTCGTTCAGCATGCGTCAGACAGCGCTTCCTACTTGTTTGAGGGGTATAAATGCTACCCAGACCCAATGCCGCGAGGTGATGATTTAAATGTGTCTCGGTTTCTACAAGCTCAGTATCCTAAAATAAGCCTTCATCAGCCCGTCAAAAACAATCCCCGGCGCTCAACTCTCCACTTGAACCCACAGCATGGATGCATTGCTGGATCCATTACCACTCTCACAGGGTGACCACTACTTTGACGCAGATGGGGTCCGCTTTCACTACCTTGTCCGCGGCACGGGGCCACTCATGATCATCCAGTCAGTCGGTTGGGGGATGCCAGGTGCCTACCTCTGGAACGGCATGGGACCTCACCTCGAAGAGAATAACACGGTGCTATACTTTGAACCCCGCGGCAATGGCCAATCGAGCAAGCCCACGGACACATCGACCATGACCGCCAAGACTATGGCCGAGGACATTGAGCACCTACGCGTGTATCTTGGGCTAGATGTCCTGCCGCTGCTGATGGGCGGCTCTCACGCTGGTGCCATTGCTTTACGATATGCCGAACGTTATCCTTCTCGTGTGGCTAAGCTGGTTCTCTTTTCGACCCAAATCATGGACGGTCCTCCCAACAACCACACGCGAGAGTGGATCATGAAGCGCAAAGATGATCCAGCATATTCGTCTGCCGTGGCGAAGCTGTCCGAGATGATGGGTTCGGGTGGCCCAAAAACTGATGAGGAATTTGGAGCCGCTATGGATGTGCTTCTTCCTTGGTACTTTTCCGACGTGACCAAGGCTGATGTCCTGCGTCGCCATATCGCCAAGGATTCAGCTCCCCCATCCGCCTTCGCTTTCCAGACAAATTTAAACGATGCCAAAGAGGAAAACAAGCTACCAAATGTTGCAGAAGCCGGAAAAGTAACGGCCAAAACATTGATCATCCGAGGAAGTGAGGATCCGATGTGCAGCCCACAGGCGTCGCATGCGATTGCGGAAGGAATTCGGGGCTCAAGACTGGCGATCATTCCGGAGGCGGGGCATTTTCCTTCGATTGAGAAGCCGGACGAATTCTGGAGCGAGATAGACACGTTTTTGGACTCTTGAGATTATGAGACAAATTGGGTTTTGTATTTACGCTCACTCTTATAGCTTCGAACTAGTCCTCTCTCCCGAAATCCCACTACTTCTATCAAGGCTACAAACTGCTATATCGTCTTTCTGGCTCGGTGTTGCGCCTTTGTAGAATAACCTAACGAAGGATTTTGGTAGTCGATACTGACGAGCAATGATGCGGTCCGTTATCGCCATCGCGGCTTCTTGGCGACCAATCCCCGACTCATATAAGGACAGATTCCTGAGGGGCCAAAGGGGCCAAATAGACTGCTCATATTCAGACATCGTATCCCAGATTCTTTCCGTCTTAGACTCGTCAAAGGCAAAGGAAGACCCGAGTATGACCGATAATTTGGCGAGAGCAGACTGCTTGTCCGACTTCCAGTGATCATGAGTCCAGACCAATTCAGGACGCCCCCACCAGCTTCTTCTAAACTCGGATGCGGCCTGAATTATCGCCTCGATATTTTGTTCACCTTTGATGCCGGCAACAGCATGGACACAGCCATTGGACCCGCGAGCAACATGAACAATCAGTCGATTCACGAGCATGTCTACTGGCGTCTCATCGAGGGTAGCAGCACCTGGATCCGTGAGGGTTGTCGAGAATGTGAATTTCGTTGGAGGGAGCGCCATCAATGCTCCGAAGAATGTAGTCCCTGGACTCGATCCTGGAATTTCGTAAAATGCGTGCGGCCGAGATTCGGCCGGGCCGATACACGAGGGACGGAAAATGAGCACATTCTTATCAAGCCCAGCTTCATGAAAGCGGCGCAAAATAAGTCTCTCCGCCAAGTGCTTTCCGTAACTATAAGGGAAAGGGAATTCGACGGATTCGTATTCTGGAGTCGAACCTAACGTGTTGAGATCGGAAAGTTCGTCTTCTGCGGATCTAGAGGGATCATGGCGTATTTGGTTTATGTTTTCGGCAATGGTTGCATCAGATCCCTCCAAGCCCCCGTCGGTAGTCTGTCGAAGAAATGTGCTGGCATAGGCGGTTGAGATGTAGACGAATTGGGTCAATTTCGCACAGCCAAGAGCCATCCCCGCCAGTGCTAGGGAAGGATTGACTACTTCCCGTCCTATTTCTAGCAGTGGTTTTTGGAGATTGATTGTAGAGGCACCGTGTATGAAAATGGACACGTTGTCATGAATCATCTTCACATCGGCCTGAGAGAGACCACCGGCAGGACGAGTAATGTCACCTTCCATGACAGTTAACTTCTCTGACGTTCGGAGGGCGTCCAGCATATCTGAAGGTGAACTGTTGCCCCAGGTGGCCCATAAACGACTGAAACAACGTTAGAAACTTGATTAGAATGACAAATGGGTTGTATAATCACCTCTCGCCTCCTCGAACAAGTGCATACACACGTTCAACTGGGGTGTCCAATATCAACCTACTCAAGTAGGCAGTTCCCAACATCCCGGTGGCACCGGTGAAAAATACATGGCGACCCCTGTAAAATTCTCTGACGGAATCAACCGGGCTTTCTGACATTTTTAGCAAATTGATTTCTAAGTTATGAGAGTAAAGTAAAAGATGCTATATGTAAATATACAGCAGCAGCCAGACGCTTTAAATAATCATGTGATGATAGAGAGAGACAGTAAATGCAATGATTTCGTTTGAACTTCACTAAACGAGCTGTGTGATTTACAAATATATGTCTAAATCAAGGTTCTAATAATTGCCTCCCTAGAGCTAGCAATAAACCCATAAAATCTAATTAAAAGGGATGGCGATTAGCAACTCATTCCGTACTAAGACACTGCACAGTTTTGGCGGCATGGAACGGCCCAGGCTCGGTAGAGATGATCTCTAATTATGTTCCAAGGGGGATGTTTCAAGGAGATATTCCTCCGCTAGAAACCGAACACCAAGATAGGGAGGACGGCCAATGATTACCATCGACGGATATTAGCAAACTGAGGCGCCGCCATCATATCAGCCTTGTCTTGCACTTAAGCGAAGCTATCCAGGAATGAAGCAGGTGGTGTAGCAAGAGATTATCTGTTAAATGATCAACCACGAATGGAGGCACGAAACCGTGCGCAGATCGAGTGAGATCTAAGACCTATCTTTTACCCGGAGGAAGTATCTCAGATCGTATCTATTTCCTCACATAGCAGATCCACAGTTAATTGTCTTCGGCGCGTCTTTACAGGTAGCCTTCCTCATTTACGGCAGAGAAATGGGATCCGCCGGTGCCGGTGATTTGACGTTTCAAGAGTTTTATTGCGATTTGCTGTCATTGGAGTGTCAAATCAAGTGCGCAAGAGTGATTCAGATAATAAAAGCCACCAAGGTAAAAGGGCCCGAGATCTCGGCCGATAATTTCCGCCTCGCCCACTTCACTCACTATTTTTTATCCACTTCTTCCCTTACTACCACCAGCCCATTTCTCTTAGCACATTTATTAAGAAAGTGATGAGGTCCGGAGCTCGGAATGGATCGTCAAGCCATTCGTCACTAATAGTGGATAGCTCAAGGAAATGTCATCCATTACAAGGGCGAAATGTAACATGGATCCAGACAGCTGCGGTGTTAATAATAGCTGCGCTATCCAATCTATTTTGTACCCTTCAATTTCGCGGCTCTCTATCCATCCCACAAGTGACTTGTGACCCTGCACTTCATCTAACCAAATCCAACAAACCCCATGGAAGCTCCAACTCATGAAACGACCAATGGACAGGATGAAAGTGGTTCTAGTGTCCTCGCCGAAGGGCCGCTCAAATCTGAACTCAAGAGTGTGGATATCACTTCGCCGCGCATGATCTTGCTCTTCCTTGGGTAACAGCACCAATCCCCCATTCGTCTCGCTTTGCCAGGCCCCTGACAAACGTATTACCTCCAGGATATACGCTGGCCTTTTTCTGTCCATGATGGATGCATCAATCGTTGCGTCATGTTTGCATACCATATCAGGCGAAATCCAGGCATTTGGGTCTGTGAATTGGGTTGCGTTGGCGTACACCTTGGCCGAGTGTAGCTGTGGCAGTGTTTTTGGTCGGGTATCCGATATAATTGGCCGAAATAATGCGTTTGTTTCAGCCAATGTCATATTTCTGGCATTTTCTTTGGGATGTGGTTTTTCCCAGAACTTGAACCAACTCATTGCGTTTCGTGCCCTGCAAGGGCTTGGCGGTGCAGGTATGCGAAAGGCGAAAGATCAAATCATCTATCACCATATACCAAGGCTAATATCACAGGTCTCTTCTCTATGGCTATGATAGCCATTCCAGAACTATGCCTGAAACATCTTGATTATATGTTTGGCCTCGCAGGTGTCACGATTGTTGGTGCAAGTTGCATAGGTCCAATTCTGGGTGGAGTGCTCACCCAATATACTTCTTGGAGATGGGTATTCTGGATAAAGTTAGAACCACCTTGTGATTGGTATCAAGAATGTTCTAACTTTATCAGTGGACCCATCTGTGCGACGTCAATAGGATTCTTCTTGTAACTTTGGCCGAAGACACAGGATTTGAGACCCATGACCCAACGCTCATGGAAGTCATTCGACTACACCGGGTCCATCTTATTCGTGGCCGCCTTTGTTCTTGTCGTATCTGCATTCCAAAACGCTGGGATATCGACTACTTCTGGGTTCTGGAGCAGTGCTCTGTTCGTTTGCCCTCTCGTTATCGGGTTGATCTGCGCAGCAGCCCTCTTCACATGGGAGTATACGATGGAACACCACTTCATGCCGATATTTCCGCCCTCCCTTTTGCGCAATCGACTCTACGCATCAGGATTATTAACCACACTCTTCATGGGCTTTCCACTTTTTATGCTCATATTCTCGGTCCCTCTCAGAGCCCAGCTCGTGAGCAGTAAAAACCCATTACAAGCAGCAATCACCTTGTTGCCCACGCTTGGAGCAAGTGCTATGGGCTGTATTATAGCTGCAGCGGTCAACTCAAAGAGGGCATTCTTCTTCGAATCTATGCTTACTGGATCAGCGTCATCAGTGATCGGTTGCGCACTTTTAACCACTATATCCGATGCTGGCGACGATAAGAAACTACTTGGATATACTACAATAGTAGGACTAGGTATTGGGCTATCTATCTCTGCTGCCACGGGTGTGGGAACGTACCAAGTTTTCCCCCGTGAATATGGTATGATTTAATAGCTTCTAATCGGTGGTGGTAATCTGCTAACCCTTGCTTGCAGCACCCGCGCAAGGAATATTGGGACAGGCAAGAGTTTTGGGAGGTAGTCTCGGGATATCTGCATTGACTGTCCTACTGCACTCGAAAATCGAAAAGTTGGTTCCAGGTCCTATCTCTCCACACTTGTTAGCCATTTTTGGAGATGCAGAGGCAGACCTACCAGATCAGTTGCTCAATTTGAGACCAAAAGCATGTTCTGGGGCCTTTAAAGATGGTATGCTGTTGTCGGCTGCCGTTTCGGGTGCAGCAGTTTTGACAGCGCTTCTCGGCTATCAGCGCAATCACCAAGATCCCAAGCAACAACGACTGGGCTTGGTGCGATCGGAGGCACTTGGGAGCCAAGCAGCAAAAGATGTAGGCGGTGAGTGAGGGTGCCACAAAGATCGGCGAGAAATATGACAGCATCTAGATGGAGATATTGCATACCGAAATCTAGAGAGGGGAGGAGGCCATTGTCTTGTGATTATTTCAGAGTATTCCAGTCAATTAAATGAGGATGAAGACTCTCAAATGAAACGTATCCCAGGCGGTACTAAACTCCACCATAGGTGAACCCCATGTTGAAAAAACTCTTTCATACTTCTCTATTTGATCTGCTCCAAGGGTCCGAGTCTTGGTAGCGCCCACCCGCCAGTAAACGCCCCAAAGCTAGATGTTGGTGAACTTGTCTGCCTCCGTCCCAAATGATAGCTCATGGCGTGTTAGAAGGATTGTGAATTGGTACAAATTGTTCAGCTTCCAGTGTAGATGACAACGAGAGCAACAACTGCGGGAGTAGGTCACCAACACTAGCCTCGAATTATGGTGTGGCTCGGAAAAGGCCCGAATCTGGGGTGCCAAGGATACGGGAGCCAATTACTTTACGCGTAAATTTATACGCGGGACTGGCTTTCCTGCGAGCTGATCCCGAGCTCGTCGTCTTCTACCCCGAGCCGCCCTGCGAGCTTACTTGGACCTCGAGTGGCTGGAGATCTGGGGCAGTCCTTGCTTCGACTAGACCATTTTAGCAATTCTGCCCCATATATCGCCCAGCATGACTCGATGAACAGCAGATTTCGGGCCTCAAACCCCGACGTCCGAAACCTCGGCGCGTGTGACTTTGCGGGGGCCGGGGTCATGCGGAGACATGGATGCGCTAAGAACGCCAGATATATAGAATAGGCGCCTTTGCAGCAAAGTTAGGCCGAACGTGCTTCATTCAAACGCCACGCTGAGACCACTGAGGGTGTCCTACCAGCCAAGAGCCCCCAAGCTCGCGCAATGTTGACCCGAACGTCGCTGTCCATCAGCCGAAACGACACGCCGACGATGTAAGCTCGCGGAACTGGCCCCGATGCCAAGTTTGTGGGGTATCCGGGGAACGATTGCGGAGGATATATCTCGACCTTCTCCCCACAGATCTGTCTCCGAGAATCTAGATCTACTCACTCCAGTTCTAACGAGCTTTATCACCCGCAAGACGAGAAACAGTCCAGCGTGACATCGAAGCCATCATGTTCACCAAAAAGAGTCTTATCGCCGACAACAATGTCGCCAGCGCGGTTCACATGACTGTTCGACAGTCCCTGCTGCCCAACTTATCGGGTACGCTTCAACGAGTCAATCCACTCTAAAGCCATGATGAGAAGCTAACAGCTGCCTCGCCTACAGTCACCATGCTCTTCTTCCTCTGGGGATTCGCCTA
Source organism: Ilyonectria robusta (assembly GCF_021365365.1). Lineage (NCBI taxonomy): Eukaryota > Fungi > Ascomycota > Sordariomycetes > Hypocreales > Nectriaceae > Ilyonectria > Ilyonectria robusta. The sequence goes on along the minus strand of NW_025764454.1, from coordinate 823,277 downwards.
CGGTCTTCTCGATGTTCTCAACTCCCACTTCCAGTCGTTACTGGAGATCAGTGGCTCCATGGCCTCGGGTCTGGCTGCCGCCTACTTCGGCGCTTACTTCATTTGCCCACCCACCCTCTCCGGCTGGTTGCTTCGAAGATTTGGATACCGCGTCACTTTTATTAGCGGTTAGTAGGCTTGTTGACTAGGAACCATCGGAGTCATTATTGACATTTCGGCAGGCCTTAGTATCCTCGCAGTCGGCTGCCTTCTCTTCTGGCCTTCCGGCTTGAAGAAGTCCTTTGGTGGCTTCTGCGGCTCGATGTTTATTGTTGGATGTGGCCTGTAGGTTGATTCTCAGCCGAGACTCTAACAAAAACTAACAAATTAACCACAGGTCCACTCTCGAGACCGCCGCGAACCCCTTCCTCGCCATCTGCGGTCCCCCCAAATACTCCGAAGTCCGACTCAACCTCGCCCAGGGTGTCCAAGGCACCGGTTCCTTCGTGGCGCCACTCTTGGCCTCCCGAGTCTTCTTCGCCGATACGATCGACACCGAGGACTCTCTCAAGAACGTGCAATGGGTGTATCTCGGTGTTGCTGGTTTTGTCGCCTGCCTCATCGTCGTCTTCTTCTTCATCCCCATGCCTGAAATCACCGATGCCGACATGGCTCTGATGGAGGGCGAAATTGGCGAATACGACCCCGGCCCATTCCGCAAGCAGTACAACCTCTTCCTTGCTGTCTGGTCTCAGTTTTGCTACGTCGGCGCCCAAGTCGCCGTTGCCAACTACTTTATCAACTTTTGCATGGACCACGGCAAGACCAAGGCCCAGGCTTCAGATCTCCTAGCTGTCTCGCAGGGACTTTACACTGCGAATCGATTTATTGCAGCTGGTCTAATGCTTATCCCTGCCTTCAAGCCCCGTCTCATCTTGGGAACTTATCTCGGCTTGTGTGCTGTGTTCATCACTGCAGCGATTCCCACCAAGGGGACCACCGCCATTGCCATGCTTATCCTGGTCTTCTGTGCTGAGTCTGCATGCTTTGCTTGTATTTTTGCCACTGGTAAGCCGTCTTCTGTTTCTCACTCGTATCGATTTGGTATTCTAAAGCCATTCTTCAGGTCTTCGCGGTCTCGGTCGTCACACCAAGCGTGGCGGATCGTTCCTCGTCGCTGCAATCTCCGGTGCCACCGTTTTCACTCCCGCTACCGGAGCTGTCATGGACGCCACCAACGCCTCGACTGCGATGGTTATCCCTCTTACCGGCTATATCTTGGCTTTTGTTTATCCCATCTACATTAATGTGTGGAACAAGGACCTCATGGATTCGCATCGCGCGACTGAGGTTGGAATCCAGCCCGACGAACCCAAAGATATTGAGTTTATGAGCGCCACGCACGATGAAGACACGAATCAGAGGAAGCAAATGACTTCCCATGTTGAATGATTATTGTTCAATTCGAGAGTAGATAGGCATTTTAAGATGAGCAACGTAATAGCAACTGTTAGTCAGTGAAGGTCTGAAACCGTTCATGCGAAATATATGATGCAGGCAACAACTATGTCTACCTACGCAAATGCTTCCAGCTTTTAGCGATTGTTCACCAAGGCAACTACATTTATTGGAGAGCTTTTTAAGAGTGGTGTCAACTTGGGCCACCGTTATCTCCGGATAAAGTTTGCCACTTCAATTTAGTAAATGATATATCATGGAAAGTAAAGGATCCGATCACCAGCTGCCCACCCCAGTCATCCGTGCAAACGCCACGTTGACACAACATTAGCAAGTGAAGCTGCAATCCAAATCAATTTCCCCGTAGCTGGGCACTAGGCCGGCGCCAGTATTCCAGTTGCCAACCTTGCAAATAAGAAGGTCTCCCTCGAAATATTCGCTATTGGCTCCTCCACTGCGCCAAGCCCTGTCGCCGTATCGGAACTCGGCCTCCCGAATGTTAGCAGATGGCTCGAAAACACAACAACATGTTGACGGTTCGTAGACTTACAACATCTCCGGAGCTAGGGTTTCCGGAGGGGAATATAGTAGCATACATCTTGTCAGGCATGCCTCCTTCTTGTGCCTCGATAAGGATTGAGCCTTGATCCTGCCAAACCTCGTTATTCTGGAAGACCAAGTACCCATTGACGTCGTAGATCTTGATCCAGCCAGATCGAGTCTCAGAGTCCAGCTTCCGGTGTCCGTGAACATGGACACCACACCAACCACCAGCGAATCGCTTCTGAATGCTACCATCCAGAGAGGCCTGATCTTCGATAGGCTCAGGCCACGACTGGATGATCTCACGAGGCTCATTGGGAGTCACGACTGGAGCACCCAAAACCGCATGGCCAGAGTGAGGGCAGAAGCGAAGATATTGGAGGGGCGCATGGTGATGATTTGATGTGAAGTCTCAAAGATGGAGAGTGATGCAGTATGGTAAGGTTGACTGGGGAGTATTGCAAGACTGGGTATGTGTGTGAGTCGAGGATGAAGAGGGCATAATTCATTCAGCAGCGTCACAGAGTATTATACATCTCTTCTCACAAAACGCTGCTTAAATCAATTCGAAAGCCTGCATGAAAACATCATTGACCTCCTGATCCAACATCTCGATCCTTCGCCTTGTCCTTCGCCTCGAATCCTTCGTCGGGTCCGAGGCGCTGAACCTGATACCCGAGATTTCCATTAGTCTCATCAGCCACTCCCAGGAGCTTGCATCCCACGGGCTGATGGTAGCCCTACGCAGCTTCGCCCCGTCGCCAAGGTTCGGAAGCGAGCATCAGCTTAGACTTACAAGCAAGCTCCTGCATCCTGTAAACCAACCTTAAGAAGGTTAACACTTTCTCAATCTGTTGATTCGTCAAATATACCAGCCCGCGGCCACTAGGATTAGATCGTTTGACCTCAATTCATCGTCAGGAGCGGCGACCAATTTAGCGTGCAATGCAAAACTGCGCTGCCACTCTGCCACATTTTTCGCATCGACACATGGTGATCATCGTCTCCATCCAGGACCAAGTTTATTATGTTTAGTTCGCTGCCGGCAATAATCAGTTCCCTTCAGGGAAAGATTGGTCTGTTTCATTCCACGAGTCGGCCCATTATGTTATGGATAGGTGGGCTTCCAGGCAACCAGATTCCAAGTGAATGTGCTTTACTCACAACGCCAAGGCATGTAATATACACAAGGCAATCCTTATCCTGACTGAGATGTAAGTCATTCTGCCCCACAATCCTTTCCTGGTCGGTAATAAGTCCTGATGGGAGCCGTTTAGTTATTGGTGGAAGCAATCGTTTGATCCGCAGGGCACTGGATGATCGCTCAAAGCGATATAAAAAAATGGCTCGTCGCTTAGCGAATGCCTCAAATAGACAGCTGCATCTGCTCAGCCACACAGGATCGTTGTTCACTATAAACAGGGGCAGTGTTTTAAAAATTCCATCTAGGAGATTTTCCTTTTCTGAGACACGACACTCGGTTTCCCCGTACCGGCTGCCCAAGAAATCAAACTGCCCCAGTCACCGCGGTCAATGTTTACCCTCAACTCGTTTTACACAGCCACTAAAGTACAAGCACTATCTAAGTTCCCTATAGCCGCTGCACGATAATAAGGAATTATCATAAGATCGCGCTGAAATGTTTGCTCCATAATTAAAGAGGCTTGGTCGTTCGGCATTACACAACTGCTTATTCTTGGGCGCTTTGTAGACAAATGGTCCACAACACGGGTGGTTCAGACTGACATTCCGACTTCATATAACACAGCCTGTTTTGAGCACTTTGTGAAGGTAGAGCTCCATGTGTTGAAGCATAAACCATCTGACCAACGAGTCTCAGATAACATGGACAATAGTTTGCGAATGTGCAACTGGATCCCCTAAGCCTTTGATAACAAAATTGCCGATTTCAATCACGGCTACCCTGGAGCGATGCGTTACTCAGAATGATTTTACTCCTGGGACTCACTCACCTAGAAACTGTATTGATTACTGATTTTGGTTCCGCATGCCCCGACGTGTAATATAATTTCCAACAATAATAGCACCCGAACAGCATACACTGTTATTTGCCTGGTCATTCTCAAGTGTTTTCAAGCATCCAAGAATTCTCGCCAAATCAATGCTTAGTCATTCTCGAATATTCTTGAGCGAGCATTACCTGCTTAGTCATTCTCGAAGGCCATCCGGCGACCCCTACCTGCACCGGGGCCAGTGCGAATAAGATACTAAAGCTACATCCATACCTGTACCGGACCCGGTGCGTTTAACACCACGTGACATCTTGCACCGGGTCCGGTGCAAATAAGACCCCTTATATAAGTAACCTCATGAGGGTAAGCAGGTATGGATGCCCTATCTTATTTGCACCACCAGTGGTGCAGGTACGGCTGCCCGCTATTCTTGGGCCAGGTGAATCTGCTTAGTCATTCTCGATCGGTCTCTGAACTCGGACTGGCTAGCAGTACCTGCACCGCTAGGGGTGCAAATACCAACCGTTGGACTCGTGCACCGCTGGGGGTGCAACCAAGATCCGTCGTATGAGTTCAAGCTTCCAGCAGCTACAGCACCTCAATTTTCTAACAGCTTCAGTAGCTACAGCGCCTCAATTTTCTAGTAGCTATAGCAGCTACACCACGTTATTCTTTTAAGAGCTATACTAGCTGCTGGAAGTTTTTACTTGTACAATGGATCTTATTAGTTGCACCCCTAGCGGTGTACAGTCATATGGTTGGTATTTGCACCCCTAGCGGTGCAGATACTCGAACTCGGCCGCTTAGTCATTCTCGTGCGTTCTCTGGCCATACCTGCACCGGGGCCGGTGCAGGTATGGATGGCCGCATTCACCAGCACTGGAACTCTGAAATAGGTAGGGCTTAATTATCCTCAGGCATTCTCGCACTATCTATTAAGGCATTCTCCAGCTGTATTCTTAAAAGCCGCCCATCTCAATTATTCCTCCACCTAGCTATTCTAATACCGTATATATAAATTTGCCATTGGATTTATATTTATAAATAGACGATTTATATTTATAAATAGACATTGATCTCAGATGAGTCGATCTTGAGAGACTGTCGCAGGCTACATGCCGATAACAATCAGGGCAGATTTGTAGTATTTCAACAGCTTCTAGCTAATTAAGGTGACATGCATGTAACGACTTTTAAAGATGTGCGGACAGAGTACTATCCTGAAAAAAATAAGACATTGACAGACTCATTGGAATTGGTTGCTGACCTAAAAGTTGACAAGCTTTCTGGTCGGCCTCTTGCAGCGGCGGGCGTCTTGTTTAGCCTCGTTTTGATGCTGTCTGGGATGAGCAAGATTGGAGCATTGTTGATTATAAAACCGGGAATCCACAATCTTGGACTCTCATGTCTTATTTTGAATCCTCTTCTTATACAAGCACTTGGCGTCCAAATTCTATGAGCCCGCTGCTCTAGTATTAAAAATGGGCGACAAGTTCTATGCTGTGGCTGTCGGCAAGGAGACTGGGGATTTTGACACTTGGCTGTAAGTAATTATTCTCTGCATATATGAGCCCAGAAGAGGCTAACGGGCATGGAATACTAGAGAGGTGCAGGCTTTGGTTACCGGCTTCAAAGGCAATAAACACAAGTCATTTGCCACGTACGAAGACACTTGGGTTCATGTACCGCAACAGTTCCGAGTCCATAACCCCGGTTGCATTGTCAACCCACAATGCGCATATTGAGCTCACTGTGAACCAAAATGCCCCTAGGGCGTCTCGCAGAAGTCAAGAGGTCAGGGATGAGGCACAAAATACCCCGCGAGGGAGGAGAGGTGGGGTGCATCCAAGAGAGAGAGATGCTGATAGATATTATAAATCTGTACAGTCTATGCAAAATTTGGAGAGGCAACTGCAAGTCAGCTTACAAGTGAGCATTGTCGCCATCAAACGCGGCCACGGAACGGATGCAAGTGTGCTTTGTCGGATATTTGAATAGGTCTGAGTCCTGGGAGCCGTCTGGGCCAAACTGAGAATTTTGCGCTTTTTAAAATAACTTGACCATTGAACTTATCTTGATGATAAAATTTCCCTGATTGCACTATGAATGCGAGAGGAAAACGTGCATCGATGTGGTAGCTCCTAGGTGTGACTCCTCTCGCTTTCTGTCGGGTTGTCCAAGCAAGTGGGATCACACGGCCGTTTTGGGATGGTGGGGGTGGAGGACAAAGCGATGGAGCGTTGCGTAAGCGTATGCCGACATTAAGCGCACGACAACACTGGAGTGGGATGTTGTCCTAGCATTTAGTGGATTATTTGGGAGAGTCTCGATCCGGGAGAGATGAAGTTCCAGTCCGAGAGTAGCCTTGAGGAGATGGTGTTGAGGTTTGGCGTGGGAGAATTGACCGCATCTAGCTGCGATATCGGGGGTGAGACAGTTGATGTTTTCAGGCTGGTGTAGAGAGGGTTAATTGTTGAAGAAAGTGAGGGGAAGTAATTCGATACAACGTGTACTATGATGCTTGTATATACCAGGACCATCATTCGAGAATCAACCCATGCATTTGCATTTACGTTATCCCATCCGTCTTCGCAGCAACTAATGCCAAGCTCGGGTGCAGATGGGCTATTCCCTGGTGGTGCGGGGTCGAAGCCCCAATCTTTTACGCTACGAGGCGCAATTCTCAAGTAGCAACCCCACCTCTGCACATGGCAGTCCGTTTTCGTCGTTGGGAGTTTACGCTCTTAAAAGGCCATCGACAAGCCATTCCCAACACTCCTCCACCATCACATCCACCATGGCTCCCTCACTGCAAGACGCGCAAATCTCCTTCGTCGGCGGCGGCAACATGGCGTCGGCCATCATTGGCGGGCTGCTCGCCAAGGACATCGCCAAGCAGCACATCTACGTGGCCGAGCCGTGGGACGTCAACCGCGACAAGATGGCCGCGCTGGGCGTGCGCACCACGGCCGACAACGTCGAGGCCTCGCGCGACGCCGATATTGTTATCATCGCCGTCAAGCCGCAGGTCGCGAAAGTCGCCTGCACCGAGCTCGGTGCTGCCTGGGCGACCCGCGAGCGCCTGCCGCTGGTCATCAGCATCGCCGCCGGCATCACCGTCGCCAGCTACGTCGAGTGGTTCAGCCAGGGCAGCGGCCGCACGCCGCCGATTGTGCGCGTCATGCCCAACACGCCGGCGCTGGTCGGCGAGGGCGCGTCGGGATTGTTCGCCAACGAGGGCGTGTCGGCCGACGAGAAGGATCTGGCTACGGCCTTGTTGGCCAGCGTCAGCAGAGCCGCCGAGTGGGTGGACAAGGAGTCGCTGCTCGATGTCGTCACTGGCATCTCCGGTAAGTCTTGCAAGTCCACGACCTTTACAAGTTCTAACTCAACCCTCAGGCTCTGGCCCCGCCTACTTCTTCGCCTTTGTCGAGCACCTCATCACCGCCGGAACCAGCCTGGGTCTCTCCGAAGAGCAGGCCACTCGCCTGGCCAAGCAGACTGCCCTCGGCGCTGGAAAGATGCTGGTCGAGGCCACCGAAGATCCCGCCCAGCTGAGGAAGAACGTCACCAGCCCCAACGGCACCACCCACGCCGCGCTGGTGAGCTTCGAGAACGATGGTCTCAAGGATATCGTTGGCCGCGCCGTGAAAGCCGCCACCGACCGCGCCGAAGAGCTTGGCAAGGCGTAGAGCATGTGCAACGAGTAAATGGCCCAAAAATAGACAAAATGAACAAGACACCGGCATATTCAAGGATTGCACTGAAATGGCTATTTGATTGAGATTATACGATACCCTCTATGCTTGTAGTTCTACCCGCTGCGTAAATGTGTAATTGTTCCCTCCCAATTTTCCAACTTCTTCTCCGTCTCTTATCCCTCATCAATTGTCAAGTTCCAAACCATCAGAGTCGCGCCCGAACTTGGATTGCCTTGTTCCAGTCTTTCACCACCTGACTAAAAGCCTCGATTTCCCGCTCATGCGTCGCCCACGTCGTGAGCAGCCGCACTACTGCTTGTTCGCCGCCATACTTCTCCCACACGTAAAACGAAAACCTCTCTTGCAACTTCTCAATCAGAGACAAGGGCAGCACGGCAAACACCTGGTTCGTCTCCGTGGTGACGTACAGAGAGAATCCGGCGTCGGCGATTCCGCACGAGAGCTTCTCGGCCGCAAGATTCGCCCGCTCGGCAAGCTCAAAGTAGAGGTTCTCGCGGAATAGCTCGGCGAACTGGGCTCCTACCACGCGACCCTTGGCTAGGAGTGAGCCGTGCTGCTTTACGTAGAATTCAAATTCGCTTGCTAAGCTTGGATCCTTGACAACCACTGCCTCTCCCAGCAGCGCTCCATTCTTGGTTCCTCCAATCCAGAAAATGTCAGTCAGTTCCAGGACGTCGTGCAGCGTCATATTATTAGTCTTGGACGACAGCGCAGCACCAATTCGCGCGCCGTCGAGGAAAAGAAGCAGGTTCTTCTTTTCGCAGAGGTCTTTGATCGCGCGCAGTTCCTCCTTTGTGTAAACCGAACCGAACTCCGTTGCGTTGGAGATGTACACCATCCGCGGCTTCGCCATGTGGGGGAAATGCCAGTTTTCGTCGAGGGATTTGGATATGATTTCGGGTGTCAGCTTTCCATTGCAAGGCGTCGCGTTGATGATCTTGTGGCCCGATGCCTCGACGGCACCCGTCTCCCGCGTAACAATGTGCCCGGAGCTCGCTGCGATGACGGCTTCGTGCGGGCGCAGGCAGGCCGCAATGGAAATGGCGTTGGCTGAAGTTCCGCTAGGCACGAAGAAAACTCCGACATCGTCTCGTCCGAGATGGCATCGGATTCTTTGTCTCGCTAGATCGCAGTATGTGTCGTTTCCGTATCCGACCTCCTGGGTATAGTTGCTTGTGAATAGTGCCTTTAGGATGAGCGGGTGTGCGCCCTCGCTGTAGTCGTCCGAGAAACTGTACTGTGCCTTTCGATCGGTCGACATTAATTCCGACATGGTGATGTGCTGTAAAGATGTTGCAAACTTGCGTCTGTTGCCACCAGGAATAACAGACAATACTGGCACTATCTATATACGTACGCCGATCCCCACCATTTAGTGGCCCACACCCACACGCGGATCGAAGTCGGAGGTCATCGTCATTTTAGTCAGTACGACCTTAGTCAAATCTCGAGAGTGGGTCGTCAGACTCCCATTACTCAAAGTTCAATGACATACTTCCCTCACGAGATCGCTTGCGGGGTTCTTGTAAGCGGGTACGGGCTCTTTCGGCGAAGCACGTTGGAAGCTAAAGATACGCGACGGCAAGGCATTTCATGCGGTGCAACTATATCATTGTAACAGATTGCTAGGTACTTTGCAGACCAACTCCCGACCGGGACAAATTACGCAATGACGGAAATGCTGTGGACGGCGTCGAGGGAAAAGTGAATGAAGCTGCGGTATGTCTCGACGGTCGACGTATTAAGGGGTTTTGGATAGGTCAGGCAGATCTGCATGTCGGGCTTCAAGGGGATCCCGCTCGCCGTCATGTGGTTGGCCGGGTCGTACAGCTCTGGATACTTGCCGAAGAAGGCCGGGTCGATTTTGTAGTACGACGCGCCGCGGTCCATGTTGAGGAACTTGAACGCGGCGGCTGCGTAGTCTGGTGACGTGAAGATGGACGCAACGTCGGGCGCGGGGAGCTTCACGGGGCCGCGCTCGGCGGACGGCGACGTCGTGGACATGGCGGTGATGAGGTCGGTGACGCGGATGTAGACTTTGGCGGTTGGCGCGCCGCGGATCAGGTCGCACATGAGGGCTTCCACGACGTAGCCGGTGACGGCGTCGCAGAAGATTTGGTCGATCTGAGGATTCGCGGCGTGCAGTTTGATGAGCCGGTCGCGGATGGAGGGGAACGGGATCCAGTCGATGACGAGCGGGTACTGGTTCTTCATCTGCACTTCGGTTGGGCGATATCTTTCGTGGAGCTTTTCAAATGTGCCGATGGAGGGATACAGTTGCCAGGCCGTGAGCTCGATGATGTGGAAGAAGCGCGTCTTTGCATACCATGCCATCACATCAGGTCGAGTCATGCTGTTGAACATGGAAAGAACCATTAGGACAGGTTGGTAAAGACTAGAAGGCTGTTAACACTGCTCAAGCTTAGCAAGTCATTTAATCACCTCTGAGTTGGACCTTGTAGTTCGGGCGAGATACCCATCATGCTGAATTTGTCCTTGAGGAGGCACTGCAACACATGGATGTGGTCTGAGAAGGGCGAGTTGGAGTGGATCCATTCTTTGCCGAGCACCATGCTGGAGTGGTGAGACGCAGTAATGGCATCCATATACGGGTCCAGGCCCATTTGATATTCAAAGGACCAGATATTTGGAATTTGCTGATACAAGGTCCCGGGGTCGACCATGGCTAGGTCTGCGCCCGCAAAGCTGGTCTCTGTTTATGTGTAAGACACTTGGGTGATTTTTAACTGGTAAAGACTTACTGTCAGTGGCATCTGGGGTAACTGAAGGACGAAAACTAAGAACTGCAGTCTCGGTAGACTCTGTAATATCCGTTATATCCAACGGCGGCATTTGAAAGTCAACTGATTGCGACTGTCTCTCATGAGACTTGTGCTTTTGCCTGGATCCACGCTTATCCTGTACCGCAGACTCATTTCCGCTGTCTTTAGTCTCATCGACCGTTCCATCGAGTGTTACAGACACAGAATCCGTGAGCGACTGCACTGTCGCGAGCAGTCTACCCAACTTGCTCTGAACCTCAACGAGCTGCGTCCGGAGCCGGCTGTTCTCCCGCTGCAGAGCCTCCACCCGCTCGCTGTCCGGCCTTTGGTCGACATTGACGCGGTTGCGCAGCTCGCGGATGCATTCTGCTTGTCTGCGGCGGAACGCGCGCTGCGATAGACGGTTCCGGAGCTTCCTATAGCCATGTGTGAGTCGCTCTGCTCCACGGGCTCAACGTCGCGCGAGGCCTACTTTCTCTCCTGCTCGTCGCTGACAGAGGCTCCCTGGTCAGGCACATGCGCTGGGGACTCGGCGGCGGCCATTGCGTGCAGCGATATCTCGGAGTTCGTTGCGATGTCACTCGGTGAGACACGGCATCGGCGTCTTCAACAATTTCAGGGCTTGTTAGTGGTGCCCGAGATCGCACGGCTACGGGCGGCGTACACACGCTTTTTGCCGGCAGTTGCGGAGCCGCTAACGCCGTGGAAGAGGTGATTGGTGATGATTCGACTCTGGGGGGAAGTCAATTGATAAGAGAAACCGGCTTGTTGGTGTGGTGGAGGACAAGCTCCATAGAAGCATGACGCTAAAGCCAATGGAGGGGTTCGTATTGCAGTGACGAGATAAGGGGAATGCTCGCGAGGTGCTTCTAGAACTCTCACTTTGGTCACCTGCCATCTGCTGCACCGTCACCGACTACCTGTTTATGACGAATGCTGGTGTCATAGTCTCGTACCAGTTCTCCGTTTCTTGACATGGCTAATATACTGGAACACGAAACTCAAATTGCTCAAGTTCATTTCCGTAGATGAGCTGCTGCTAAGCTCGGGCTGAGCAGGCTTCCATTGGAATACGGTTGAGCGAGAAATAATATTCGTTGAATTGACCCGCTTGCGGCAGTAATAGCCGGACTGTATAGTCATCTGTGCCGATATCCTGACCCTAGTCGGGATGGGTGCGATGGATCTAAACCCCTCTTTTCTCAAGAGGGGTAGAAGGCATCCAGATCAATACAATCAGCAGCTTCAAAAAGCCCACCCAATCGAATGTGCGCTGTGTATTCTATAATATTTTTAAATCATGCGACTCGGATGTGTATCTATAGGGGGCCCGGTTAAGAGTTTCTACACTTTGCTCTGGCAATCCCGAATTGCAACAGCACCCAACCTTCTGTTACTCATGCGGCCATCTGATGGGAAGCACCGATTAAGGTAAAGAGTCTCTGATTCGCAAACTATAATCGCAATAATATGCTCAATTGGGGTTTGAATTAAAATAAGCTGAAACTGGCAAAAGCAGGCGTAAGACTAATGGCGGAATTTGCTCCAGACATTTTAGCCCAGCTAGACATAGGAAAGTCGGACCCAACTGCCTTCGTGTGCCTCATCCCTTAGCTTAGCCAACTGATATTCCATAACGGCTTCAGAAAACATATCCCGCCTTAAAAGCCTCTCCCCGCCGTTTGTGCGCTGTTCATTGAGAATGGGCCTTGATGTGCAACTTAATCAACAAATTGTTTCGAGACCAGTAGCTGCGGTATCGCTTGCCGAAGAAAAACACCAGCGGTGCGGTGACGGTCATGGCGAAGGCGAGACTACCGAAGACGTAAAAGACATGAGCCGGGCCCGAACTGCCGACCCAGGTATTGACGAACCAACTGAAACCGTAGAAGAGAAAATTCTTAAAGATAATCATGGACACAAACACGTCGTCGCTCATTTCACGGTAGGCGTCTAGGGCATAGCCACCAACGGCAATAGCCACGATGACAACGCCGGCGAGCGTGACGCCGTGCATAGTTGCCGTCGCGTAGTAGGTCTTGCCGTCTTGTGCCAGTGCCCCGAAGCTCATGAGGCCGACACCGACAAGCAGACCTCCCGCCACCGGCAGCAGGCGGTACTCGGGCTCGTAGATTCCCTTGTTTTTCACTGCACACCATTTGATAATGGGATCGGTTACTATGCTCATGAAAATAGACCCAATCATGGCGCCGATGAAGGGGCCTAAGGAAAGGTAGCCTATACCAGCCGCGGATAGCAGGTAAGGCGGGGCCATGAAGATTTGAGCGATGCTCATGGCTTGACTGACATAGAAGGCCGTCATTCCACCTGACACGACGACTGACCAGAGAACAGCTAGGTTGGTGCACACGGCGAGCGGCGCGATCAACAACTGGAGGAAGTTTTCGTCGCAGTAGGTTCCGGAGAACAGAGCTAGCTCTTGCAGGTAGGTCTTCTTAGCTGGAATGACAGGATGCGGCGAGGGCGCGTCGGAAGCTTCCGCCTTGTCAGAGAACTCGAGATGACGGCTCCCGCTGGCCTGCTTCTCCGCCTGAGCTAGCTCCTCGAGGTTGTCGTCCGCGACCTCATCTGTGTTATAACGTGCTTCTCTGATGTAGTTGGTCTCAGGCACGAAGAAGAAGACGAGAAGTGTTTGGAGGCCGGAAAAGAGAACACATAGATGAAACAGATATCGCCATCCGAGGTTGTCGGTGATAGGTCCACAGACGACCGCAGCGACATTGGACACGCCGGCCAGAATAAACTGAACCACAGACATGTAGAGACCACGTTGGTGAACAAAGTAGATGTCGCCAATGGCCGAGACGAGAATACTTTCGTAGGCGGCCGTAGCAATACCCTGGACGATTCGCGCGGCGAGGATTCCATCGTATGTGGAAACGCACGACCCGATAATAGAGCCAACTGTCCCCAGCAGGGAAGAAAAGAAAAAGACTGGCCTTTTCCCCCACTTCCTGGAGCACGCCGCAACGATAAATGCGGCCGCCCCGGCAGTGAGAAGCTGGTAGCTCGACAGTACCGCAATGTCGTTGATGGACCTGTCAAGGTCAACCGCAATGACGCCGAGACCCGGGTTGAGCAGACCGCTGTATACGCTGGCCATTATAATACCGCCGAAGCTGATGACGGAGATGAGAACCAGCTTTTTGGGCTGGGACCAGTTGAGAGGGTCGTTGGGATCAGCCGTGGGTTGAGGGACGAGGACGATGTGAGACTCTTTCCCTTTGCCATGCTTTAGTCCGGCGGTGCCGCCCTCGGATTGAGCACTCTGCTCGTTCAGTATGACGGTGGCTGGCACGTGAGCGAGGTGTTTATCCTCGAGGATGCCGAGAAACCCCATGTTTGGTGATGCGATGGGCTGCGGGATGCAATAAAGGGGAGGGGTAAATCACTGAAAAGCGAAGGGTCTAAAGGACGAGGATGTATCATGGATACAAGGAAAGCTTTGCAGGGTCAGGAGTCTTTTATACATATGATGAATCTTTCTTCAGCCATTTAGCCCGCTTTGAACTTTTAGTTCCACACCATTCTGAGGATCGGGGAATCCCACGGGGAACCCCACGGGGAACACCATGGGGAACACCACATTTTCCCTTACCATGGGGTAAATGCGGACCTAACCTACCCCAGGGAGCGGTGTTGATGGCACATCCTAGAGACTGACACACAAACCATCACTGCCCGCACTACTACAGGTCTCCCATGAGCGATGAATGGGGTCTGGCCGGGTCCTTCGGGATTCCACAAAATGGGCGTCGTAATCTCCGAGCTGTGCTTTATTTCTCGGGTCTCTACACACTCAATCGCTCAATCGGCGCTCTCTACGCATCATACAACCCAAGATAATTGTGTCCATGCCCTCGACGTCCGCATTCTCCTCTGCGTTGTCTTGAAGGTCCCCAAGGTGACGCTCGAAATCGCCTCCCGCCATACTGCTGACACTGTCGCTCATGTCATCTAGCTGGCCAGAATCCATCAACATGGTCAGTTTTCTCAACAAACGGGGGACCTTCAAGGTCCAATTGCCGTTAATCGACACAGGAACAATGTCCATACTGGCTAGGCCGCGATTCCGGTTCATGACGTTGCCCAAAAACCAGTACGCCAGCGCTCTGTCCCGATAGAGTCCTTCGCACGCCATCGACCCTGGTCTCGACAAGGTTTTGGCCCAATGCTTTCGCCAGAGCTCCAAGGCGTTGTCGACGACCTGAGACTGGACAGTGGTGAGGTGCTCGTGGATATTTACTTCCGCCGCACCCGGCATCTCTGGCTGATTTCTCTGCGCGTGGATTTTCTTCTGCTCCCACATATATAGAAGAATCCCTGAACAATCGATGAGAAGCTTCGCAGTTGGTTTGAATGAGGTCTACTCACCGTGGAGAACGGTAAACCCTCCCATTACGCTGAAATGCAAGGGCACCTTGATCGGATGATGGCACAAGAACAGAGACAAGATGACGGGATATTCTACTCTCGTCAGATTTTGCGCGTTTACATACAGTTCACGCCACTCCTCTTCGATGCTTGCGGCAAAGATGTTCTCATCGCAGGGCAGGGGGAGGCAAAGTTCGTATACGTGGAGTTCGGGGCGCTGATCGAACAAGACTGCCCTGATCGCATCGAATAGGTACAAAATGAATGCGGTCCTAGGAGGAGGTTAGTGAAAGAGGCCTCGGAGATGAAAGGTAAACTGACCTGATCCGGCTTTCTTGGACCGACCACTCATCCCATTTCATCTTCCAAGGCTCGGTGGTTGGATGGACGCCGTCGAAGACGCCCGCGTTCCTTGCCTCATTCATAAGTCTTCTGGTGTCGACCGGCGGACGGTACCGCTTGGAAGGGAAGTAGAATGCGTCTAAGAGAGTGACTATATAAACAGCTTGAATAGTGTCAAGCTGTGCCGAACCGCCCGCCTGCAGGCTCGGATCCGAAGTCCAAGCAAAGGTCTGTGCCATTTGAGAGAGTTGCAGGGCCTCGGCGCCGTTGGATTTGAGGTCTCCGGAGTACATTGCGCCCATCAAGATCATGGCGAAGATGAGCCTCGTGCTGGTGGCTGTGATGTTCCAGAATGGCAAATGGAGCAACGGTGTATGCTGATGAAACGACTTGAAGTACGAGTGGATGAAGAGGGACACGTTGTCGAGACTCAACCACTGGTCCCACCGCCGCGATCCTTGATTGGACTCGTGGAGAAACTTCAATATTTGCAACCGGTGGGCGTCGAGTGGCGAGATCTGCATGAGGCTCATGCCCCTGGGAAGATGGAATCTTGCCGTGCCACTCTGGCCGCTACCGCCACCGCTGCCCATTTCGATGTCATACGGACTGACCATGGTGGCTTCGGGCGAGATGAATTGTTGACTTGGCGATGCCTCTGACGCGGTGGCGTCGGTGCGGTTGTCCTCTCGGCGGTTCACGAAGGAATTGTCGAGAATGCTCCAATCAAGCAGATCGAGATCAAAGTACATGTCTTCAGCGAGGTTAAGGAAGTCGATGTCGCTTGTGTCATTGCTAAAGGACTCTGTGAGCGAGGCTGGAGGCTCCGGGCTCGCGATTCTTCTCTGATCGAACTGCAGCTCTGGGGAAGGGTTGAGCGGCTCGTTCATTTGGTCACAAGCTTGAGGCCCATCTGTATTTACCCGCTGGGCAGCGCCACCTTGGGTGTGTTGCGCAATGTCTTGGTCCACAGCAGGCGAGATATCTAGGCGAGAATCCGACCCTTTAAAAGCAGCTCTCTGTTGGTCATGTTGCTGAGCGTGTTCTTGGGGAGAGTTACTGTGGCGGGGAACTTGGTCGGGCGGAATAGATTGCTCCGTCGTGAGTGCCGTCGCCTGGGTCATCGGCGAGGAACAATTGCTTGACATGTTGGTGACTCTGGCTTTTCGTAGGGTGAAATGACAGGCTTGACTTTGCCCAAGGCTGCAGCACCGCTCGCAAGGCTGGACGCCAGAGCACTTGACCTTGGAGCATCTACACGAGCTACAAGCTCGGTTGACACGCCGAAGTATTTCAACCGCCGCCTTGTCCACGTCTCGAGCCGACTTACAACTCTGATAGTGACGACGAAGAGCGTCGCTGCCATACCATCATCAGCTACCTACTTCGGGGGACAGTGTAGTGGGTGAAGGAGACGGCCTGCAGAGGTCTCTGAGCGGCCAGGATCTGTGTGACCAGGACTCACCTGCGTGCGAACCTTTTGCCGCAGAATGGGCAAGGGTACTCCTTCGAATTGCTGTGCATCGTTGCATGGCGCTTTAGATGCTCCGGGCGAGTGAAGGTGGCCTCGCAAGAGTCGCAGCGATGCTTCATTGTGACATTGCCTCGTGTGCGCGGCATCGTACACGAACGAGATGAACGCGCAACCAGCCTTCCCTAAGAAAACAAGCACGATCCACGGAGCGAAGGGATCGTTAAGTCCGTGGTGGCCGGCTGGCGAGGAGAAAAGCGAAGGTATGGGCACGACTTGGCAGAGCGTCTGTCTGTATGTGGAGAAGAATCCAGACCCCGCAGCATCAACAACAAGGGCGCTTCCCCAGACTAGAGCTAGAGCTGGGGAAGGATCTGGGGAAGGTCTCATGGCTTGGTGGGGAGGGTTAAGATTTGACTAAGTACTGTACAAAATCTGGAGCTTGGTTGAAGTCGGCTCGATCGGCGTGAGCCAAATCCCAGCTGCACGCACTCTGTACCGTTTATATTTCACCAGCTTTTCAATACTCTGCTGCTGACTCTTTGCCCAAGTTAGCCCATGCAATCACTGGATGAACCCTGAAGCCGGGAGACTGGCTAGATCTAGGGATCAGGATTTCTTGGAATGACTGTGTGTATTCGTATCTGATCCAACTACCTGGAGAGGGGGCAAAATATCTGTCCTTATCTGGGATCACACATGACTTTGTGACCTCTCATTTCAGCCGGCCGATCCAAACTCTCACATCCTGGGTCCAATAACAACCGAGATTCGCCTAGATTCAACGCGCCATTCTCCGGAGGAGCGTGTGGTTAGTCGCGGGGTCAAGCTATGTAAATATCTACCTGAGCAGCGGCCGTACAATATGTACACATCCATGTACATGTACCTATCGGATTCCCCCACATGAGGGTGAGGCATCGGCATCAGCACCGGCATTCCCCCACAATCTGGAGCCTGAGTTCTGTAATGAGCGGGTCTGAGGCTGGAAGCGAAGCGGCACATAAAATGGAAAAGAAATGGCTATGCATCATTGCTTTGAGAATGAATTGTCATCCTTACTACTTAGCCTCGCTCTAGATTCTCGCCTCCCAAACAATGTTGGATGATACTGGCCGTCTGGCCGCCAACCCGAACTCCCCCATTTCTGATCCTCCGACACTGCGGGATAGCTATTCTGGTATCCCCGACCGCCTGCTAGGAAAAGCCTGCAAGGCAAAGCAACAAGTCTTTGAGAACCAGACCAAGGATATCGATCCCCGAGCTCGCCTGCCTGTCATTCCGAAGGGCATTTCTCTGCCGTTGTTCAATGCCGCCATTGGTGAGCTCCAACTTCGGCTAGGAACCGAAAATGTTGTCGTGAATGATCAGCCCCTCGTTGATGGATGGTGAGTACTGACCTATATTTTTAATCATGAGACTACAAAAGAAATCCCCACACATCTCGTGCCGCCGACTGACTCTTAGCCAAGGTACATGGAACGTAAGTTAAGAAACGAAGGCACACGCCCCATCATCCTTAGACATATTACCTAACACCAAACCACAGACCCCAACACCCACGACGCCTTTAACCTGCTCGAATCCGAAGAGACTGTCGCATCGGCCCTCGCCTACCCCAGCAGCACAGCAGAAGTCCAGGCCATCGTCCTGTGGGCCAACAAATATGGCATTCCCATCTATCCCATCTCTATGGGTAGAAACTGTAATTTTAACCCTAGAGCCAAGTGCGCACAGTGGACTAGCTAACCCGATCATCTGATTACAGTGGGATATGGGGGCGCCGCTCCAAGAGTCCGGGGATCCGTCGTTATCGACCTCGGTAGAAGAATGAACAAAATCCTCGACATCAATCCTGATGATTGCACGTGTCTGGTTGAGCCAGGTGTGTCTTTCTACGCCCTTCACGAGGCTATTCAATCTCGGGGCTACGACAATCTGTGGATTGACGTTCCAGATCTCGGTGGTGGCTCCGTCATGGGCAACACCTTGGACCGCGGCGTTGGATACACCCCCTACGGTGACCACTGGGCTATGCATTCGGGCCTCGAGGTGGTTTTGCCCACTGGAGAGGTTATTCGTACCGGCATGGGCGCGATGCCTGGGGCCACTACGTGGCAGACTTTTCCCTACGGCTTTGGGCCTCTACACGAGTGAGTCAAATGAATTGAGCCTGAGCCTCCCCTTGAGCCAACAGAGATGGGACTAACATATCCTCCGTAGTGGATTATTCTCCCAGTCCAACTTCGGTATCGTAACCAAGATGGGCATGACTCTGATGCCTAATCCTGGCGGATCAGAAAGCTTCGTATATGCTCCTCACAATTTCCTCTTGTGTCAAGGACCTTTCTAACCTGCCCTAGATGTACACGTTCCCACACGAGGAAGATTTGGCACAACTAGTGAGTCCGTTCTAGTTGCCATCTTCAGGGAGGCGCACTGACATGAGCACCACAGGTTGAAATCATCCGCCCTCTGCGGATCTCTAACATCTTGGAGAACGTGGCCCAGCTCAAACATTGTATCCAAGAGGTCGCCGCCCTGGGGCATCCCCGGAGTACCATATATCAAGGCCACGGCGCTGTCCCGACCGAAGTTATCCGTAGTCAGCTATCCAAGCTGCCTTGCGGCGATTGCACCTGGATTTACTATGGAACTGCTTACGGGCCGGAGCACATCCGCAAATACAAACTCGACATCATCGACCGAGAGTTCAAGAGAGTGACAGGAGCCCGTCGTGTCGACCCAGCCACTATCCCTTCCGATCACTACTTTTGGGCCCGACACCGTGTTGCCTCGGGTACCCCGGACCTGCACGAGCTCGCCTGGCTTAATTGGTTGCCGAATGGTGCCCATGTCTTTTTCAGTCCGGTTTCATCCATCACAGGCAAGGACGCCAACAAACTGCTGCAGATCGCTAAACGGCGGCATCGAGAGGCCGGTATCGACATATTCCCGGCCTTTTGCGTTGGTCTGAGGGAGATGCATCTGATCCTGAACATTGTCTACGACCGGGATAGTGCCGCTTCGCGAGATGCTGCTACCCAGTGTATGAGAGGCATGATCAACGACGCTGCCAAAGAGGGCTACGGCGAGTACCGGACACACCTTCTGTTCCAGGACCAAGTGATGAAGACCTACAGCTGGAACGACAACGCCCTGGAAAGGTTGAACTCCAGGCTCAAAGATGCTTTGGACCCTGCGGGAATTCTAGCGCCGGGACGTTGTGGCGTGTGGCCAGCTAGATACCGAGGCCGTGGGTGGGAGTTGGGAATGGAAGCAAGGACTGGTTCGGAGGGGGAGAGCGTGGGACAAGGATCAGCCATGAGTAGAATGTAAGACGTAAAGCACATATTATTAAATACAATTTATACAGATTTCTTTTAATATCCCCGGCCGGTCTAACATCTTATCCATCACTTCATGAGCCTTCCACACATCTGACATCTTTGCAAAGCGCGCGTTAAGGTCAAACGTGACTTTCTTTCTCTTTTGAGTCTCAATTTTTCTATATCATGCCTGTGGACCAGCAATCACATTTCCTAGGCTGCAAACTTGGGGTTCTGATGATCAATTCCCTTGAAAATTTATTTCTGGGTTGCTCATCAATGGATTCACTAGAGGTTTTGCCAGGCCTAATAGCCATACCCCAGAAACTTTTAAGCAGAAGAATCCAGCTTCAAGTTGTGTTACAATTAGAGAGAGATAACAAAAGAGCTAGAAAAACTGCTAAACACGGTGAAACTACCTGTTTAAGTCTCACTGATCGTTATATCTCCTTAGCCTACCTACATTGCATAATATCGTTATGGAGCGTTGCAGGCTTTAAAGGCGTAATCGCTCAGTAGCGACATCAGCACCTCGTCGCTTTCCGCTAGAATCCAACTCCTGTCGTGTGCTAGTGCTATGTGGGCATTGTAGTGCGTCTCGAGCACCCTGAGCTTATTAACAGTGGCTTTGGCCGCTGGCAGATCTTCGTGAAGAGACTCAGTTTCTCCGTTGGGGTTGACCCAGGTCCTGAAGTCTTCTGAGCCATCTAGAAGTGCTCTGCTCGAGTGACCAATGTAAGCTTGGTAGAAAATAAAGTAAAAACCCCAGAGAACCTCACCTTGAATGACAGCAATCGCTTGCCATGATGACCCATTCCCCGTTGGCAAGTTTAGCAGCGGCTGCCAAGTTTCCAGGCATATGGCCAGGGGCCTGTATAATCCAAAGGCTTCCGTCATCTAGTAGGTCTAGAGCCCTTTCAAACGGACCAAAGCGTTGCCATTTCCCGTCCAGCTCCACGCAATTCTCTGTAGCCTTTTCGGGATAGAAAAAATGAGCATCCCATTTTCCGCTCACATCGTATGGCTCGTCGTGAAATTGGCCTGGTGTACAGTGTGCAAAAGTTCCAGGGCCAAAATAACCCACAGCCCGCTGGAACATACCTTTAATCGGCCTGGAATGGTCCCAGTGGTGGTGGCTTTGCCTTGTTAGCTCATCCCACAAGGGCATTAGCGGGCGGTGGTGCCATCCTACCTAAATATCACCGTATCGAGCATATCTGGCGGGACGCCGAGTGCATGTAGCTGCTCCGGGAGTGGTACGACAGGAGAAACTGGATGTAAGACATCAAGTATGTGCTTGTTTGTGTAGGCTGTGTATTCGGAGCGATCCTGTTCGCCCAGCCGAGTAAGCTAATGAGCCAGTAAAAGAGGACAGATGACAGGCTGGACGCACAGCACTAAGGCCAACATCCCACAGAATGTGTCGCCCGCTTGGCTCGTGATGGATAAAAAAGGCCCAAGAATGGCAACGGTACGGGACCGACGCAGAGCCTTGGTGGACAACGTCGAGGTTGGCTGTAAAGGAACCTCCATCTAAAAGCTTCACCGTGACATGCCCCGAGCTTGCCGGGAGGGACGGCAGATCTTGAGAGGTCGTCATACTTCACACGGGGAAACAGTTTCCGAACAACAGTTTGGTATCTGGAGTTAGGTCCGATAGAGTCCGAGGCCAAGTTGTGACTTTGAGGGTATTCCCATCTTGTACATGCAAGACTGGTGGACCCCACATCCAACTACCCCAAAGTCTGGGGTAGTTTCTGGGGTAGTTTGTACCCCAAACCTTGGTGGCTGGTCCAGTATGACGTGAAAATACCGTCAAGCAAACGGGGTGAATAAGTGCAACTCCATACCATGACTGATTAATCATAGCTCTAGATAATAACTCATATCTTCACCCAGCCTGGTTTGCTAGAAGCTGCTTGCTGATCCTCAATGACCCTGTCTAGGACGTTGGCGCGCCACCGCCTGAGCAGACCCTTGCTTCGACATCGCCAAGCTTTCCAACCGGTATTTCAGTTCACCCAGCACGCTCCGAAGGCAGAACGACACGGCATGGCGACAATGACAGTCAAGTACCCTACAGATCGCCAGGCGACCATGGAGTACATCAGGCCTGACTCCAAGATGAACCGAAGATACATGGCGGCTGGGGAAGAAATTAACACTGGCAAATACGAGACGAAACCTGTTTTGGTCCATGATGCGAGGCACGAGATACCCAAGCTCACGCTAGACACGACGGGGTTCGAGCTCTTCGAGCATGAATCGAAGGTGAGTTCTGTCCTTGCTTCGCACATAGGGAAACGTGATCACGCCTAGTAACAAGGGCTGACCACCAGACAATAGGTGTCAGACTGGAGCGACATGGCAGAGTTGGAATCAACCTACTCGGATGAGATTCATGACTTTGTGTCCAAGTTAACAGGCGCCGACAAAGTTATCGTCTTCGGCCCAGTTCGTCGAACCACCGATGATAAAAAGCCTGACAACTTAGACACCGCCTGGAACGACCAACCGCCAGCTTCGGACGTGCACGTCGACTACACTCCTCGTCGTGCGGAGTGTCTCGCTGAGGACTTTGCAGCAAAAGCTGGGTTCCGCAGGAGCGACTACAAGCAGGTCAAGCTCATCAACCTTTGGCGTGCAGTCAAGCCGGGCCCTCAGAACTGGCCATTGGCCTTGTGCCGAGGAGATATCGTAGGCGACGACGAAGGCGTCATCAACAATTTACTCTACGTCGACAAGGTGCCAGCCCCGGACCAGATGCCAGATGAGCTTCCGCATGACCCAATGTATCCTGAGGGTTCACTTTTCACGTACCGCCCGACGCATCGCTGGATGTACTATAGCAATATGGACAAGGATGAGCTGCTGGCATTTACGCTGTATGACTCCAAGATGGAACGGCCATGGCGGGTACCTCACTGCGCGTTTTACAACGATGCAGTTGGGGTCAAGAAGCGGGAGAGTGTCGAGATCAGGACTGCGTGCTATTTTAAGTAACCCGACGTATGAATCGAAATGTATGTTGGTTTAAGGCTCAAAATGTTCATAGCTTTCAACGCGTGTGTATTTAATGATGTGGTGCTCAAATCCTCAATTCTAGTCTCTGACGCCGCGCAGGATGTTGCGCTCACCTGCCCACGTCTTCCATAAGAGAAGTTCAGTTCTGTAGCCTCGAAACCCTTGTGTTACCCCGTACTCTAGTTCTCATAAATCCGACGATTAGTGAGAGCGAGACCTGTGCAACGTAGTCATGCGGGGGTGGGATAATGCCGATGTCGTTGGACGCTCCAATGTCCGAGAATGTGGGGTGACGGTCCAGGGTAGTATTTTTGGTTCAATTCCCATGACCCCAATACCTGATGATCTCCCATGACGGCCCCAGCTGTCAAATCTACCCAGTGAATGATTGCGTCTCCCCGCCTTGCGTGCAGGCTTCTCCAAGATCAACCTCGGCATTAACGTCGGGATTGTGGGCCAGGCAGATATCGATTCATGTTCTGAGTCAATCTTAAGAAGCTAGCCGACTGACCTTCGGCATCTCCTAGCTGATCAATACTGTGCTACTGCCACATTGACCACCACCCTCAAACATCATCATCAGATTTATTGCAACTATCAAGCTTTTGTATCACAGCCCATTTTGCGATGAAGGTATTCGCTCACAGGCTCGAACGTAATTTTACAACACTGACAAGAAATTACCTAGATCATTATCGTTGGTGCTGGCCCATCCGGCTTGCTTCTTGCTCTTCTGCTTGCGAAGAAGGGAATCGACGTTGAAATAATGGAAAAATCTACAACGCTGGACACGCAACCCCGAGCAACTCATTACTCTTCGCCTGCGGTGTACGAACTTTCCCGAGCTGGAGTGGCAGATGAGATGTTCCGTGGAGGCTTTGTTCCAGGAGGTGTATGCTGGAGAAAGCTTGATGGGTCGAGACTGGCTGGCCTTGATGCTGAAGGCGTTATTCCAGATGATTATCCCTACAAGATGGTGTGCTATCCCCTAGACAAGCTGGGCCCACTACTGCTCAAGCACGCACTGGAACTGCCGAATGTTCGGGTTCATTGGTCCCATGAAGTTCTCACGGCTGGCCAAGATGATTCGTGCGCATGGATCGAAGTCAAATCTCCCGAAGGCGAACGCAAGATTACGGCGGACTACGTGATAGGCTGTGACGGGGCCAAGAGTATAGTCAGGCGTCAGCTCTTTGGGGATGACTTCCCAGGGTTCACATGGGATGAGCAGATCGTAGCCACCAACGTGAGATCCCATCTCCCCCTGCGTGCCCTGTCACATAGCACTGGGCATAGACTGACTGTGCTGCAGACCTACTATGACTTTGATCAATTTGGCTGGTCGGACAGCAACTTCATTATACACCCGGAACACTATTTCATGGCCGCACGCATCAGTCCACACTTTGGAAAGGAAGCCCTGTGGCGCGTCACATACGGTGAGCTGCCGGGGCTATCCCAAAAAGAGCTGGCGGCCCGTCAACCAGAAAAGTTTCGTACCTTTCTCCCTGGACACCCTGAACCAGATCAATACAAGGTAGTTAACATTGCGCCTTATCGGATCCATCAGCGATGCTCCACAAGCTTCCGCGTGGGACGGATCCTCCTGGCAGCAGATGCTGCCCACCTGTGCAATCCATTGTAAGTATAAATGCTCCAGGCATAATTTCGATAATCTGACGTCTTTCTTAGCGGCGGCCTCGGCCTGACCGGTGGGATTGCTGATGTTGGTGGCCTCGCCGACTGCTTGATCGGTATCCATCAGGGGTGTGCATCGGAGAAGATCTTAGACCATTACGACCGTATCCGACGTGACATCTACGACAAGACTATCAATCCTCTTTCGTCGGAGAACTTTAGACGCGTTTGCAAGCAAGACGGCGAGCTGGCGCTTCAAAATGACGAGTTTCTCAAGATTTGCCTCAAAGCCGAGAAGGATACCGAATTTTCGAGGACACTGCAACTTGTAAGTCATCGTTCAATACATCTCACAGACGTTGGCTGAATCGGTTACGGCAGTCTATCAAGGATCTTTTGTGCCATGATTTCACTCAATACTACGACAAGGTCACCAAGAATGGTTCTGCATAGTTGGATAGTAACAACCTCTACGAATTCAAAGTCTGGTTGTCTTTCTTTTACCACGTTAGGCGCTGGGACACGTATAGTGTCACAACATAGACCGCACAGAGGTCATCGCCGAATCCGACCTCAACGCCGGATCCGGAGGTTCCACCTGTCAGATCAGGATTTTGAACCCTGGCTAAGGAACCATAATGCCCCTAGATTGATGGACAGAGGAATCCTTATTTTCATCCAGGATTGAGAAAAATCAAGAGCACATTTCCCCTGTCACCATGACATATAACTGCTAGCAACATGTCGCCTCGAGACTTCCAAATTACTTGGTTGCAACGTATTATTAAAGCATCATTGTGATGGGGTGCATGTTGATAGCTTGACATATTTAGCATGTCTATATCACCAAACGCTTGATTTGGCGAGGCAGCAGATTCTAGGCACCTTAGTGAAGAACATCGAAATTAGGCGATCCTCAAATGGATGCGGTCCAACATCTCTACAGTATCCAGGCCCATCGGTGCTCTTGTTACCGTCTACACAACCTACTCTTGCCACCAAACACTTCATTACCCAGGCAGCTACCGCAACGAAGTCAGCCGTCAAGAGGATTACTGGCTTACCGAACCAAGGGGTTCTTGGCCCTTAGCAAGAACAGCGGCCTGCTGTTCGCCAAACCAGCCTGATTCAAGCCCTGATTCCCTCCTTGATGTCAAACTGTTCCCCGCCTGCCACATAGACGGCTTCTCTATGTGAGTCATATAACATTTACTCCGCAGAATACAGGACTCCGCATCTTCATTATCATGTTCACTTACTCTTAGTAGGCCTAGAACGTGCTGGAGTACAACCCCCCATCACCGCATCATGACGCACGCAGACTGCTTACTCCACAAATAATCTACCCCACATACCTACGACACAGTACCCTCCTCTCTCGCGATGATTAGACCGTCGCTTTGAACGGGGGAGATATAGGTAAGGAGTTTTGACTTTCACAGCTTTGTAATACTACGGCCAGGCGTAGCTATGGACATGATTGTGCGTCACGAAGAGAGTTTCACAGATATGAGAGTGGTGATTTAGTATTGTACTCAGTCATCCTTGCAAGCAGCAAAAACGGCCATAATAACGATGGAGCTGTCAAGTGAAAAAGAAGTAATCGATCCGATTTAAATCCTGTTTTCCACTCCACGGTATAGCATCTCGGGATAGTCGATAAGCCTCGCCCTGATGAATTCTGCGAGTCCCTTCGGTCTGTTAGCATCCTTGCACAAGCTTGGAGGTTGGAGGTATGATACATGCGTACCTTTCCGAGACTGTCCGGCCGTGAAGTTCCCGTCACCGCTCCCTTGAGAATGTCAAAGAGAACAAAGTGAACACAGTGGAGCTTAGGGAACTCTACTCGCTCAACTCGAGATACCACTCGAGCATCGTCTCCTAGGAGCTGGAGCAGCTTGTCTGTTGTTAGTGTCGATCGCAGCCAATCCCACTCTGCATCGGAGTTTCCCTGTGGGAAAAAGCCGACGTTTATGTTTGCCCCTTTATCTCCGGATCTTGCAAAGACTTGGTACCCCAACGGAATCTTTATGGTTGACCCAAATGTCTCAGCATTCACCGGTGATGCTGTCTCGTAATTCTCCTGCCGCGAAGCTTCCGGGCTTGTTGTTGGACCGTTGAGGTGAGGGACTGAGAGCACTCGTTCAGAGTCGATCCGGTGAACCTGGACATTGATCCTCGAACGATCAAGTAATGCAGGAAAGTACTCAAGATAAGGTCGAGGCCGGCTCGTGCGTGTGTACTCCAGGTTTGGCGTAAACCCCGGAAAGGCCTGTCCTAGACTCTGAACAACGCGGTATTCGAAGTTCATGCGGTTTAATGATTCTTCCTCGGGAGCTTGAGCAAAGATTCGAATGACTGCGGTGGCGGCATTGGACGATGTAGGGTCAGGGGAGCATCTACCGAGGAGTTGCACTTCGAGGGTAAGAAGTTTGCTCTCATCGCCCCCGTTTTCGCCAAGTAGGTCTTTTCTAACCATAGCCTCGAATGATGCAGCTTTCTCCTCAACATCCAGGCCGATCGCATACACAAGGATCTCGGCTTGATATCCACCGAAGGCTTGTATCGCAGTCTTCAACGTCGGCGGAGGAGGCAGACCGCGGAACCCGCTGACCTGAACGCGATCAGGTCCTTCTTGATTAACAGTCAAGAGAGATAGGTCCGCTATCACATCTGGGTTGTGGTAGTACCTACCCTGAATCTCATACATGAGCTGGCTTCGAACAGTATCGACATTGACTAAGCCGTTTTGGCCGGGCTGCTTGGTAATGACAGATTTCCCGTCGTCGTGTATCTCGGCGATTGGGTACGCCAGGTCTATATACGGATGTATATGCTTGAAGCCGCAGAAGTTTCCCCCTGTCTTTCGAAGTGAGGTTGAATCAGCATCAAATCGACATATAAGATGAGAGATTTAAACACACCGCATAGTTTCCACACTCTATAATGTGACCTGTTACAAGGCCCATTGCGTGGTTATCGTAATCTTGCTCGCCCCATCCAAACCACCATGTGGCCAACGCTTGCGTGCTGCTCGCATCGGTTGTGCGACCGGCGATAACAACGTCAGCACCAGCTCTCAAGGCGGCCACGTATCCAGATTGACCAATGTATGCGTTAGCAATGGTGGGTTCGTAAGGCCAGCTGTCTAGCGTCTTTGTAGTTGTCAAATGGGAGATGGCCTGCCTCTCTGCCGGGTTTCGTATGATATCGAGGACATTGTCTCCGGTGATGTACGCAACCTTGAGGGCCTTTCCAAGGTCTCCGAATTCTGAAGCCAGAAAGTGGTGCGTATCAAGTGCAAGCTGCCGAGGATTGAGACCACCAGCATTGACGACCAGCTTGGGAAACGTACGCGCCTCGATTCTCTTGCCAAGTTCTTCGGATGCGGCTTGAAGAATCTTGAGAAACGTCGGATCGGAGCCCTTTAAAGAGTCCTGATCCATCTCCATTCGGCGCCAGGATAGGTTCATCTCTGCCAGATAATCCCCCACTACTGCGTCAACTTGGATAGGCCCTGACAAGACCTTTACTAGGGCATCGAGACGATCTCCCGAGTAGCCAGAAATGGAGGCTATTTTGATCGCTGGTTTCGCCATTTTGTCGCGGTTCGGGGGTTTAGCGAGAGGTACAGTTGTGAAACGGCTGTTTTTGTTGTTCTTGTTCTTGTCTTTCTTGATGGTCGAATAATGATTCCACACTTAGTCAACTGCGACTGATTTATATACAGAAACTAAATAACGTCCTCAATATCCACTAGACCTACTGCCCCAAGGTGTTAAATTACCCCACGAAGAAGCATTGGAAGTACTACCCCGCTTCTTCCACGAGCCCATTCTCAGATGAACGCCTCTTTGGAGGGCGTATGTCTATCCACTTAGCACCACAGTATTCAGCCCCACGAATGCCACTGGGTCCCGTCGACATCGCGGACGAAGCATCGTCTAAATAGGCATATGAAAGCCAACTGCGTTGCTAGAAAATGCTTCGGCAAGAAAAACAAGTATCTCGACAAGCAAATTAGATCAGGAATTATGCCCAAACGCTTCCTATAAGTGCATCAATTTAGTGTATAAGATTACCAAAAATCGAGTATAGTCTTCAATTAAATAGTAGCGAGCTTTGAGAACTACGGTCCTATACCATTTACGTCTGCATCAAGCACAAATCATACATCAGCTGTCAAGATCGGCCATTTAACTAAAACTCCCCCCCATTTCGATTCAACAGTCTCCTTCGAACTGTGCAACACCCCATATCTCGTCAAAATTGACAAACCTATGTTTCTTGCTTGGCTGTCGATCACAGATGGTATCAATCAAGGCGAAGTCTTCTGAAGATAATTCCGGAACTGCCCCACGACATCCGGCATGTCAGAAATGTTATGTGCAAACTGTGCAGGACCGCTACATACCTGTGAAATTGGAAACAATTCTGCTCGGCGTAGCTGACTTTGGTATAACGACGGTTCCTCGTTGAACTGCAGTGAAGCGGTCAACATGCGCCAAAAGCAACAAAAGGCTCACAGTAGCTTACTAGCCCATGCAATAAGAACCTGAGCAGGCTCTACTCCATTCATTTTGGCCACGGCCACGACTTCTTCGTCGTCGAGCAGCCGCGCGGTTACTTCGTGCAGAGCTCCAGGTTGACTGCCAAGGGGCGAGTAGGCTAAGAAAGCGATGCCATTCTTTTTGCAGAACTGCAAAAGCTCATTCTGAGGAAACCACGGATGCGCTTCAACTTGGTTGCAGGCGGGTTTAATGGTTGCAAACTTGAGGAGCGCTTGCAGCTGTGGGATCGTAAAATTGGATACACCAATTGCCCGTGCTTTGCCTGATTGCACCAAAGCTTCCATTGCTCTCCAGGTTGGCTCATGGTTTCGTGTAAGTTCTTCATCAACGACCGGCTAATCTCCACGTTAACACTGATAAACCGTTGGTCATTCATTCAGGACATGTACCTTGCCGTTTGCCCTCAACTGAACCTCGAACTCATCCGTTCGCTCAAAGGCCAATGGCCAGTGCATCAAGTAAAGATCAACTGGGTCGAGTCAGTAGCGGTCACGACATAAAAAATTGGGAGTATGACCATATGAGAGACCCATTCGGCCCAAGCTGTCATTTAGACTCTTCACGACGTCCTCTGGTCGATGATATTGCTGCCAGCTGTGTGTCATAATGAGTCAGATAAGACGCCAAATCGTACCACGTTACCTACAATTTGGTACAAATAAACAATTCTTCCCGAGGAATACCACTGCTACGGATCCCTTCCCCAACCTCTTCTTCGCAGCCGTAAAGGCTTGCAGTATCGATATGTCGGTAGCCGGCCAGAATCCCCTCTCTTACCGCCGTGGCACAACGGCCGCTTCCCTCTTTCGAGCCAGGCTCAAAGGTGCCGAGCCCTAGAACTGGAATCTTGGTACCAGAAGCGGTGAAGACATGCTTTCTGCCAGTGTCCATTGTGGGGGCAGTCATCGTCAGGGATGCAGATGGACACGACGCCTTGATGAGTTCAAGCCAGGGTAGGGTAGAGGGTAGATGGTAAGGAAGAGAGAACTACGAGAATGAGCTGACTTGACCAGAACATCCCGATATCCTCCTAGTCGATTGCCGTATTAGTACCCCATGTCTGCCTGGACGGCAAAGTGGGAGTGTGTTTAAGCATAAGGGTACCCCACGAACATAGAGCAGCTAAGGGGGGGATGACTTTACCCCACATGAAGAAATGAAGAAACGAGGGACTCTTTTGTGCTGTCTGGGACCCGCCCTTCTGGACCAAGACGCAAATGCAGCAGTCAAGCCTTTGAGACAAAATTGATGTTCGGTGAAGTCTTTTGATAGCAAAACGCAACCCCAACCCCCTCCTCCAACACAGCCTTCCCGATTTACTCGGCTTTCAGCTCTCATACCATCCGTTTTACCCTCACCCTCGACAATGCGCCTCGAAACGACGATTTTGAATCATCCTATCTTAGGAGACGTTCAAGGCAGCCTGGGAAATGGTGTCTTCCAATTCCTCGGCATCAAGTATGCTTCGCTGGAGAATCGATTTTCCGAGCCTCAAGATGTAGAGCATTCCGGACAAGCCCCCATTGTTGCAACCAGGCACGGGTGTGTATTCTCCGATTATTACCCTCCATATATGACTGTTAACACGATATGGTATTGTCAGCCCGCCTGTCATTATGGCACCAGGTTCCGTGGATATGGAAATGTCCTTCATCCAGCAGTCCTTACCCAAGTTTGATGTCCCACCAATGTCCGACACCGACGGTTTAAATCTCAACATAACCGTACCACAGCATTACGTAGATAAGATGCCCGTTTTAGTCTTCATTCATGGTGGAGGCTTTAACTTTGGCTCGAGCTCTTATCCTCAGTACGATCAAACCCGAATCGTTCAACAGTCAATTGGCCTGCGCAAGCCCATCGTCGCAGTCAATTTTAAGTAAGCCACTTGCATCCGCCCGTGGCTGGAAAAGTCGGGATTAACACCCCCAACAGCTATCGACTAGGCATTCCAGGTTTCCTGACGTCCAAAGACTTGCTCGATGCGGGCTACAAATCCAACAGAGGCCTCCGGGATCAACGGGCTGCACTGAAATGGATAAAAAGACACATCTCAGGGTTTGGGGGAGACCCAAATCGCATCACCGTCATCGGTCAGAGTGCTGGAGCAGGTACGAAAACATCTCATTATACCTTGGGTGTGTGCTCGAGCGACTGATCCAAGATCACAGCATCCATCAACTTTCACATGCAGTCCCAAGAGCCGTTGTTTGACCAAGCAATACTCCTTGGCGGCTCTTTTCTGCTGGTAAAACCTCAAACACCAGAATCAGCCGAGTCAGTGTATCAGTCTACCATTCGGTCATTGAGCATCGAGGCCTCTTCGTGCAAGGATCGAGTCCAGTCCCTCTTAAACATCCCAGCAGAGAAGCTTGTCGACGCAGCGCTGAATGGAAAGACCCCACCTGGGCCTGTCATTGACGATGACTTGATCCCGGCAATAGCAACATTTGAAAATATTAAAGAATTTCCAATGCCAGGCAAAAATTGGTGTGAACGCTTGTTTTGCCTGGGCAATCAATTCGACGTATGGTCGCCCTCTCCCAGATGACAGAGAGAATTGCTGACAATGGGGATTTAAGGGCTCTCTCTTCGCTATCATTGACCTGGGCGCGCGCTTGAATGGCATCACAGAAGCTTTTAGGCTCTTTTTGATAGACGGCTTAGGCGACACGGCAGCGTGCAAAATTCTCGACCACTACGGTATTCTCCAGGGGGGAGCAGACGAGGAGTCCATAATCAACATCACCCAACTACTTACGGACGTTGGATATTACGCTCCTCTGGTGAAAGCGGGCGAGGCATATCCAGCACCGTTCATACTTGGGCATTTCAATGAAAGAAATCCATGGGCTGGCATTCATCAGGGTCGAGCCAACCATATACTTGACATTGCGTACCTCTGGGGCAATTATGAAGATAAGTATGGTCCCCAAAACAAAGTTATAGCGGAAGCGCTAGCAGAAGATGTCATATCGTTCATCTGGGGACAGGACGTGCTGCCAAGTTTCAATGACGGCAAGAGGGTAGTTGTATACGGGCCAGCTGGTGATGACGTGGCAAGGCAAGTTTTGGACTGGCGAGATAAGAAGACTGGAAGAAATGTCTCCATTTTTGAGCTGGCAGAGCTGGCAGGTGGGCTAGATAAGCTGCTCGATGTCCTCATTGCATTCTGCTGGGGTAAGGAGTCAAGCTGAAATTGATACTGTGCGTGAGGGCACCTCAGCAAGCAGTACATTCGAGGACTCCATTACCAACAAGTTGTGGCCACCGAGAGATGAAGGGGGAATAATAAAAAGTGCAAATCATCCTACTCTTCTTATCAGCTTTCCAAAATGCCGAATGTGCAGCTTGTAGATAGTATCATTCCATTAATAGTGCCCTTTTCGCGGATTCCGAGGAAAAATATCTCTCATAGTATTTGTTTTTTAAGAGCCCATTTAATACAACCTTGAAATAGTACAAAGTGTAGTCTGAGCACACTCCAGGAGGTTGGGTTCGGCAAGGCCTCCTAACGGTAATCACTCTACCATAGGAGTAAGGAACCATAAGAGATTGTGGAATTTATTCCGCCAGTATCTAGAGTTTCACGATCGAAGGAAGCGGCGAATAAATGACAAGCCGCAACCAGCCAGGAAGAGGCGAGATACTTTGTACTAATCTGGGCCTCCTTGCCCTCCGTGATATACAAGTGAACTGACGAGCGATCCCGGTCTTGTGAGCAGCGTAGCGGAAAAATTAAGTGTCTCGCTTCTTTCTACTATTAAATTATCGACTCGCAGCGTTGGGCCTCCCACCCCGTCAAACATGTACTGAGTAAAACCAGCCGTATCCAGGGCTCGACTTTGGACTTAGGA
This sequence comes from Ilyonectria robusta, assembly GCF_021365365.1. Taxonomy (NCBI): domain Eukaryota; kingdom Fungi; phylum Ascomycota; class Sordariomycetes; order Hypocreales; family Nectriaceae; genus Ilyonectria; species Ilyonectria robusta. Next base: position 790,192 of record NW_025764454.1, on the reverse strand, counting down.
ACTTGCTCATTGATTGGTATTTCTGATACTATTCTGCTCTACTCTATCCTCTGAGTTCGAAATTAGATGTTCATGACAGTAAACCGTCCCTGCGCTCTCACCCGCGAGTGTCACTTGGCCCTATTTCGAACGTTACACTTAGGAGGCGCCCGGTTTCTCAAGGTCTGCGACTTACAGGATCACCACCAAAGCCCGATATGTGCTTTTGCACCCATTGAAGAGCTAATTCTTGATCGCGTAAGGCAACAGTCTTGGAGCTTTTTTCGTCGCCTACTCCGAAGATGTTGAGCCTGTATTGAATGGAAACGGCGAGGATTGGCTTTCCGAGCCGCAAACTGTCGCCCACGATGGTCTTCATATCTGGGAGTATGTCAGTGAGAAACAGGGAGATGCTTGATCAAATTACCACAAACACCGGAAGCGGCACTTCCAAACGTCACGGCCTGTGAGCCTCCTGCTTGCTGATTAGTTTCTCGGGAACCCTACATATCGTCTCTGTATTCCTCACCATGGATCCAAACCATGACTGGAAGACGGCCCCCGTCAAAGAGGTACTTCTTAGGTATGGCGACGTCGAGGTTGAGACATCTCAATTCGTCTTCGGGCGCGGTGAAGTGTACGACGTCGAGAGGCACATGTGGGCATCGAGGGCTTCGGGGTCGCCAGAGTTCAGCATCTTGCTCCAGCTTCTTGGAGTACTCCAACCTACCCGTACTTGGTGCAATCAAGCAGAGTTGGCAAGTGTACGGCGGAATCTGGGTCGGCGAACCGGTGTGTTACTGTGCCATACGGAATGCCGCGGAACTGCACGATGGACTGGGCCTCGAGACCAATGAGTGTGGAGGACAGAGACTCGTGCCAGAAAGTGAAAGCCATCGGAATAGATGGTGAGTAGCTAGTTTGGTTTGAATTTCACTTGCAACCTAAGCAATGTAATTGTGCAATGTCAGTTGACAGGGTCAGAGTCGATGACAGATCTCGTGCTTCCATGTGATATGCACCCTCTTCTTTACCCTTCTGCTACCGAGTAAACCAGAGTCCCCAGATTAGGTTACCCCATACGAAACTGGAAATACAGCCCCTCATTAAACCTTGACGTCCCAACCCTCGTTCTTTGTCATGCTGTAGCCACTGACATTCGAACGACATGGCAAGCTTTCCAGCGGCTCCCTACGCGATATCGAACTCCTCTTTCATACGTGTTCGACGGCATTGCCAGTCTCCACGGCTTGTCAGAATGACCACCATGAATAATAACTTGGGGCATCTTCCTTATCGAGGATGCGGGTTGTGGACTACTGTACCCCACATTCACGGACGCTCTAGCTACCCCAACCCAAGGAATCAGGATGGGTATGACTGGTCTCTTGATATCATTCTGTACGAGATCGAGGATGCGCTGGATTAGTTGGAATTAAGCGAGGCACTTCATGGGCGAGTCAACGAGTGGCATGCTGGTCGAGATATTCGCTACCACCTACCCGGATCTTGTAATCTCCGTCATCATCTGCTCATCCCCAACAATTTTGCCCAAGACTCCACGAAAACGTGTCACTTTTAGCTTGCCCCCCTGATACTCAGCTCTTTTCGTCTCTCTCACACCTGTACAGCATATGGTGTAGAGCACACGGTCCATGCCCTCAACGGTTGTCGTGGTTAACTCGCTCATATGCCGTAGCCAGATGATCGAGTATAGCCCCCATGCGAGGAGTGATCCCCCAAACCCACACCTACACCATGACGGTCAAGATCAGTCCTTACGAGAGGTTACACCAGGAGGTCAAATACTTACGTCTTGGAGGAACCAACCCCACGTTCTGGCTACCCCCGCAGCCAGGGACTTGCTTTCGTCGAGGTCATAATCAGCCTCTTCTAGTATATCTCTAATGTTGGCAAAGAATCCTTCCTCTGCCTCGTTGGCCGGAATGCCGTTAAGCTTGTCGATCTCTACGGAATGAATCCATTTTGTAACGAACAGCGCTTTGTACCTCGTCTGTCAGCAGCTGGGTTCTCAAGGTTGAACGGACGAGATCTTGTAGCCCGTCAGACCCACTTACCACTGTCCCATCCCGAGATGGCCTGTTCAACGCTCCATCGGAACGCTGCTGTTTTTCGTATCAGCATATGCCCCATCTTCACGGGGATGCGAAGCCCTTCAAAAGCCTTTGTCACCGCACTGAGTAGCTGTGGGCTTCTATCTAGCTTCGCGGCTACATAGGTCGATGCCGAGGTCTCGATTAACCCCGGATCCATGGTGATCAAGCACATCCGGTTGAACTTGGACGTGACGTTGAACAGCCTGATATGCGCGATCCTCAGGACGGCCTGGCAGTTGAAAACCAGGGCACTTTCTGAGTCGCTATCGGAATCGTGTTGTGGTTCATGCTGGCCCCGGGTTCCCCGAAGTAAGCACTGGCATCTTGCCAGAGCCTGCAAAGAGCTCTTCATCAACCAGGACCCAAGGGCGCAGTCTGTCGACATCGGGTTGGACGAGAGCGGCGGAAACGTTTCCATGACCTGCAGTCTCTGCCACATGTGCACCACCACTGCATGCATCAGCATGAGAGCATTAAAGGGGGTTAGGGAATAATCCAGAGGCTCTTGATTGCCCTCTGATATCACATCATCCAGGACATCCTTCACATTTCGGTGATGATGGCCAGGTTGTTTTGACCAAAGCTCACGCCACTCCATGGGTGTTCGGGCATTCCACAAGGATTCGGCGTGAAAGGTTTCAAGCTCCAGATCCTGGGCCACAGTGAAACCAGGGTTCACATCATAAATGACCATGGTCAGGGTGCTCGTGATGTAGAGACCTCCGAGCATTCTTTTCCACGATTCACGTTCGACCCACTCAGGCCAACTAATATTAGACAGTTCGTTTGTATGCTCAGCAAGCAGGCCTCGGATTCTTTTGTAGATCTATTCCTAGATTATCAGTTTCTGCTTCGGATGTACCACTCATACATGGCTGGCTATAACGAAGCTACTAACCACGGAGAAGAAGCCGTTGCCTTCCATAGCATATGATGCTAGGTCACTATCGCCGCCCAAAAGAGAATAGATGCTCAGGAGCATTTTCGATTGTACAAGCCACAGAGGGCAGTCTTTTGTAGGCGGGCTGGAACATCGTGATGGAACGATCACCTGCAAATATACCAGTTAACTTGGTCTAGTTCCTAGCTTAACATGATTGCAACTTACACTCTCTACAGCTTCCGCCGCCAAATCGTACAACTGCCGTGCCCGCCTGCGGTCCAGACGGTAGAGAGCTCCAATGCAACACAAAGCTAGTGTTAACGGGCTCGGAGTTTTATTTAGGTCGAACGTTGGCAGGTGAATGATGGGCAGGTGGCCGTGGAAGCATTCCATGTAAGTCAATAAAAAGTTCTGGCAGAGCTTGGCTGACGGTAGCTGATTGAAGACGTTCTCTCTTTGCAGACGACTAACTAGATCTTGTCGTAGCGCATCGTGCGTGGCTCGGTCGATGGCAAAGGCCAAAACTGACGGGACTGTATCTTGGAGTAGCGATGGTAGTCCTCGCTGCGGCGGAGGGTCGATTGTCTCACCAGCTCGACTCTCGACGCCCCAGAAAGATGTTTCGAGGAGGCTGTGGTGTACTTGGCTGCCAAGCCCCAGATGTGACCATGTGTCTACATTAGACTGCCTGCTCAACTGGACACTCTCCGGGAGGGTCTGACCGATATGGTCTTGGAACGACGGAATATCGAGAGAGGGGAATAACAAATCCGTCATGTCGCTCGGTGATACTTGGATGTCTTGTAACATTTCGATAGTGTCCATGGTGCTTGGATCGAGCTCTGTAACTATTCCCAAATGTTGCTCGGCTTCTTTCACATGGCCGGGGCCTTTTTCCCTCCGTTGCAGCTCTTGGCCGGTAAGAACAGTTGCTGCACCAGTGTCGCCGCCGTCCCCTTCTTCAAGCATGTCCATGTCCACTTGGAGGTTAGTAGCAAGGAGCTCCGGTGGCGTTTGAAGCCGGGCCGTGTCAATCAAAGGAGCCGACGGGTGTTGGTTCGGCGTTGGCATGTGTATGTCTGGAGTTGGCACTGGCGCTGATCCTGGAAATACGCAGCAGCAAGCTGTCCCATGATTCGCTGGAGGTGTTTTATTAGAATCCTGCGGCGTGGGAGGTGCTCGTACAGCCATGGTTGGTTCTAGATCGTCCTCGGAGGACCCGGGACTTTCTTCGCTTGCTGTTTCCTCGGACAATGCGTCGCGCGCGCCGAGATGGCAGACTTGCTGATGACGGCCTGGCGCGCTGGATGTGCGATCGGCATGCAAAGTGCGCTCGTGCCTTGTCACCAGATCCCTTCCATTCGGTTAGGAATATTAGCGACAGAAGGACGTTGCGGGGACGGGGATGTGTTCGCACTTCCTCGAGTATGCCTTGAGGCAGTACTGGCATGAGAATGGTTTCTCGTGAGTATGGATGCGCTCATGGCGAATGCAATGTTCACTGCGCTTGAAGGTCTTGGGACAATGCTGACATTCGTATTTACGGCGCGGTCGGCGACTGCGGGAGACGGAGACGGTGATGGTCTTGTCGGTGTTCAAGGACATCCAGGCGGGTTAGACGAGCGAGCTCGGTGCTGACAATTGGATGTTTTAGGAGCAGGACCAGAGGATATGCAGCACGATCTTGATGAAGGCGATGACGAACTTTACGACGGCTGTTTCAACAGTCAACAGGACGATGTGGGATAATGCCGGACGGCATCTGGAGGTCAGGGAGGGGGTCCGGAAGGGCGGGGAGGCTCAGTGGAAGCGAATGAATCAGTCCTCAATAAGCAATCAAACTACTACAGTAAAGGTAAGGTGGGAATGGCTTCCTGCGGGGAAGCTGGAGTAGATCCCTGTCTTCTCCGCTCTTCAGCGTTAGGCACAGGTCTGGATTTGCCATGGGCCCCCTGGCCAGACAGACTAGCTTCTTCGCGTTCTGCAGTTTCTCCGCTCATGATCAAGACTCCACAACAACTCCGCCGGTGTTAACCTTTGCGCTACCCAGATAGAAGCCATCCTTCTGGGCTTGGGCCCATTCAGCGCGAAGCACCTCCATCCTGGCTTCGCTCCGGGGTAAAAACCGGGCCTTGAAGGGCTTCGGCACCGTATTGACCCCGTCCTCGTAGGCTGCGTCGGACAGATCCATGGCCAAGGGCTTCCCGTCCGCTCCGAGAGGGGGCTCGATCTTGAAGGCCCACAGAAGCTTAGCCAACGTGATGAAGAGGCTGTTCTCAGCCAGGTGCATGCCTGGGCAGATCCGTCTCCCCGCCCCGAAGTCGTAGTGGTCACGCTGGGCAGCATCTCCTCCAGCGGCGTATACACCAGCCTTGTGGGGATAACTCAAATACCGGGAAGGGTCAAACACATCGGGGTTGTCCCATTGTTCTTGATTGAAGTGGAGGATGTACTGGCTCATGCAAACGACCGTATTCTTGGGGATAAAGTAATCCTTGTAAAACACATCGGACGTCGTATAATGAGGAGTTCCAATAGTGGTGACTGGCCGAATCCGCAGGATCTCTTTACCCATCGCCCTTATATAGGGTAGGGCCTCTTCATCATCAAACGTCGGTGATCTCCCATCACCAACAACCCTTGAGATTTCCTCGTTTGCTCGTTCCTGGACTTCCGGATGTGCGGCAATATATAGGATGGAGCTGTTGAGAGCAGAGGATGTTGTTTCTGACCCAGCTTCAATCATAGCTTTTTGTGGCGAAGGGCGTTAGTTTTTGACCCATTTACGAGGCATGGAATGAACTTACATCCCGCAACCCAGCAGGCTTCTACCTCAGTGACGCCTTGCTTCTCAATGCCCGTTTCCATAATTTGCTTGACAAGGCACTCGGGCGCATTTCCATATTCGAGTTTCTCCTTCAATGTGTTCCAATACTTCATGAAGATCGCTGTGTGCCTGTTGTACGCTCGCGTCGCCGTAGGTCGCCACCATTGAAGCCATTGGGGAAGGCGCCCGAGCGGAGGGAAAAGGTCTGCAATGTAGGCCCCGGGCTCAGCAGTGATGGAAAACTCAGTCAGTACAGTGTAGATTTCTCTGATAGTTTCGCAGTCCTGGGCCTCCGTTAGCTACCGTAATATTTTTGCCACGCTGTTTTAGTCGGTGAGACCTACCCAGACGGGAACACGAAGCCCATAAGTACTAAGCAGAACCACGGAGGTAGTATATCGACGAACATGCATGTAAAAGTTCTCCCCTTTTTTCTCGTCTGTCGCAATGTCGTGAATGAGCTGAATAGCCTCGAACTGCTGGGATGGCTTGTAAACGCTAGACGCCTTCGGCGTCAGCGACCTGTGGATAATCGATCTCATTTTACGCCACCTCGAGCCGTATGTAAGAAGGAGAAGTCTATTCTCGCCTGAAAAGACATCTGATGTCACCGGCTGGGGCGGCCTTCCAGAGGTATTTGCAGACTGCCTGTCAAATATTTCCCGGACGGCTTCAGGGCTGTACACAAACACCCAGTTCTCCCATCCAAGTCGAACTTTGACCAGCCCGCCATACTGTTCAGCCCATTTCTGGAGTTGGCGTTGGGGGTATCGACCCAATTGCATAGCATTGCCAACGATGGGCCATCCTTTTGGGCCGGGGGGGAGCCTGAAACCCTTCGGTGCATGTACTCTAGATCCTCTGATGATGGCAATCATCAGAGCGACCACGAAGAGAAAGCTGGCAAGTTGTGTCGCGATCATTATCTATCGGGAATCAGGGTAGGAGCTCAACGGGGGTGAGGAAGTTGAGGTGAGGAATTCGAGAGAATTTACCAACGAATATAGCACCGGTTGGTAGGGGGATACGATGGAATGCCCAAGTTTTAATGCAGAGAGCCTACTTACGCAACATCAATTACTTTCTGTGACCGACGCTCGCAATGCGGGGACATGGAGGAACTACAAGTCACAAACAATACCCCATACTGTCCTATGGAGGAGTATGGCACCAAGGGTGGACTCTCGGTTCATCGTGGGGTAGGATAAGTGACCCCACAATGGGAACTATCCCCCGCGTTCCCCATGACTACTCCCTTGCTTCAAATGTCAGGATGACCAGGCTATGAAGGTGACCGCCCGTCTGAATACTCTAGATTTCAAACGAGTACCGAACTTGTCTCTCGAACAAAATGGAATCGCAGAAGCCGCTCAATGTTCTTGTCATCGGTGCAACCGGCCATGGAGGGTCTTATCTATGCGTCGAGCTGGTGAGCAGAGGTCATCATGTCACGGGAATGACACGTACACCTTCACGTCTTGGGAGACATACTCTGTACACACCAAAAGAGTTTGACATTGAAAATGAGCCCTTCTTGCACTTGATTGAAGCACTCAAAGGGTACGATCTTGTCGTCAAGTAGGTTCACATGGCACGCCCTGGGCATTCGTTTTAAGTTGACCTTGCGATCTCAGCATGTTTAGCCCTCACTCTTCGGGCCAAGCTGCCTTAATTTACAGCAAGTCGATATTCTAGAATATCTAAGGGCGAATCAGTACTGATAAGATAGTAGTGCCATACATTGAAATGTGTCGAAAGATTGTCCGAGCCGCCAAGATCGCTAAGCCGGCTTATTTCATCAATGTCGGTGGCGCTGGAAGTCTTGAGATACCAAGTATTGAGCCTCATCTATGTGCCGCGGATTGCGGTCATTTCTGGAGAGCCGTGAGTTACGAGCCTCATGGTTGGTGAAGCATATTGATGTTGACAACACTAGTTCCGGCAAGCGTTTGCAGATTCTGAGTCTCAGACACAATACATGGAAGAGCGTCTGGGGTCACTTGGTGAGAATCTACGAAAGCTTCGATCTGCCCGTATCAGAGTCAGGAGCGGCGTTGCTACGAGCAATGATGTCGATTTTATCAAAGAGTCCCTCGAGCAGTCATTCCACGCGGACCCCAGTCAAGCTTTCGTCAAAGCTGCCCGCGTCACATGGATGTTCTTTGACGGTGACACTTCATGGAACTGGTCTTATGTCTCCCCACCGGCTCTCTACCGTCCTTGCCGAGGCGGAGAGAAATATCAAGTCGTCGAAGATATCTTACCACTACGCGATTCTCCCGACCCACAGTTCTACTCGGGGTGGTATAAAGATGATCCTAATGATATCGAGGGGAGACTGCGTGGAATTTCAACAGTAGATTTCGTTCGGAGCATTGCTGATGATGCCGAGTCAAGATTTGGGCTGCATAAACATTGGTGTCCGTTCACAGACTTGAAAGATGACACGCCGCTGCCAAGTTACGTGACATTTGAAAAAGGGTTCAAAACACGAGAGGAAATACGAAGAGATGGCAATGAGTGAGGTTGAGACTCTGTAACAAAATTCATCTCTTTAGCTAGTTGACTGCAGTCACTACTGGACTTGATAGCCCCGGAATATAACAATAGAATTCCTTCATTTCACGGCCAGTACTTTCCAAGCCACTCTCTTCCATCAGCCGCCCACTTAACCTCCAGAGACTCTTGCATGCTATCAAAACAGTGATCTTCGCCGTCTATCTTGGTAAATACTAGATCCCATTTCTCCAGCAATTTCAATGATTTTGCCTTGTCAAAGAATGTTTGAGATCCTTGGAAAGGGACAACAGTATCCTTTGTCCCGTGGAAAATCCATACTGGACACGTCTTCCGCTTCTCTTCCGCGACAGAATCAAGAACCTCGACCGGATACAATGAAGTATCGGTTCCCAAAAATTCAAGAAATCTTCCGGATTCCCATACCTGTGTAAACAGGTCATATGTTGCATTATCTGGAATCTCCCTCCTAGTGATTATAGTGCCAGGATGCATTGAAATCAAGTGACCTAGTAGGAATTGGTCACCTCCAGATGGACTTTCCTTATTCCAAATGTATTTTGGCCCAGCCTTTTGGTAATATGCATCTTTCAAGTCTAGCATGGGGTAGTGCGCGATGACGGCTTTCGGATGGGGCAGTGCGCGATTCCAATGCAGCGCTGATTGAATGGCACAATATCCACCCGCGCTTTCGCCAGTTATCAGGATGCGTGCCAGGTCTGCCTCAATCATAGTCGACGTGTCTGTCTGCAAATGCGTCTGCATGGAGCGATGCAACCAAAGATAGGAATCTTGAAGATCTGACAGGGTATCTAAACCAGTGGATTCCGGAAGAAGACGATAATCGAAGCTGACAATGATCGCGGAATGGAGTGCCGCCAGATTTATAACCCTACGTGGAGTCAGCTCTTAGATTCCAACCGTAGGGGGTTGCATATGCAGCTTGACTGGTAAATATCTTACCACGTCGGGAAATATGGCTCGTCATATCTCTCCCCAGTGACCAGCCCACCGCCGTGCCATCTGACAACCAGAGGCAATGGCGTCATTGGGGGGTCCTTGGGTACCCATATCGTACATCGCATATCTTGGTTGTTGACGGTTTTGTAAATTGGATCCGAACGGGTGAACTGCTTGAGTTTCCCGATAGCCGTTGCCATGGTGAATTGCGCAAAGTTAGATGTACTCGACGACGTGATAGTCGCATGTATGAGTATGGGAGCAAGTATGGGCGCAGAGATATGACAATGGTTTCATCAACCTCAATTAAGGCGGATTTATCCGGCCCCTGTTGTTGATAACGGGAAATTTATAGCTAGAAATTCACAAGTGCTACTGGCATGTTCCATGGTGCTGGCAAGAAGTGGTGACAAAATCTGAGCGCTGAAGTTTATCAGCGGAATTTATTTTCCGGAACCAGATAAATAAGAGGGTGGAGGAGTATGATGCCGTATTGGTATACCGGTATAATAGCATTCCGACTAGATAATAGAATGAGTAATCAAGCCCGATATTATTAATGTTATAAGAATAAGAGGGTGGAGGAGTATGATACTCTACTGGTATACCGGTATAATAATACTCTGAGTAGATAATAGGATAAATAATTAAGCCCGAAATTAATTATTATAAAAGTAAGAGGGTAGAGGAATATAATACTGTGACAGGCGGTTAGGGACACTTGGGCTAGCTGGTCGCTAGCGGGGATGTCTCTAGGGTGACCTGGATGGGGTTAAAAGGGGAGGTCAGTGCCGTCACTGGGGAAAATCATCGTCTTTTCATTCATTAGAGATTCTTCCTAGAAGTCAGAGAGGCCGGAAGGGCTCGAGGCTGCTAGGGAGTTGATTAATTGATTGCCTTCATTTTTGAGAGATTTATTTGAACCTTCTTGCCATCACTACGTTCCCTGTCCAACCTCCGTCTTCAACCTCCCTCAGATATCGGGCTGCCGCAGGCTCCATTGATGCCTTGCCAGCGAACTTTCCTGCGACCGACCCGATATTCTATCTCATGAGATGCTTCCCTATCAGGAGACATAAGCCTCAGATTGATCCGACCCCATACGCGTAATCTGGTGCAGCTTCGGGCTGACCGGCTAAGACGCCTGTGCGACGACTCTCTGTGTATTTCCCCTAGGGCAAGTTAATGAGTTGGGTGTTATTTCCGTCCCTTCCTGCTGCTAAACCAGATAGGGTTAAAAGAAGAGGTTAATACTATTACTAGGGGAAAATCATTATCTTTTCTTTTATCAGGGATTCTTCCTAGAAGTTAGAGAGGCCAGAAGGGCTTAAGGCTACTAGGGAGTCTATTAATTAATTACCTTTATTTTTAAAAGATTTATTTAAACCTTCTTGCTATTACTACATTCCCTATCCAACCTCCGTCTTCAACCCCCCTCAGATATCGGGCTGCCGCAGGCTCCATTGATGCCTTGCCAGCGAACTTTCCTGCGACCGACCCGATATTCTATCTCATGAGATGCTTCCCTACCAGGAGACATAAGCCTCAGATTGATCCGACCCCATACGCGTAATCTGGTGCAGCTTCGGGCTGACCGGCCAAGACGCCTGTGCGACGACTCCCTGTGTATTTCCCCTAGGGCAAGTTAATGAGTTGGGTGTTGTTTCCGTCCCTTCCTGCTGCTAAAATAGCTTTTTAATATCTTATTATACTATACATCCTAACTACTTTTCTTTCCTTAACTTCCGGATTTAAGTTAGCAAACTTAACAGCCTCTTCTAGGCAAAGAGACCTCTCTAACTTTATTGCGACGATTTTTAAACATAAAAAGAAGGTTTTTAATTGAAAAGTACGGAAATTGGACCACTTTACTGTCGGGCACCTCCTAAGGAGGTGAGCCCAACGGGTGACCCTACCAGGTGGGGCAGGGCACGAGGAGCCCTTCGTTTTAACCGCACTCGGCGGTCGGCTAAAGTGTCATTTCATCCACTCATACGCTAGACACCTTTTGTGGGGAACTCGCTCTCCCTGAGGACGCGGACAAGGAGGAAAAGCGTCGTCAACATTGTCAGATATTCCGGAGAAACGAAATCTTCTCCATAGGGCTAGGCTCGCCAGCACACGTTGACCGCAAGAGCTCTACAGTAACGTACCCAAAACGCTCAAACCCAGGAGGAGAGAAGGAGCGCAAGGCTCGATAGGGAGAAACAGCTGGAATAAACCGTTGTCTGGATTGAACGGCGAGCATTTTAGGTTAGGGCTAAGTTAGGGTGAGAACTATGTCTAATCCCTCTTTAACTCTAATTTTAGTCGTAAGCACTTTTGCCAATACAGCGAAATATCCGTCTTGACCCACAGACCTACTGCACATGGGTCAGTCTAACCGCCTTGGCCAGTTGCTTCAGGGATGATTATGCTTAGCAGGTACCATTTTCCCGTTGTCGTTGTAGTTACCAACGCGACAGCTTGATAAGGCTACAGCAAACAAGGTCTACCAAGCCGCAGTGTGAACCGCAAAGGGAAACAAGTGCGTTCAGGGAAGTGAGGAGTGCATTGCAGTTTGTGAAGCTAGACTGGAGCGGGACTGTCTAATACCCCGTGCATCATCTCGCCCTGCGGCTGAACGTGGGACTCCACAATATACGTAGATCTTCGTCAGTAATATGCTTGTTGGTGACCTAGTTTGCGCGGCTGAATTATTTCAGTTACTGCACCCACGGGGCAATAATGGTTCCGCGCTTACATTGTGATGGTTGCGGGGATCGAGTATTTGTAATAAATCTCACCCGGAAGGACGGTAGAAGCTGGCGTAGGCGAGGAATAAAAAGGAGAGCAATCTCCCAGAGAACCTCCATTACCATCTCCATCACTGCTGATACACCATCCTCGCTTAAGCACCATCCCAAGCTATACTCTGCTTCCTTCACACTTTTCAAAATGAAGTTCTCTGCCGTTGTTGCCTCTCTCCTTCCCCTCTCCGGCGTCCTCGCTTCGCCAGTCGCGGACGCTGGCCCCGTTGGCATCGTACTAGACGAATATGTCACAGGAACTGAGCCCATGAGCGTTGATCAGAGCGAAGCTGATTTCGTGGGTCGTGACCTCTTTGCACGCTCCACTAGGAAGTGCAAGATCGTCAACGTCTCGAACCGCGCCTTCTGCCGCAGTGGACCTGGCACTAACTATCCGATCAAGTACTCAGTGTACAAGGGCCAGGAGTACAAGTTTGATTGTTACAAGAAGGGAACTTGTCACGAAGGCAACTGGTGAGTTACTATTAACCTGTCGACAACGGTGTGGCGTGTCTGATGGTCGTGGTCTTGTAGCACTTGGGACCGCCTCCCGCATTCTAAAGGGTATTGCTACGTGTCTGGCGCCTACACCGATAGCCGATGCACTAAAGGTTAGTACACTTTCTTACATGCAGCTGGTAACGTGTGCTCGTTGCTGACCTTGTACCATGATAGCCGCTCTTGGAAAGTGTTAGGTTGTCACTTCACCTAACCATCTACTGTAGTAAAAGCATATCGCAGGCTACTTCGTCTTAAGGAGGGCCAGAGAATGAACTTGCTATCTTTAGAGCTGTACTTTATTATAAATGCCATTCAAGGACGCGGAAAACTTTTGCTGCGCCCAGAGTGAATGTACTGGAAGGTCGTGCTTCGAGAGAAGAAGTGAAGGAGCTTTCGCGTTTGATCTCTAGCCTCAAAGATTACTTGACCTTCGTCGGTGAGACAATAAGTGTAAAATAGTCTGAAATCACTAAGGAGCATGTTTACTCAAACTGGGCCTTTTCGACAAACTTGTGTAAAATCTCAGGGGTTTAATTGCCATGTCTCTCGATATGAGATTGCCGAGTTGTTATTGGAGATAGGCACAAGGGCCCTTGTCATTACAACGAGAAGCAGCATGTTCGCCGCTAGGAACACCCTGGGCCTTTGAAGAGCAAAATTGGAGAAGCAGACGAAAACAGAAAGACTCCACCTTCCAAGCTTGGTAAAGATCAACTTGCAACAACCAGTAAGTTTAAGTTAAGTTAGCCCTGCGGCTTCCACATTCGAACAAGCGCTGGCCGTCCCGACAAGGATGACCAACTGTGGAGACATCCGGCATTTAGACTAGCACGTACTAATTTTAACCACACCTCCCAAACACAGACGAAAAGGGAGGGGGCCTCCACCTTCTCAGCCGACGCTCACAAATTCATTTTCCCCATTCCACGTCATCTTGCTTACGCCGCATTCCGCCCTGTTTGGCAAGAAAATGGCTTCAATGCATGGTCGTGAATTATTATTTCTTTGTTGCCAATCCGATCCACGTCGCTCCGACGACGGGCAGCTGAATGCCGAGGCACGTGCTCATGTTTCGCGGCAAGCTAGGCTCAAGGCAACACGGCGGCCAAGAGACCTCAAGTTCATATCTTACTCTCCCGAAACAATTCACAGCCGCAAAGGGTCTGGACCGACCAAAGAACCTATCGAGGCCCAGGACGGGACTGCCAGCAACGACCAGCCCTTGGTCATTGAACCCCACCGTGGTCATGCCGCTTTTCCGCCAAGCCAACGCATCCCACCAAGCCCAGCCGCGGCTGGCGCCATGGATCCATTCGACTCTCTCGCTGTTCCAGAACCGACACGGGATGAACAATTCCTGCTTCATTACAGTTCGTTATACCATAGCCGATAACTACGCGCTAAATAAAGCAGCTCTGACGAGAACTTTCAGCATTTAGCAGGACGCTACCGGCGTTTGGAGAGTCAGATCTTGACAAGCATTGTATAGCGCGGTCATGGATTTCGCAAACCATGGAATCCCCCGTGGTATTCTATACTCAGATATTAGGCTCATCTACCCATTACCTGATTTCCTCCCCAGCCGCCGACACGCAGAATCGTATCATCGCATTGGGACTACGAAGGAAGATCCAGGCCATCCAGGCACTGCGGACTAAAATAGAGCAGTACCAACCTGGTTCTTCCGAGGTCGACCACGGCCTATTTCTCGCCATCTTCATCCTCGCCATTCACGGGAGTTTCGACCGCTCGGATCGGCCGGAGCCACACCCGTTGTCGCCCTTAGCTACCCACCGCGATATGAATGTCTACGGCCGAATGGCTTTTGGTGAGGAACACATTAATGCACTCTACTATCTGATCGAGCAGAAAGGCGGATTATCATGTCTCGATCAGCACACCTTCGGATATGTTCTACCTCTGTACGTTTCTATATCTTGGAATTCTCAGACAGGCATGAATCTTCTATGCTGACTCACCATGTTAGCTTTGATATAGTTCACAGCTGTCGGACAGGGTCCCCGCCTAGGTTCTCATGTCCGCGTCAGCTGGAATCAATGCTCCACGGAGGTCTATGGAAGCCTGACCCAGAAGCGATCCAAATGCTCACAACCCTGGGCGAGTGTTTCCGTCCAGGCTCAGATGGATCATGGCCCGTCTATCTTGACCGCAAGATGGTCAAGCCCCTCCAAGTGATGGCCGACATCACCGTAGCCCTCGACCATTACTGCCGCGGCGGACAAGGAGCTCCGGCATCGCTTAACGTACTGCTCAACAACTGCGACTGGGTGGCCCATACCATTCTTTCAATAGCTCCGTACACACGACTAGCTGCGTCCGGAGATAGCCCAGACCAGGGCTCAAACGCCAGCATCACTACGTCCCTTTATGAGATTTGCCGACTATGTGCCCTTCTTTACGTGGACATGGTCATTCTTCCGACACCACCGCACACAGGAATCAAACTTCGTCACTCGAAGAGAATGTTACGTTTGATAGAGAATATACAGCAGGAACATCCCACCGAGGACCCTCTCGTCACCGATTTTTTGACTTGGGCCACAGTCTTGGGCGCCATCTCTGCGAAATTCACCAGGCTTCAGGTTCCGTATCTCAATCACATCGAAACGATTGCACGGAACACAGACTGGGATACGATCCATCCGCGGCTGAGAAGATGCTTGTGGTTTGGCCCGGTTTGCGACGGTCCAGCTTCCACACTTTGGTTTGAAGCTAGGCAATGGACAGATCGGGTTGCTCCCAAACCAAACCTAGGAAGCGACCGCCGGGCTGTTTCACGATATGATAAAACCATTTAAGCGGAAGAGCTCGGCGTCCCTCGCTGTTACCAGGTAAGACCGCGGGATATGAATGATGCAAATTGATAGGGTGCTCGACAGCCATTCTACATGGATAGACCGACCTCAAACGCAGCAACAACAACCTTGGCACCAAGGGTCTACTTATTCACCTGAATATTTCTGGATTCTGGTTGCCCTTATCGCTTAGTCTCGTATAGAGTGATTTCTTCTACCTCCTACTTAGTAACCAATCGCTCACATTATAATCTCGCCCTAACTATGAGTGACTCGCTTTATAATTAGCATCTTTCCAGGCACTCCAGGATATTTCAGGAGACTTAGGCTGTCTTATCTGTCATACGCATCATGCTTCTTCGCTTTTCGATTTTTTCATCATACGGATTTATTTCACTACGTCGTACAAACCGCTCTCCGACATTTGATAATGACGAACGAGCCAGTCCTCAACTCCCCCCTCGCCTACCGCGCGGTGTTCCTCTACTTCGAACCAGTTGGAGCCTTAGTCGGCGCCCTGTTGCTTCACTTTCGCCCTGCGAGCTTCTTTAACGCCATAGCCCCGGCCACCAAAACGCGCTGGATAACCAGATTATCTACGACCAACTTGCTGCAGCATATATCCTGTTTGCGTTCAGTGGAGCCATTATCTTGCGCATTACAAATAACTTGCGGGTGTGGAGAGGGATCCTGATCGGTATCTTGGTGTGCGATGCTATACATATATAGGGGAGTTGGGCAGCTTTGGGCGGAACTGTGTTCTGGAATCCTCGTACCTAGAGGCCCGAAGATTGGGTGAACCTGGTGAGTCTTTGGGGACAGGCGGCCCTCCGGCTTGCTTTCGTGACGGGAGTCGGCCTCAAACAGTCTGCGGCTACGAAGAATGAGTGATTGGATGTCTGGCTCGACGGGTAAGGATTTCTTTGTTATGGAGATGACCTTGCTCATGACAGACTTCTGTTCATCAGAGGTCAACATGCGTTTTCCGGGAACTCGGTCAACTGACTGGCGCAGGAGGATCGTCTTGGTCCGCGGTGGGCATTGGCGGAGCTGGCTCCTGTGCAAACTGGATGAGGCGATCAGGTTCGAACTAGGTCTTTATGCCTCCCATGGCTTGACTGACACCGAAGCCACAGTGACTAGTAAGGTAGACAGATATGCCTAAATAGCTGCTGGTTCCCTTCCTGTGGAAAGGGAGGTGTGCGATTCAAAGTTGGAATGGAATTGTACCCCTACCTACTGCTAACCCACAAGTTGAGCAGCAGTATCCTGTCTCCGAGCCTCTGGTGCCTTCACTCTGTGCTTGGAACCCCCTGAAAAGGGGACCGCAAAAGGAGGGGAGGCAACGGACTCTTACGAACTCGTCACAACAGAGATACTACTAAGGGCTACTAGACTGGCCCAAACAGGGTCAAGGCGTACATGGCTGCTATGGCTCACGATAGGGTACAGGCACCTGGCCGCCACAGGGACTGCGATGCAGTTGTACACAAGCGCCCACCCGAAATTGAACTTGATCCGTCGGAGGGTCCTGGGCGATAGGCAAGTCGGACTCGTGCTTCACGAGATGGTAGTATATCCGGGGGTAGCCCAGCGCCGCTCGTCGAATGCGTTCAAGTCCTCCGCTGCCGGCCTCTGTGCAGAGATAGTCTCTTCAGAATGCGTACGACGTGATGTACCGCGGGAGTGGCTTGATGAAGATGCGATCGTGGATCTACGCGCCAGATGGACAAGTCGGCTTGTTTGCAAGCTACTACTTTATATACTTTTTTGAATCTTGTTTATAGTATGATTCTAGTATTTCAAGTCATTTAAAATCAATTTGACCATGATCAAGCAGCAGTATTACATAGCTTACCCTAATAGCAATTTGTTGAACCTTGGTGTTATCTTTCATATACAGGTACCTGCGATCCTAGAATTGGCGTCCGGGCGCCAGTTTTACTCAGGTCCCAGGCGCCAGTATATCAGGCGCCAGTATATCAGTCGCCAGTTGCGGGGGTTGCTGACACATCCAGCCTTGGAACAGAGGCGGGTTGGGGAACTTCATCCTTGACTGACTTGACGTAAGACCGCTCAGGCAAGAAATAATGAGGAGAGCAGAAGAACGGATGGAAGTCATTAAACACAATTAATGTATTATGATGAATAATACTCGAGGACTTGACCAAAACGTGAAACCTAGAAAGGAAAAGCCAAGTGATTCTAACTGCAAGGTTGAACTGCAATCTAGAGGATGTCTAAGAAGTTAGGGGTATGCAGCCGTCATCACAACAACCTAAACTCCCCCAAAGGTAGCATACGCGATGCTAGTCGACGACCGAGCACCCGCCTCATAAAACATGTACGTCGTGCCAGCCTCTGTAACAAAGTAAGGGGCAGCAACACGCCCACTGGCCTCAGAGAGCACGACAGCCTCGGTTCCCACATCCCGCAAGGTCTCATCAATGGTTCGGGCGTAGATCTTGCCAGCGCCGCTGTGATAGACGACGTAGAGCTGGCCGTCCCACTCCCAGAGGTTGCCACCCGAGACGTTAACGCCGGGCTCGCTGACAACATAGTCATCAGCGACCGTCCAGTCTTCTCCGTTGAAGGACTCGGCGAGTCTGATCTTTCGGATGTTGTTGGGCTCGTTGACCATGTAGAACATTGCCCAGGTATATTCAGAGTCTCGGTCGGGGTGGCGGAAGACGCGAGCGTAACTCGACTCAGTAGTGGTAACAGGCGCGTCAGAGTTGCTAACCGCAATACCGCCGTAATCGAAGTTGATGCCATCTTCTGATGTAGCCCAGCGGGTGACGCTGTTGTCGCCATGGAAGTACATGTACATCTTTTGCTCTTCCTCGTTCCAGACTGCGTCTGCGCTGGAGACATGCCCGGGCGGCGGGCTACCCAGCGCAGGCCAGTCCCTAGAGATGACCGGGTTGCTCTGGTACTCGGTCCATGGCCCGTCGAGATTATCGGAGTACACGAATGAGATACCGCCGGGGTTGTCGTGCGGCGCGTAGTATAAGTACCATTTTGAGAGAGCGGCTTCTCTGAAGTGGAGGCCGGCATCGAAGACGCTGGGGAAGATTAACTCGTTGCTGGGGTTGTACTTGAGATCTGCCTTGTTGAACGCCGGCCCGTCATTCTCGAACGTTGGCAAGACACCCGGCGAGGATGTGGGCTGAGCAGTTGTCGTGGAACCGGTCGTGGAAGACTCAGTGGTGGTCGAGGCCTGTGATGGGGTGGTGGTCAAGCTGTCGGCCGGGGTCTCAGTCGTGGAGACAGTAACGAAAGTATCCGTCAGGTTTGAGTAGGAGCTGTCGGCCGGGGTCTCAGTCGTGGAGACAGTAAGGAAAGTATCCGTCAGGTTTGAGTAGGAGCTAGTCGTCGAGACGGTGACGGATGTCTCAAACACATCAGGATAGACATCCAATATGGAGGAGGAGGCAGCCTCGGCTTCAGTCTTGCTGGGTGCAGTCCCAGTAGTCGACCGAGAGGTGGGTCTGCACCGGCGGGCCTGAACCCCGGCGAGGAATGCCAGGGCTGCCACCAGGCTCTTGGTGTTGGAGATCATTGTGCATAAACGAGTGGAATGCCGTGAGGCTTAATGAGTGACTGGACAAAAGACCAAAGCCTTGAGAACCAGATCAACGAAAGTTGGGCGAAGGAGAGGAAACGCGCTGCCCCTTCCAAAACCGTTGGCAAGGCTCCGTGTTGATATACATATACTGAGTACAGCCATCTTTTCTCCTGTTTTGCTTCTAATTTTACCGTTGGTCGTGTTTTCCGTTTGTTGGTTGGGAGCCCGCTGCTCGAGGTTTCGACAGCCTCTGTGGCTACCGAGTTAAATTCGAGTGTTGATCGTTGGCATGCATTGCCAAGCTGCCCGTGCTACCCAAGCACACCATCGACGTGGCCCACCCACACGCAAACATTGCTACTTGACAAAAGCAGTACGTCCATGCGCTCCCAAGTAGCTTGGCTTCGGCGGTGCCTGTCAAAGCGGACGTCGAAGCCGTGTGCTTGTGCAGACCAAGCGTATCAGATTTGCTGAGAATGAGCCCATCTCGCGGTTGAGATTGGAGGGCAATGTATGTCCCTGGCAAACGTCATTATGTCGTTGGCACCGCATTGATCCTTCATGTAGGTGATGAGAAGAGGAAGTGGACTACGGGTGTTACACGGTATTGTTGAGTCCAAGCGGATATCAGCTCAGGGGAAATTACGGGGTGGGGAAGATCTTTCTGTTGGTGGGGGGATCCGACGGTAGGATTTCACCCGACGTCCCGATTTACACCTAAATTATAAGGCAACAGCCGACATCACAGATCGAGGTGCCGACAGCAGCTTCGCCCCTTTTCCTAGCTCATTAGATCAATCAAGACACATTATTCGACCATGTCTTTACCTGAAATGCTTCACATTGGCAGCTGCATCCACGAAGCAGAAACACCCCTTCCTGGCAGAGTTGCTATCGATTGGTCCGTCAGCGGTCAGAGTGTGGATTGCATTCGGACTAGTGCTACGCTGAGCGTTGAGCGGCTCAACGCCTTCAGCGGCTTCAGCGCCATGATTGTGCGTGTCTCACACTCAAACCGCCATCAAGCCACAGAATAGCCAACGTCTTCAATTGGCTCTCAGTCTGAAGGATGATCTTCGTTGCCTCCGACCCCTCTTTCCGTAAGGGATTTTGCAATCAATCTCGCCCCCCTCTATGACTAAGATCAGGATATTGATGTATCAGAGAATTGTGCCTATCCAGCCCTTATTCCGTCACCCGAGGGTCAATCCAACACCTAGCGCAAGCCTGCACCTAGGTCTGTCACGGTGTGTATTTTGGATAACTGGGCGTGTAATTGTTATAGCAATATCCTTCTAGCTACTTCAGCATAAAGGATGTACAGGGACTCCTCGCCACTCCATACGCTCAACGCATCTAAAGTACTAGTTTCATCAGGTATTGACTTGGCTAGCTCTAACCGTGGCAATAACTTTCCGAAAGATCATGCTATAGTGCACACGAGCGACTTGAAAATCGTTGGCAAAGGAGCAGCGCTTTCTTCTGAAGAAATGATTGAAAGCCAGAAATTCGTGTACAAGGCATTGCAGTCATTTCGAAAAACTGTCGAGAGTCCTAATGGATCTAGTCTTGACGAATCTACTGTCCCCATAGTGGAAAGCATCAATCCCCCCTTTTCTTTTCCCGGAGGCGTCGACCAGGCGCAGTTCCCGATTTGGAGCCCGTTGGGTCATTTGGACTGGTTTGATTGGGACAAGGGGATTGATTGTAACACGGGGATTGATTGGGACACGGAGATTGATTGGGACACGGAGATTGATTGGAACCCGCCCAGTGATGGGACTCTGGTGAGTATTCGCAAATTTCAAAACAGCATAAAACTTGAAATCTTGAGGATTAAGCTAAATGAGAAGAATATAAATTGGGGCTTTCTGACTTTTGGACATCGTAGGAGATTTTCCAGCACAACAACGAACCGTGGGAATACATCTTTCCGACAAACACTATGTCGCAGGAAGCACCGCGGACAGAAAAGGGTAGAGAAGCTAGATCTCCAAGTGATGAAGACCCGCAAGACGGAACTAGAACTGGATCATCCGGATACGCTGGGAAGCATAGCGAATCTTCTATCAATATATTGGCGGAAGGGCCGACTGAAGGAGGTAGAGAAGCTACAGGAGGAAGTCATTGAGATGAATAGGAGGACACGAGGATGTGATCATCTGCATACACTGATCATTGTGGGAAGACTTGCATCAATATATTGGATCCAGGACCGAACAGGGGAGGCGGAGAAGTTAGAGCTACAAGTGACAGAGGCCCGCAAGAAGAAACTATGGCCCTATCATCAGGACACGCTGACCAGCATGGAAAATGATGTATCAACACACAAGAGTCAGAGCCGATATGTTGACGCCTCAGCATCAATGGGCGTCAGAGACCGATCGCGATAGCAGCGGTAAACCAGCTCTAGCCGTGAAATAAGCACATGTAGGGTGTTAAGACTTGAGCTTTTAGCAGCTCCTACAACAAATAGAGGTAGGGGCTGGTAGTTTGAGACGGACAGAGGTTAATTTTGTGGTATTTACCCTCTACCATTAAAATATATGGACTCTCAGTAAATTCAATCAGGTTGGTAAACATTTTAAAATTAAGTAATTGAACCTGAAGTCACTCACGAAGAACTCAACAGGCTCAAACGACCATATCCACAAGAAACCCCATCACATCCCCACCTTATCGATTTATCCACGCAGCCATGAACATGACGTACAAGCACGAGTAACTCAATTACTGTATCAGATTATGACTAGTCAAGTTCGGTTCCGACTACGAGAAATCCATGAATCCGCAGTTTAATACAACCCAGCCCCACCCCATAAATTTAGTCATTAGGTAGCTACCGTCAATCTATCTCCCCCCATTCACCATTTCTATTCCAGCCATGTCGATGCAGCAAGTTTTCCGTTCCCAAACTCCATCTCAAGGGACATCCAAGTAGAACAAGACCGCTCATTTCGTTGCACCGTCAGACGTGACTCACAACTTGCCGCATATCGCTCTCGAGGTTAAGTGTGAAAGCCCGAGTGAGCCTGCTTGGACCTCGTTGCGAACGTGCAGGTTGCCAATAGAACAATACCGCTATGCTTTCAAAACAGGGTAAGCGGCCCTGCGACCGGCCTTGCTAGCCTCCAGGGCACCGGTAAGGCCGAATTGCGAAGAGATGCCGTCGACACGGTGGGTGGAGTTGAGGTTCTTGACCACAACAATCTGGAAGCAGGTTGCAGAGCCCTGGCGCGAGGCAATAGTAGAATAAGCGAGGAAGAGCTCCCAAATCTAGACAGTGTTAGTTTGAACGCAAGAATATTTGGAAACGACATACCCTGAACCATCTGGTCCCGTAAGTACCAATAATCTCGTCGGCGTTACCGAGCCAGTTGCGGTACCACCTCCAAAGGGTGCCAGAGTAGTGAACACCAATAGTATCAACGCTGGTAAGGCTGTCAGCTAGTTTCCTTTTCAAGACTGGAACTCCTACCTCTTAATCTCAAATCCGGCACTCTCGAGGCAGCCCACGTAATAGCTCAGAGGTGTAGATGCGTCGGCTCCGGGGAAGATGTACTTGTTGAGGAACAGCCCCCAGATGAAGTCCTCGTATTGCCATGACTTCCGCAACCCCGACAGCTGCACATACATGGATCCGTCGTCCTCTAGCATTTCATAGCACTGCCGGAAGAATCCCGTCAGTCTGCGAACGCCAACATGCTCGGCCATCTCCAACTGTGTGATTTTGTCGAACTTGGTCTCCGGGATGTCGCGATAGTCGCTGCAAAGGATTCTGCTTTGTTCCTCGGGAATGCCGGCATTTTTCAGCGCGTCATTACCCCAGGCAGTCTGGTTGCGAGCGAGAGTGACGCCCGTGACTCTGGCGCCGTAATTGACGCTCGCAAACTTGGCCAGGGTTCCCCAGCCGCAGCCGATATCCAGCATTGTCTCGCCTTCTTTGAGGCCGATCTTCTCGCACACTACGGCCATTTTGTTGTCCTGCATTTCCTCCAGCGTCTCCTCCCGGGTGGGGTCGGAAATAATACCCGACGTGTAGATCATGCGGGGCCCGAGGAACCACGCGTAGTGGTCGTTGCCGCGGTCGTAATTGGGACGCACTTGGTCTTCGTCTTGGGATCGATGGTGCAGAATGACGTCCGGTGCAAATGTGAAGAAGATGTATCGGAAGAGGTCCAGGGTAAAGTTGAAGGTGGCCCACTCGTGCCGATACTCGAAGACCTCGAGCAAATCGCCGTTTATGTCGACTTCCCCCTCAAAGTACATTTCGAAAAATGTCTGCATCGGAATCTTGTGTCGTCCATTCCATCGGGCCTGATGGCGGGGCTTCTTGAACTTCAAGTAATATTCCACCGGGCGGCCCGGCAACTTCACCTTATCGTTCAGCCGCGGGCTGACGGTCGAAAAGAATGTCCAGATGACCAGGAGCACGGGGACGGTGGTGAAGAGGCCAAAGAACATGGTCAACTTGAAGCCACCGCCAAACTGCCACGAGAGCCATGTTGGGATTCCGAGGAGGCCGGTCGCGAGGGTTGCGTTCGAGAATTGTTCGTATCCGGCGCCGTCCGCGGGGAGAGGAGCGTTCTTGATAGCGGGCGACTGGAGCTTATTAGTGACGATTTAATGCGCAGCGGAGTGGATTAGAGTGTGTTCCTACATCGGTGACCCTCACTCCACAGTCTTTGCCCGTCCCAAGCGCGTCCTGCGGAGGTGGGGGAGTCTGGATGAAGTCGATGTCAGCCGTGAGGTGGGCATTCCCGTTGACTCTCGCCATGGCTGCGTTTCGAGGCCGGGCGACGGAACCAAGCTGAGGATGGTCGACGACGCCAGAGAAGGTCTGCACTTTCCAGAGGTTGGAGATGCCAAGTTGCACGGGGACAAGCGGTCAAAGTGATTCCACGGCGTCTGTCTCCCTTTGCCAGGAAAAAGCACCTGAGCTGTGCCTGAGCTGCGTGTGCCAGCGGGGCCGCACCCCCGCGAGCTCCGGGCCAGGAGATGAATCATGAGTGACAGCTGTCATGGCGCAATGCATGGCATGGCACAGGACGACAAGGGGAGGGCACGCCACGGCTTCGAGATTGGCACCGCGTAATTGCAGCTTTCAAACGAATTGCGCGGGATAAGCGAGGGGTAGCAATGACGGCAGCGTATTAGATGATTTCCCGCCTCGCATCTTGGCGCCCGTTGTTGGCCCATAATGAGGCCACCGTCTGGCACCGTCTGCAGCCTAAACCGCAGCCATACGAATGGGGGAATAGCACGTCGCGGCAGCGGGAGGACCCGGTGCGCCACTGTTCTCTCAAGGGAGAGATGGAGAGACAGAGTGGTGTGGGGGATGTCAGATGGCTTGCACAGGGGTCTCAGATACGGAGTGTAACGGACGGAGGCGTCAATAGCGGTCAGTCTGAGACCGTTGAGGCCCAGATCAAATGGCCCTCGAAACGTTGAAACAGCTGGATCCCCACGGAAACAAATCCACACGATCCGCGCCGTTGCAATCACCGACGAAGCCGCTTCGACACCCAATTTCGGGACCGCGGCGAGTCGTAATCGTACGTACATGAGCATGGAGCCGTCGCTGCCCAGTGCCCAATAACGCCCGAACAACGCGCCCTCGCTGGTTCCACCCGCTTGGTGACGTGTGATTTATGTCATTGTGTCTCGCAGCGCTGTCTTGCATTTGCTGGACTCGCGGAGCTAGGCTAGGAGCGGGCGCTGTGCATCGGCGTGCTGTTGTCCGTGTCTCGGCGTTATGTACAGCGATGTTTTGGGCATCACCTAGCGTTACAGTGCTTTTTTGGTAGGTCTGCTGGAGTCACCATCAGAGAGTAGACAGCGATAAGATCATGATATGAAATGAACCGCAATCACAGCGAGAGCCATATCTGATCCTCAATAATATTAAAGAGATTGCTGTTCGCGCGCTGGAACAGGTCGTTTCGCTTAACATTCCGCTTCCTAACTTACCTAGCATCCACATTCAAAGGGGACATTCTAGCGAAAGTGATGCCCCCAGTATGGAACTAACATAATTAGTAAATAAAATACAGAAAGTTTTGGGAGGTGAACACAGAAAGAATAGGCCTTATGAAAATAGTATTTCCTAAAATGTTGCACTATACGAATTGTAAATGATTATCTCAAGCATCAGAGCATGTACTTGCGTGAGTTGGGAACACCGATGCTCTTAAAATAGAGGTACTCCGTAGAGGTTATAGATTTCCCTGACCCCGCACTATTAAATCCCAAACATTGTTAGATCATTTTCGAATATTATTTGCATTCCGTACATCATTCGCGGGCATTTGGGAGAGACATTTCCGGAGAGGAAAGAGGTTGTATTAAGCTAATCAGCGAATACGCTAAAGAGTATATTTAAGAGCAGTGGACGGCACCATCGGAATGGGTGTGGCATTCCTAAATTCCTAGGTTAGTTGCATGTCTTCAGGGTAATCTCATGGTTATTTAAACTCACAGTGGCAGCCTCAGTGGTGGTCGCAGCCTTGTCGTCACTGGTCTCCGTCGCCTCAACCTCGCCAGTGCAGCCAACGCCAGGAGCAGCGATGTCGTAGGCGTAGACGTCAATGGCAAAGTACTGAAGCGTGTCGCTGTCGATGGCGCTCTTGGAAGGGTCGGTCTTGGCAAGCTCGATGGCCTCAGGGTAGTCCTCGGCGAAGTGGTCGACGATGGACTCGCTGATCTTGGGGACGTGCAGCACGCGGTGCATCAGGTCGGTGGCCCAGAAGGTGTTGAGCTTGGACTGAGCAACGGTGTAGCCGAGACCGCAGACGGAAGAGAGAGGGCGGCGGATCTCAAAGGAGAGGGGGCAGATGACGGTCTCTAAGGTGGCGTTGTCGCCTCGCCAGTGGCCAGCCCAGGCTATGACGTTGGTTAGTATGCGACTTTGCGTGTTTGTTATACAATCAAGGGCTACTAACCATCTTGCGTAGCGCAGTTCTCATCAGGGTCGTCGCATCGGAAGATGACGCCAGTCTTGTCAGCGTTGATGATACGATCATACCAACCAATAGGACCAGAAGTCGAGCCGTTGCCAAAGTACTTGGTGACAAACTCTGAGTCGGAGCCGAACCGCAGGAGATGCTCCTTGGCATGCTGGGCCAGCTGGACAGCCTCGTCCAGTCCGTCCGCAAGCTGGTGGCGGAGCGTGGAGTTGCAGGACTGGTGGATGGTGTATCCCTTGGTCCAACCCTCAGACCAATCGTAGATGGTGGGCGTGTCGGATGCCTTGGAGGCCGACTCGGTCTTGGTGGCGGTCGTCTCGCGTCCGAAGATGGGAGAGGCGACGGCGCCGCTGACGAGCAGGAGGGCCACGGTGGAGGACTGGAACATCATCTTGAAGTTGTCGGGCTGCTTGAAGCTGGGAGAGGCTTGTGGGAGCGGATTGAGGCTGAGTGAAGCTGCTTGGGAGGATGATCTGGTTCATGCAGGAGCGGTTCCCGGGTCTTTATAGAGAGCTGGCGCACGTCGTGACCTCATGGCGTCGATCGCACCCAGGGCCGTGGTAAGGATTTGGCTGCAGAGAGCGCATGAGGCCGTCGGATAGCTCGTCAGCTAACCAATCTTCGGCGTCTTTCCCTTGGCTCGTCCAGCATTCTCGTCAGCACATGGGCTGTTGGAAGCGACTCGGTGGGGGTTGGTTGCTGAGGAGTCGCATGCAGCTCTCTACGGAGCGGAGCCGGCGACTCGGCGATGCGTTCCCGGCGGCATCACCGAACATTGGACAAATGATGATGCTGTAAAATTCTACGCCTCAGCCAGATGTTGGTCAATCCAAGTGTCAAAGGATGCGCCATCCGGGTTCTCGGTTCCACCAGCCAAGAAACCATCAGGGTGTTTCCCCTCTTAAGAACCGGCCATGGCTGTTCACAACTCCACTATATTGCGGGAATGCCGTCCATTTGCAGTTAACTCTCACTGAGAAATATGCTTAATCAATAAGCCTACAGTCATGGTGTGAGGGGCGGATGAACCCCCACTGAGCTGTTGGCCAGATATCCAGACTAGTTTATTGGCCTCACACCTTGCTGGTCTCTCGTAACGAGACCAGCCATCGGAATACTTCTCACCGACCACCACACAGCGGGGACGCATGGAAAAAGACCTGCGCGATTTACTTCCCGTTCTCGTAATTGCAACCACGATTCGATCCAGTTTCCTTTGACCGAGTAAACATGGCCTTGTTTTCCATGACTCATCGCTATTCAGTCTGGTGGTCTGGGTCCACATGCTGCTGTAGTGTAATGACCCTGACGGCCGAGCTCGGAACCAACTACTCTGTGCATAACACTTCCAACAACCAACAAGAAGCTCCCCGCTAAACAAACAAGCATGAGTGAGGTTTCTGACCACAGCCGAGGATGACAAGTCTCTTCTGATGGGCATGCTCCTGGATGAATAATCGCTACCCCATCACAACTACACGGCCTTGCTACATTGTTCTTCATCGCGGTAATTTGTACACTCGTTTACTCTTTATTTAATTCACTTAAATTCATTTCGGACACTCCAGCGGACCCTGCCTTGTTTAGTGTAGGGTTACTTGATTCATCAACAGGCCAGCTCTAAAACCCGGATGGCCGCGACCTTGAGCCTAAGTAAATGGTGCAAGCTGGAACCCACTGTGGTGGATCAGTGAAGTCCAAGACCCAAGCCTACTGAGTACTAACGAAGCGTGTATCTTCATATTCGCATTCTTGAAAGTATCGTGTCTGGGAATCCAACAACACGAGTCACTGAGTAAGCTCTCCTCTCTTCTCTCGATACATCCTTTATCTGTGCGTGGATCGGTAAATCGCAACTCGGATAGAAATTTATTCATTAGATCTGGACTTCCTCCTAGTACGTGTTGGAATCGGCAGATTTGAGGGAACAAAATGATATGTTACAAAGCACAAGTCCTCTGTCGACAACATCTTGCTCAAGCAATACAC
Source organism: Ilyonectria robusta (assembly GCF_021365365.1). Taxonomy (NCBI): domain Eukaryota; kingdom Fungi; phylum Ascomycota; class Sordariomycetes; order Hypocreales; family Nectriaceae; genus Ilyonectria; species Ilyonectria robusta. The sequence goes on along the minus strand of NW_025764454.1, from coordinate 762,281 downwards.
AAAGCCATTATGCCTTACCCATGTTGAAATGATAGCTACCACCTCCAGGGGCATTGATGTTGTTACTGCCATTAAAAACAGCCCCGCCTTGAGTGTTGTACTGGTGGCCAGTGCCATTAGCAGCAACAGACTGGCTTGCATAGTTGTTCCCCGTGCTGTCGAGCTCAGAGACCTCCAATGACGATTCCACACTTTCCAGTTTCTCGAGAGCGTTTTCGATAGCCTTCAAATCATCTTGTGTTACCAACTCAAACACCTGGACCTGGGCTAGCTTCTTTAAACCCTTTAATATGTCCTTCATGAGGCTCTCAACCCCAAGTGCTTTGACCCTTCCCAGAGCCTTGTAATAGGCGTGACGAACCCTTGCCCATTCTCCTGCATGTTGATCTGCTTCGAATTCTGTCTTCACCACGTCGATGACGCTCTTCAATTCCTTGATCTTGTCCTCGCAGGGTTTGATACCGTTCAAGATTGCCTGGGACTGCTCGTCAAGCAGATTTCGTTTCCGAAGCCTCTCCTTCATGCCGAAAAATATGCCTTCCACAATGGGGAGGCTTCTCTTGACTTCCTCGAAGGCTTTAGGAAGATTGGCGGTGTTGTCGATAGTTTTATATTTTGTCGTGATATCTCCGATGATTGAGATCATGGAAGCAATGATGCTGAGAGGATCCATGCTTGTGAAGGCAGGCTGAGTGTCTAGTGATTCGGTGAAAGGAGGATTGTGATAGTGCACCAGCTTGTACGATGGCGGTTCAACGTATTATGAAAGGGGCTGTGAAGAGGGAATAAATTTAGGCAGCAGAAGTGATGCGCGGTTTATTTTTCACATAAAATGATGGCTCATATTGTGGCTTGCATATCGGGCCAGTTTGCTACAGCTGAAACTGAATTGGCAAATGAGCAAGTTGCTCCTCGTAGGCCGGTTAACCGTTACTGGTGGACTGGTGTGCCGTTGTGAGACCTGCATGGGCGCTTCAATAGTGAGGTGCGCTAGGCGATCGGCCCAACCAATCATTTGGCGACGCATCATCGGCTCTCGATTCACGCTTGGCCCAATATGCAGTACCATAACACTCCGTAGACCTTGTTGTTCTGCGACTGATGTGAACGAACTAAGCAATCAAACCAGCCATTTACAATTATGCTCCTTATTTCAGCCGTCGAACTGGAAGAAGCTGCTTTAGAGGATGCGAACTAGCCCAGCTGATAGCAGTCTTACATGCAATGAGCCAGAATTGAGCTCCCTCACGCCATTACACTCGAATGTACCTCGAGGCTTGTTATGAGTCGCACAACCCATCCTAGTTAGCGTTTCTCATGTTTCTCACTTAACATGACGGTGACCATTGCGAGTGAATCGACAAGCTCTCGAGCTCGGGCTCGTCCCGTTTCGTCGCTGCTGCTATTCGAGATTTTGTTAAGTGGCATTAATGTCTTCGGTCCGTGTGGTTGTGTATTCGATTTCAGGACTTCGACAGAGAAGAGAGGAAGAACGCAAAATGTTACGGAGAACTGGGCGACTTGGCTGGTTAAAATGCGGCCTTTTCGACCGGCTATTGGCCTTATCGTGTTGGTTGTGTTCCTGTGTTGGTTCTACTCCCAGCCTTTTGCAAGTCGATTAACAGCAAAACTGTTGAGCGATTACGACACCATTCCCATATCGCTTCAGTCAAAAAAAGCTAGTCTGCAACGAAGAGAGCTTCACTTACTATCTTCCTCTTCTGATTGTCCCACTGCAGGAGAAAAGGGGCTCCTAGAAACATGCATGTGCTAATTTATGCATAGTCAGGGAGTAAGACGGAGTGATTAATAGTCAACCCAACATTCATAAAGTCTACATTGGGTAAAATTAATATTTAGGGTGTGTCTTAAGACAATTTAATTACACCAGGTCAATGATCTAAAGATGTCACCAGCATAGGGTGGGGGGTTCATATTTCGGCACTGCTTTCAACCAATCCACCCATTTACATTTTATGACGAAGAATAAAGTATTCAATCTTCCCACTACTCCCAGACCTTAGGCAAGATGACATTTAATGGTGAGGAAAGGCCCACAACATTGCTGACACCGTCGAGCAGCGTCACGTGATCGAAGAGACTACCTGGACGCCGTCAGCAATCTCACCGAGTTGAAATCTCGTAAGACTCCAGTAACGACAGAATAGATCTCGCGAAGAAAAAACAGGAGATGGACTCCCAAATCGATTACAAGGGCCTTGATGTGGGAGAGAACCAGATTCGTCTGATCGAGCTACACCCTCGAGCCGCAAACACTCCCGCAACGCCAAACGATGCTCTGCGCTGTGAATTGAATCCACACGATCGTGGCGACACATGTCCTTCATATCTTGCCTTGTCCTACGCCTGGCAGCATGATGGCCACAGGCAATCGGTCATCATAAACAACAAAACCTACCTGATCAGCGAAACTGTCGAACAGGCACTCAGACAGTTGCGCCATCGGCGAAACACAGTCTACGTGTGGGTCGACCAGATCTGCATCAACCAAGACGACAAGGAGGAGAAAAACTATCAAGTCCAGCAAATGCGTCACATTTATAGCGAGGCTGAAGAAGTCATTGCTTGGCTTGGCATGCCGTTTCCCAATTCCAGAATTCTTTTCGGATTCTTGCAGCAAATTGGAGCCGCAGTCTTGAAAGAGAAATGGAAGGCCCTAACGACTGCGCTTGATGCTGTCGATTTGGCCGCAATGAAAGCAGCATACAGGAGCCTCTGCCAAAGACCGTACTGGAAACGCCTGTGGATCATGCAGGAATTCAGCGTCGCCAGTCGGGTTCGAGTTGTCTGTGGGAGCTCATCTATCGACGTGAAGAGCATGGATGCAGCTTTCATGGTGGAAGGACTCTTCCAACAGAAGTCTTGGGAGAGCATTCCGGGATCCAACGCTATCCTTAATACCATCACAGATATATACAACCCAGCAGAGGCAAGCTTTCTCAACAACGTTATCACAAGGCGTCAACGATATGATCCGGAATCCCTAGGCGCCAATGGCGAAAAAGACCACCTATTCAGAGTTTTAGCCACCTGCCTCGCTTTGGAAGTCGATTACAACTGGCCTCTTGCCTCTGATCCCCGAGATCGAGTTTTCTCGCTCTTCTATCTCGCCTCTGACTTTGAAGTCTTTGGCGCGAGTTTCATCGACTACCTCAAGTCTCCTGAGCAAGTTTACTATGACACAACTGTGGCACTTCTAAACCAAGGACATGTCGATATCTTTGCATATTGTCAGTTCCCAAAGGCCCTGTCCTTACCATCTTGGGTTGTCGACTGGAACATGCAGATTCGTAATCCCTGTGTTAGAGCACCTTGGTGCAGGTTCAACGCATCTGGTGCCGCATCCAGAGCAAGTATATCCCATCCGCAGCCTGGCTACTTGACAGTTCTGGGGGCATCGGTTGACACAATCACGGCTTTTGGTGATATATGGAACCCAGATTGGTTAAAGCCTTTGGATCGGAAGGCAGCCCTCGCTTTTGTCGACAACATCCTGCAACTATGCAAGAGATCACCACGAACGCGTTTAAATGAAGAAATCCTTGACGCGATCAGAATTGCTGTAGTAGACGGCGAAGGGTGTTCCGGTTTGGATATTGAAGAGGATTACGGTGTATTTCTCGGCCAGTTCATGGGGGCGTTTGAAGGACTGAAAGCAGCGGAAGCGAGCCAAGATGGGGACGAAGAGGGCCAAGCTGACAGTTGGTACGAAGCCGTCCTGCTTGCTCTGCACTCGCGCAGGCCATTCATTACTTCGACTGGATATGTCGGTTTATGTCCGAGCCATGTCGCAGTTGGCGATGTGGTGTGCATATTCTACGGTGCAAAAGCGCCCTATGTCATACGACCAGGTAAATATGAGACCTTTACGCTTGTTGGAGAGGCATTTGTGCAGGGGATCATGTACGGCGAATTTCTCAAAGCGAAGCCTGCGAGCCAAACATTTACATTAGTGTAAAGTTCAACATTCTCCAGGAAGCAGACAGGTGATAAAGACGGACTTCAGCATGCTATTTGGTGAAAGGAGGCGATAGTATCTTCATAGTTACAACTAGGAATCAAGTTTGAACATCGGCCAGGGAGATTACTGGCGACAAAGGTGCCAAAACACGTTCACAACAAGTTCAAAACTCCCTCTTTGCATGACTACAGAAGCTTTCGAAGCCCACCCAAGTCCTAGGACTCCTCCACACTCAGCTAAATAGCCGCGAACAAGGTCTTCAATCCCTCCCACTGTTCCCGAGCCGTAGTCAAAATGAGATTGGCCGGGAGAACAAAACCACCGGCGCCACTGGAAGCAGGACGGAGTTCGATGGTCCACGCGTATGTCGCGCCAGAGACTCCAGTCAGGTAATCGGGCGCAGATCCAGTTGTGGCGTACAAGGTGCTGCAGCTGGGTCCAGTCGTGTAGCGAGCGCCGCTGTACTGGGAAATGCGGTTGGCCACCTGGTTCGCTGCCGATAATTGCTGGTTGATGTTGGCGGGATATTGGTTGCAGTTGTAGCCATAACCTTGTAAGATGTACTGTCCGTAGCTGTGCCAGTCGACAAATAGCTTGATGCCATTCGTAGCGATTTGCCTTGTGAAGCTGACAAGGCTCGTGATCTCAGGAGTATCACCGGCTGCCAAGCCCTTGTAGTCCTCAGCGCAAGGGTTTGTAGACGCGCCGCCACTGACACTCCATTGGAAGGGCCAGTTTCTGTTGTTATCAGTGCCTATGCAAGAGCTGCTAGACCGAGGCTGACGGTTCTTGCGCCAGAGTCTGTCGGTCGATTGAGTGTAAACAAATCCTGGAGTTGTTAGTGAGTCAGTCGTTTATTCATTTAGGGTTAAGCGATGCCTACCATCTGGGTTGACGAATGGAATGAAGTAGAAATCATAGCTGTCCACAATTGCCTTGATTTGAGAATCGTTGGTGAGGTAGCCGTTGATAAGTTGCCATGCCTGGTACTCTTCGACCTATTGTGGCGCGTTAGTGCGTCCTAAAGAAATCAGAAAGACAAGAAAACTGACTGGAGCTGCAATCCACTCGCGAGCATGGACGGTCGCATGGAAGTAGACCGCAGGCTTCTTGCCTTTGCCACTTGCGCCCCAGAAGTGAATGCCGTAAATATCACGACCCTGGTATGACTTTCCGGCGACAAAGATTTCCGAGTTCGCCGGGAAGGCTGCATTGAGATCGTTGAAGAAGAGGCGGTGATCCGCGTAGCTATGGTAAGAGTTGAACCACGTAAGGGCAGGCAGAGCAGGTGCCTGTCGTTTGGCAGTTGACGACTCGCTAACTGCGGTAAACTGTGAGAATTGGATCAAATAAAGACGCTTGCAATTGGCTTACCACTGTAGTAGTCCTCGAAGGCGCTCTCCTCGGCAAACTCGGCTCCCAGGTCCTCACTGATGACAGTAGATTCGAGACCAAGGGCTTCGAACTCTGACAAGGAATCAGGCGCAATGGCGACATCAAAATGGTCGTCGGCCTCGTGAACACTCAGAGCAACGAATTCCAGATCGGAAAGCTTTTCTCGAATCGGCTCGCCATCCTCTGTTGTGGCGATGCTGAAAGCCTTGTATCCATCATAGGATACACGCTGTTCCGCCGTGGCCAACGCCAAGACGGCAGAAAAGGTGACTGCCAATTTAAAGTGCATTGTCGTCCTTGTGGTGACAGGATAAATTGCCGCTTCTCGTGCAGTCTGATAAAAGAACGAAATGCCAGAGAGAGCAGAAACACGGTCTCTTTAATAGATTCAGACTCACTCCATTATTTTATGCCTCATTGGGAAGGTCGTAGATTGATTACTAGAATCATGCCAAAAAGTGAGGTCGGTTAAGCAAGAACGCTTTGCCAAGCCCATAACTAACCTTTATAGTCTCTGATATGGCCATCACTTCACGCACCCGCAGGTACCTTTGAAAAAGCTAATGGCGAGTGTCGAGGTCTGGATGCGGTACCTCCCTGATTTAGTCTAAGACCTGCCTATTGCGAACACGGATGTGACCCCAATGTTCGGCTCGGCATACGAATTAAGGTACGCGGCTCGGCCCTTAGCGCGTACATATGAACTCCGCAAGCAGCTTCTAGAATTGGAAAACCCCCGTCGTGATCTGGACCTTGATGATTCGTCGATTGGATCAAATATTGGGCAGGCTAGTGGCACAGATCGACAGACCTGGAAGACCCTTGGTATGGTTAATTCTAACCTTTTTACCTTAGCAAACTAGATGTCGACAATTATGAGACTATCGCGCAAAACTCGGCAATTTTGAGCCTAGTTTCCATGGGGAAGTTGGGAAGAGGCACGCCATCTGGAAAATGCTTGCATGCTAGACACTAACAAAAATACTATCAAATTCGACACCAACCTCTCTCATACATAATAATAAGAAACATTACTGAAAACTCTAGATCACGGCCAGTTCGCTTCGGGGTGATTGCTCGTACTTTCCCTCAGTTGCCTTCTCTTCTCCCTTGCCTCCCAGTACGTTTCCAACCATTGGTCCGTATGTCCCTTTAATGGCTCAGTCGCATCATCCACAAGGCTACCATTAGCCCAGGCAAAAAGATCCTTGATGTACGCGGGCTCGGCTCCGTCTACAGCCAAGCTGTGGAATCCACGTCCTCGTCCAGTGCTGGCAACCCGTTTCTCGTAATCCTCCCTCATTGACTCCCGACTTGGCAATCTCGTCTTCCCTGAGAATGCTCGAGCCAGTGCTTGCGCTTGGAAGTCAAACAGGGAAAATGTTGCCGTGTAGTAAGGAACTCCGATAAATGCCAAAGATGGATCCTCAATGTAAAAGATGTCCTTGTGCAAGTGATGTACCATGTTTCCTTCCGACGTCACGAGAACCCCAGGTGTCACTGAGTCGATATGAAGGTCATCTGCGTGATACTGTCGCAAGAAAGGATATGAGGTCAAATAGCCCGTTGCCAAGACCACGTAATCAATATCCTTGATAACTTGGCCATCGTTCAAGACAATACTGCCTCGGATGGGAGCTGCCGGGTCTAGTTCAGTGGCTTTCGTAGTCTTGGGGTCAAGTTCAAATCTTTCAATGCCCCCCAGGTGTTCAATCGATGGAGGTAACATGGACTTTGGCAAGTCAAACTCGCCGCCTCTCGTGCTCTGCAGCACCCTCTTCGCGACTGCGGTTGACTCACGACACACATCCATTGCTGATGCGCCGCCACCAATAACGAGGACCGTTTTGTCTCGGTATGCTTCAGGATGACGATACTCTTTGGTGTGAATAATGCGGTCGCCATAAAGAGCCTTCCACTCAGCCAGCCCAGGAGTGTCAGGGATTCGGGGCAAGTTGTAGTGGCCAGATGCGACAACGAGCGCATCGAATTGCCAAGTCCTTTCCAAAAGCCGCGGGCTCCCGTTCCCTTTGAGTAATGTCGCTGTTCTGAGGATCCATTGACCACCGTCATCCGACTTCTTCGCGTCATCAACACGGGTGTGGAAGATGGTCACATCGTCAACGCCATGCTCAGCACTGAGACCCTGGAGGTAGCTTTCAATCTGATCGTGTCCAGTGATATCTTCCGTTCCTTGTGGCCAGGGTCCAAGGCTGCTATACAACAAACTTGTCGGTACGTTGTTCCTTAACCCAGCGTAGGCTGGACCGGGAGGTGAAAAGGCAATCCGCAGTGCCTCAGAATCATCGCTGTTGAGTGGGTGAACGTGGTTCCCGTTTTGAGAAGCTGCGGGCACTTTTGCCGGCAAAAATTGACCAGCCTTGGATACCTCGTAATCGCCGGCGGAAGGTGACACACTCGGATAGGTCGGGCTGTTGGGCGCTTTTGAATCGTAGTGCCAAACTCCAGACGTAAGTCCAGATCGTTCAAAGACAGTCACATCGATGCCGTTCTTCAGCAAATACGCTGCTGTTGTGATTCCGCTAACTCCAGCACCAATGACTGCCACTTTGGTATGCGGGCCGAACTTGTCAAGCCCGGGCACGGCCGGCGACGTGCCATTAGTCTGAGCGGGACTCATTGAAGTGGATTGTGCGCGCTTATCTATCGAGGGGGGAAAGTGAAGCTCCAAATGAGTCGTGGGCGTTCAATTTACTGTAAGAATTTGAGATTATGCCTCTCGTCCTAAAGCGAGGGATCGAGCGAGATATAATGAGGGAAAGTGAGCAACTGCAGATGTTGTAATCTAACACCATATCTTACGACCCCAAAGTCCTCCCGCTCGGCTCCGAGTGCGTTGTTTCCGGTTTTCACACATAATGAACTCGTCCGATTTGTAAAGTGTACGCCAGGTCGGCCAGAAAGGGCGTCAGCTAGTGCTTCGAGCACGTCATCCCGAGGATTATGTCACAAAGCTCTCGGCCCGTAAATGTGCCCACAGATGCATACTGACGCCTTATATATTGTGAATGGTGTAAAATTATGTCAACTGATCATTCTCTTGTGATGGGGTCCATGTGGTTCTCTATGAAGTAAGTACGTGACAACTTTGCGACAATCGATAGTAGGGGACAAATTCGCGATCCTTTGATGCAACACCACTTGGTGTAATGAACTCCAGAAATCACTCTTTGGGAATAAATGAATTGATTTAATTCGATCTCATTTTTTAAACACATAATCTTGACCAGTCATCCTGCCGGATGACTGTTGGACGTGAACCCCAATCGAGCAATCACTACGCATCACCTCTCAGGAAGTCCACGATATTCATCAAATTAATCGTGCACTTTCGTAAAAATATAAGATTCACAAATTTCATCCCGCTTATTGAATGCTGCGTGGAACATTCCATTTTAGGGTTCCAGCAAGCAAGATTCATGCAACTGACTCAATGACAAGATATCCAAGCCCTACATCAGATCTCCCCCACAGCAGAGGCAGCTCGCTTTGCCACCAACTCATTTCTGTGCAGAACCCGAATAACAAGCGCTGTTGCAGCCATCGCAATCGCAAATGCCACCATAGTAGGATAACCCTTCGGATATCGTGGCGCCTCGACGGTTTTCCAAATAAGTAGAGGCAGCCAGGCCTGGAAGACATAGGCCATCTCGTTCATCGATCCAACCACAAGAGCGCGTTCTTCGTTGTCATCCTTGCAAATCTCATGCGCCCAAGCAAAGGTCAGTCCGCTAATGCCGCCACCCAATCCGATCAGGATGAAGCAAGCCCATTTCCACCCATCAGGGATGTTCCAGACCGACAGACTGGCGTAAAGGACAGTGAGCATTGTTCCCGAGAAGACAATCGGTTGCCACCTTCCACCCTTAAAGATTGTATCCGAACTCCAAGCATAAATAAGCGTGGTGACGAGGCCGACCGCCGACGTGATGGTTGGATAGGTATTGTAGTCAGAAACACTATATCCCTTTCCTTTTAGCCATAGCTGAAACCCGGGCTGGGATAACGCTCCGCATCCATTGTTGAAGAATATGTAAAGCATGGTAAGAAGATAAATATGCCAGCTGGAAAAGATCTTCTTGATCTTTGCGAGGGTGTACGGGGAGCGGTTTGCTCGACCTTCTAGCTCCATTCGCCTTTTCGCTATTGCAATATCGTCCTTCGTCAGATACCAAGCTCGGGTGATTTCAGGTAGGTCCGGGAAAAAGAAGAACCCGGCCATGGCGATAGGAAGTGAGATGACGCAGTCGATAATAAATAACCACTGCCACCCTTTAAAGCCATGCACTCCGTCCAGATGATAGACCGAAGCCATCAGATAGCCAGAAAGCATAGAGCCAACCGATCCACTAGCGTGGAAGATGCACGACCGCTTCGCAAGCTCATCCTTTCGATACCATGAGCCAATAATATACTGCATTCCGGGATAGAAGGTACTCTCAGCAAGTCCGATGAAGAAGCGGAGAGCATATATTTGGTTGACGTTGTTGCAGTTGGCCATCACAATGGTAAGGACGGACCAGGTTACCTCGCAAGCCGGAATCCATAGCGATGGACGGATTCTCGTCAGCAACATGTTGCTATCATCACAATCAGTTTTGAATCCCAGACGGCTAGAGTATTAATTAGTCGAAGTAAGGTCAACAATCACTCACCTAGGAATTTCTCCGAGGACGTAGCCAATCGTCCACATCGTGTGCATATAGTTGAGCTCATTCCCCTCCATGTGAAGATCCTCCTTCATTCCAGATACGTAGGCGTTATTAATATTGACCTGATTCAGGCTCTTGATAAAATATCCCAGACAGGCAAATGTAAGGATTACTGAATCGAGCTTGAACAGAAAGTGGCGTTCTGCTTTGGGCTTGTCGAGAGTATCCCAGACGTATGACTTCCACGTCTTTTGCGGCAAGTCCTCTTCGAGGCTGCTGTCAGTTTCATGGCCTCTGGAACCAGCAGCCTCACTGACGGACCTGGAAGACGCATTGTCTAGCAGTGGGGTTTTGTCGTCTGGAGTCGACATTGTGATGAACGGATCCTCCACAGGTATATAGCCGTTTGTCATGATACCGGGAGAGATGGGCAATACGTCAAGATACGTTCAAGGCAACAATAAGACAACGACTCTCTAAAACTTATAAGTATGTGGCGAGAAGCCTTTCGGAGCGTGGTAGTCAGAGTAGGCCTCGCCTTCGCGTTAAGGGATGACGTGACCGCGACGTTGCATTTGCATCCCACTCGAGGGAGTGAGCACAGATCCTATATGGAATCCATTTAGGGATGAGATTGCCAGTTTAAAGACATTTCCCGTAATAGATAGGTGAGAGGTGCCAAGTAGTCAGGGTCTCATTCGTCATGGACAACCCATCATTTTGCCAGTGTGCTCACTTTGCTTGAAAGTCGCGTTTTCCCCGCCTGTCTCAACACGTCAGAATAGCTGTAATGTGTGTGGGGGCGGACGGAGTCGTTGGTAGGACTTGCTCTATGTCCGATTTTCTGTGGTTGCAGCCGCAGCACGCAATTATCGGCCGTGTTTGTGTCCGCCAAAATCGTGGGGCAGCGGTTCTAAGACCCGGATTTCCGGGGTTTGGGGTTGCGCACAATTATCCCACCGCATCGCGTCATTGTTAACCCCATCAGAAATCTGAGTATCGGGCTTTTAGTGTGGGATAACGCCTTCAATCCTGGTTCTCTCCAGGCAAGTGAATTGCGCTTTCCAATACCGCATCAGCTCATTGGATCGATTGCGGATCTGTTCGGTGGAATTTGTACCATGAAGGGTGCCAGACGACGCATGAAAAGCTTATATCCGGACTGTGAGTGCAACACTAGGTCAACAGCGTGTGCTGACGACATAATACGAGCCCGCATCAACGTTCCAATCCTGCTTCAGGATGTATCTCCGAAGCTCGCACCCTGAGATATTGATTAGAGATTAAGAAGGTATACGCAGCATCCTCAGTGCCCTGTACACGAGGTCATTTCAGAGCTGTCACAATATCCCAAGATCCAGATGCCCTCCGCCCCAAATCTACATCGAGACCAAGGATGCTACGACAGGAATCCGGCCCCACCATCCGCGCCAAGTCCGAACGGGGGTGTGGAGTTACCACCAGTATGGCGGCGCGTTGGCTGCATGTGGCGACGAGACCTTCCACATGGACTGTAAACTCATTGATACCTGGGTACTGCCGCGCGAGCCAGGTTAGTTGTAGACATAATTACCGTTCACTGAATATCGCAGTGGATAGATATGGTCACACGTCGATCTGAGTTGCCTAGGGAATATTGTCGAACAGGCCGCTCAAGGAGCAGGCCAGTATTATGCCCTTAAACGACAATATAGCTTACCGCATATGTCACATTTATAATGGAACCCTTGCAGCATCAGAACTTCTAAGCTCAGTTTAATGTTTTGAAGACATTAAATCCCTGACACGAAGGCTCTCTATGGCGACTGCATTATTCACACCAAACTTGACCAAAGACTAGCGTCATCTGCACAGACGTCGCTCTGAAGGACACTTCGTTTGTTCCTCTCTTCGTTCCTCAAGGCAATAGTGCAACACCCATATCAATTCCCATATTAGAAGCCGTAAAGTTATAATGCTTACCGTAAGGCTTAGTCTATATTCATTAACCTCGGTTATACCATAATACTGAAGCAACAAGTTGATCATAATTCAATAATTTCTATACTTAAAGCTAGACTAGAATAACACTCTGAACCTCTCGCTCGCCCCTCTCAAGCTCATCAATGGCCTTTCCAAACATGTATCCATCAACATAAGCTTCGCCAACATATTTGTACTCTAGACCGTCTCTGCGTAATACGATCGGCAATGGAGCCCCTAATGGCACGTAAATTTCGTCATCCTCGTGAGCGCTACCGGACACCAACGCAAATAGTCCCGAATCGCTAATGCAAAACCGTCGGCTAACCATACCCCGGCCAAGTTCGTCTAGGATCCAAGGATCAGCGTCGTCATCTCGCTCAAAAAATGGACGTTCACCCGCAAGAACGTCCAGTCGGCGATCAATAGCAAGTCCGCGAAGCCACGAGTGTTGGTAGTACTTAATTGTACCATAAACCCGTTTCATCCATTGTCGGTCGGTGAGTAGATTTGCCCGAGACTGCTTTGTGCGAAATAGACGGCAAAATGCCAGGTGGGCTGACTCTTGAAAATCATATTTCTCAATCACCATCGAGCACCATTGGAGAAATGTCATCACCACTGTTGTGAGTGAGAATATTGGCGGAAGTGAAATCCCACGACTGCTGATATAATCGATGTGTATCATGAGTGTTTTAAGTTTCCGCTGTCTGTCAATAAATGACACACTAGCGTCCGTATCCTTTGAGGCTTTAAAGTGGTCCCACACGATAATGGACTGCATGAGTCTTGAATCGCTGAAGTCGGGAAGCCAAGTTGGCAAGCCTTTATCTTGGTGTGCGGACATGCAGCAAGCAAAAACAGGGCGGCATATAACTTGAAGGCTTTTTGTTGTCTTGATAATATGCTCTACAGCATTGGTATAGACTCTTCGCGTTGATAAGTTGTAATCCGGCAAGATTTGGCTCCGCTCATTGTCACTCAAAAGCCCCAGGATGCCGTATACCTTGTCTCGTGGGTCGTTGCAGAGATGTTCGCTGGTTGCTTGAATTGCATCTCGGAGGCCGTACTTGCGGTTTTCGTCATATCGTGATTCTCTTGGACGCATCATTAACAGACTACACCTGAGTTGTTCTTTTCGTTTTGTTATTTGGTCGCTTCCGAATATCCATTCCACAGTTTCTCTATGGCGTGCGAGAATCTCTGACGCAGCAGTCAAAGTTGATAATGGCAACTTGACTGAGCCACAGTACATGTCCACATGACGTGCGTTGAATATCTCCTGGACAATCCAGAGTCGATACCAGTAATCTCGTTCCATGAACTCTCCGAGAGCGACGAAATGGTCCTTCCATTTGTGCGACATGATGATCCCTCTGCAATGGCTTGTATCCTTCGTGTCTGCTTTCACGAGCTCTAGTATCAAGTCGATGGCGAGGTGGCTGTTGTCATAGTCGGGACCAAGCCATGCAACCACGGAAGTCGCCTCTGCATATATTTCTGTCATTCTTTGGACTTGGTGGCTTCGTTCGGTTGAATCCTTCTGGTTGATACAAACAGCATCGGCCCAGACAATAATAACAGCATCGTCAGACCGCAATCGATTTAAAATCTGCCAGAGGCTAAGAGTTATGGGGAAATCGTGGCCATCCAGCATTATGGAGCGGGTATCCTCCAGGTCACCCCAAGCGTAGCTGATGGCGACATACTCTGGTGGCGCACTTAGCGACACGTGGGAGAGTTCGCACTCCATCCAGGACGTCTTCTGCGGCAAGATACGCAACAGTCGGATTTCCCTCCGCTGTGCATCGAGTTGTCTGTATTGGTACTTCGTGTCGCCGAGCTGCTTGATCTCAGGGCTAGGGGAGCGGTCGATTCTCTGGAGATAGGATAGCGCTGGTTGAAAGGAGTAGTCCCACGTAATGCGGGGACGGTACAAAAAAGATAGCGGATTTTTCGGTCTGGGCGGAGCCATGTATACAATCTCAGAGCTGAGATGTTGATGCGGAGGCAGTGGGGAGGGAGATGAATAAGGGATAGACGACGAGCTACAGACGTCATCGTCTACCTCTGCGGGCTCCAGGAGGCAGCCTCCCGCGGACGAAAGACTTGAACTAGAGCTGGATCTGGTCAAACTGGAAGAGGTAGGGTTGGCGGAGCTTCTTGAGGAGGTAAGATACGTTGAAGAGCTCCCATCGAACGCTCTCCGCTCCGAAGTCGCGGCGTGGAGTGCGTCGCCCGCCCGCCCGTCGCTCAACCACCTGGATGGACCGTCTGGAGAGCGCGGCATCGTCGAGGACTTGGGTATTCTTAACCAGAAGGCGAAATTAGCCGGAAAGGGCCCCGGATTCTACCGAAGGCTCATCTCAGAAAGCGAGGTTAAGGACGAGCGTGAGCCCTGTGTTTAAAAACAAAGCTGTAGCAGAGCGAGAGGATTGAGGCTGAGGCGAGTGTGCCTTATCATGTACAGCCACGACGAGGCAAAACCCGTCACAATTCGCACCCACTGGGTTGAAGAAGACATTCTACCCCGCACTCATGGGCGAGTTTTATTGGTCGGTAAGCTTGCACAAGAGGCTTAGGTGAGGTAAGGCAATGTAAGGCGTTGGTATGCAAAGTCAAGTGGTGGGGGGAAGTTGAAGTCGGCCAGCAAGTCTACAGTGAGACACCACCATGGATTCCGCTGGACCGAAATATTCAGGTCAATGCAATTCAATGTACAGCAACCCCATATAATTAAAATTAAAATATCGCTCTCAATCAACCGAATAGATTGAAATTTATCATATTTCCCCCCCCTCAGTTCATTAAATATTGGTATTATTTTCTTAAGATTTTCTGTTGTGTTTTTAAATTACCTACAGGGTGGTACTGTACATATGCCATTGCCGCCCAAACCCTTATTAGGCAGCCCAGCGTTGTATGAAGTACTGGGGCGGCCAATTACATTCTGCATGTCCACGAATATGGCGTAAATCTAGGTGATTTACAGTAGAAAGTGGGACGACCTCTTACAGTCTTTCTCGATTAATGGTGCTATTATGTAACTCTACGTGGGATGAGCTGGTTTGTTGGCTTAGATGAAAGCCTCAGGCGTATGTTATCGCCCTAAATACCCCAGATCCATTTACCTCATCGTACCTAGATTCGAGAGACCAACCACGTATCCAACCCAACTGAGTACCTTGTAACGGATCGCACACGGCCCGCCATCCATACGGTCGTGATATGTCGGATTTCCTCGTCGCGTGCGTCTTTATAAAGCCCAGCCAGAAAAGCCGCACTTCTGTCGCGCTCGTCACGCTCAAAGGCCGCACCGAAGTCCTCGCACTCCCAAAATGGCTGCCGCGGTGCCTGGACTTGCTACACACGGCTTTGCAAGCGAGGCATGGAACGCACCTGACGTAAAGGAAAACATTGAGCCAGCCCACGATTGGATGGTGAACAAGTCGTGGACGGCCCAGGCGGACTTTGGACCTGAGATATAGCCAGTATCGACGAATGCAATACTTTGAGGATCCGTCGCAGCTTGAGGGGAGGAGATTTCTCGTGGACCTGTTGTTCAAGGAGCAAGTGTTTCTTCGGGAAATATTCGATGCGTCTGCCGAATCAGCGCCGGTGCTTCCCGCGGGAAGCTTAAGCAGGATCGCAGCTATAACTGCAACGCAAGTAGCAGGAGCGGCCATATACCCTGATATATCTAGTCGGTCCCTGCAACCAGATCGTCCTCAGGCTCTGAATTTCGTATGTGGCTGGGATGCACATACCGCCACCTTGATCATTATATTTCCCACGGTGCTGAGCATCGTGGTCGGTATTGCTTGGCCAACGCGCGCAGTTCTCAAGTATGGGGCCGACGTGCAGACAAGCGTTCAGACGGGGGTTAGTGTGGCGAGTTATATTGTTACTGCAGGCAAGTCCGAACAAACCTGTATCAACCCGACTTCTAATAGCTAATCTTTCCGCAATATAGGAGCCTTACTCATTGCACTGGCAACCTGGTATGACTCGGTCACGACTCACGAAGAGCTGAAGGAAGAAAAGGGTGAATGATGGCTGTGTATGGGGTATCCTACTGACGCTCCTGGGGGGACAGTGTTACATAAACGCCGCTCATTGATCCGGCAAAGAGATCAGCGCACATGTTAAAATAGAACTGAAAATAGGCTCTGGGTTGTAAGTGGAAATATTAGAGCTGGTCTGACCAGAGCGTCAAGGTCTTGAATCTTTTAATTTGACGGCTTACGCTGGTAGACACATACTGAAGAACTATTACTCACACCCAGGAAAACTTAGGCATATTGCAAAGGATGGTTGGCGTGAGTGTGTCGGCACATGGCGGGTATTATGATGAAAGGATAATTCTATGTTACGGTCTGGGCTTGAGCGCATTCTCACTCATAATATATTCTGACGTGAGACTGAATCGCCTACGCGTGATAATTGGGGCTGTTTGATGTTACGCTGAACGTTGAACAGCCCCTATCCAGGCTTTTGCTGTCCGCTACTTTGCATTTGGAGCAATCTTATACGTTGACCACTCTCGGACAGGAACGTTTCCGAACTCACAATTTCGCATTTACACCTGCATCTGCCTCGGAGGAGCAATCCAACGTTTGCGACATAGACTACAGGTAAACATCGGGGAGTGCAATGGTTCGGGCTGAACCGAGCCGAAGCGAAAAAAGGGGCCGGGCCCATGTGGCCGCACTTATTGTAATTACGGGCCATCGCAAATAACGGATGTGATAGGGTACCTATTTATTAATGAACAGGCAGGCTTGACAGCTAAGAGCCTGAGCCTCGGCACTTACTTTGGGCCTTTCATTCACAGCATGGCTATTGTATACTTAAAAACGCACAGGAGAGCGAGTAGCCGTTTTGGGCATGGATGCTTACTCAGGCGTGAAGAAGAGGGTGTGGTGATGTCCGTGGATCTAGGCTCCCGCTCGAATGACCGTGCCATCTCCGCGATTTACTCCAGATACACTTCGAGTGGCGTGCCTGTGCATCGGAGTAATATTCCTTTTCATGTCGTAGGGCTCCAGGGGATCCCCTCGCTGGGCCATGCTATTGGTAGCTTAATAACCGCCTCCTTGGCCTTGCATGGCCCTCCTGCAACAGTCGTGCGCCACGGGTAGCGCACCCTCAGCTTGACTGGACGCCGCATCCAGGGGCTACGGGCAGTAATAGACCCGTTCTTCACGCTGTTTGAGCAAAAAGGCCAAGTGCTTACTCCCGATGCCGTAGGGCAAACACTTTGCGGCGTAGTTGGTTGCATAGAGTCATGTCTTGCGAGTCGGGTGTGGTTGATCTCCACAAGTGACAGTTTAACCGCCAGACAGAGGACCGTAGCACTTAGTTGCATGAGATAATGTCACCAGTCTGCCAATACGAAGTACATATCCACAGCAGAAGAAACCGTCTCAGTATCAAGCCTCGCGCTAAGGCCTAGAACAACAAGATGCAAGCCACTACAAACTTGGCGTTTCACCGGAGGTATTCTTCACTATGTACAGGGCTGAGAACATCTCCACACGCCGGCTGGGCTAGTGTCACCTAGCTGCCTGGCCTCCTCCCTCTTCAAGCAAGGCCCCAAATGTTGCATTTGATGCTTATGCTCCATGACTGGTCCCCGCGAAAAAGACTACTTCGACTTGTTGATTGATCACGAGCACGGCAGTTCCATGTGACTGATGTAGGACTTTTCAGAGCCCCAATAACTCCCAATATTGCTCATTGCGGTGAGCGGCGAGGCTTTTCGGCGTTGACTCGTCAAGTTGGACAAGGCGAGTCAGGGACTCAGCCGCACGACTCTAGCCAGGCACCGTCAAGTCCTAGTCAGGCCGGATGAACTCCAAACCGGCCCTCATTTCTACCATGCATGATTATGGTGGCCAGTGACCTACTCCCACCAGCGCCTGGTCCTTGGCTGCCAAGACCTGCAGTGCAAGGCGACAGGGTCTAATAATTAAGCATAGCTGGAGCGAGGCGTTGGACAGGGGCTGGTGAGGAGATGGCTCAATCCGATGGCCGTGGTACGCTCGCCAACTTACTACTTGGAGATTTGTATAGAAATAGCAAAGTCCCGCGTCCCAGCTGCTGGGCTTTTCTCTCGATGTTGCCTCTCTTTCAACCTCCGACTACCCACGATCTTTACTTGCCCTTTTCTTTTGACCCACCGGTCACTCTTTAAGCCGGTTTACGATAACCACAAACATGTGGTCTGCACTTTTGTCCCTCGCGGCTGTGCCCGCTCTGGCACAGGCCTTTGGCATCCCTGATGACAACCGCATGGTCCAGGAACCGGGCCTGCTCCGATTCCCTCTCGCAGTCTCCGAGGGCGCTCCCATCGTCAAGAACATCACCAAGCGGCAGAGCGACATCTCTCTGGAGAGCCAGCAGACTGGCTGGTTCTACACCATCGATCTCGTGATGGGTACTCCTGGGCAGACGGTCAAGGTCAACTTCGACACAGGATCCGCTGAGCTTTGGGTCAATGCTCAATGCGAGACCTCCTCCGACCCTGAGTTCTGTGCGACCTTTCCCCGGTTTACCGGCAGCAGCACACTGGTGGACCTGCAGTCTCAGAGCACCATTACATATGGCTCAGGATCCGTTGATATTGAATATGCCTACGACTTCGTCTCGATCGGAGGTGAGTGTTACTGCCTTGAACCATCAACAAAGACTAATGCCAGTCCTCTTGAAAGGTGCCAGGATCAGCCAGCAGATTTTTGGAGTTGGAACCGCCAGCGAGATTCTCACTGTTGGAATCATGGGTGCCGGCCCTGATCTCTACGGTTGGGAAGCCCCGTACCCTCTGCCGATCGACAACCTGTTCACGCAGGGCTTCATCAACCACCGAGCCTTTAGTCTCGACATGAGATCCATTGAGAGCAGCCGAGGTAAGATGTGAGGTGAGTCTATTGCCTATAATTACTAACATGCCTGCAGGTTCTGTCATCTACGGTGGCCTCGACACCAAGAAGTACTCCGGACATCTGGAAGCGCGCCCTATTATCCCGGCCTCCTCGTCTCCTGACCAGCTCACTCGGCATGTGCTCTCAATCTGCCACTCAAACGCTGCTAACCCCTCTTTAGCTACTGGATCTACGTCGACGGCATTGCTCTCACCCAAGCCGATGGCACCAAGGACACCCTCTCCACCCAGCCTCTAGGCGTGCTCCTCGACAGCGGCTACACGGTCAGCGCTTTGCCCAGCTCCATCTTCAACGTCCTTCTAGATAAGTTCCCTACTGTCCAGCCCATCCCTGGCTCCACTCTTTACGAGGTTGACTGCAGTGTTGGCGAGTTGGACGGCACTGTGGACTTCACCTTTGGCGAGACCGTCATCAAAGTCCCCTACAACGACTTCATCTGGAAGCAGCCTCAGTACGATATTTGCGTTCTCGGTGCCTTCCTCGATGACGGCGAGTCTTGACATTCCCTGATCTTAATACAACCAAATAGCTAATGCATCGACAGAGTTCCCCGTCCTTGGAGATTCTTTCCTCCGTGCTGCCTATGTCGTTTACGACTGGGACAACCGAGTGATCCATCTTGCGAACAACGAGGACTGCGGTTCCAACCTTGTTGCTTTTGGAACTGGTGTTGATGCCATTCCCGACATTGTCGGCGAGTGTGGCGGCACCCAGGAAACCACCACGTCTGAGATGCCCACTTCTACTTCTACCACTGAGGTTGAGACCACGACCGAGAGCACGACCGAGAGCGCAACTGAGAGCACCACTGAAGCAACGACGACAGCTGAGAGCACCACCGCTCCCGAGACTGACAGCACAGCCGCGGCGGATACCACCACTATTGGCCCCGCTGACAGCACTACTACTCTGTCCTTCTCTACTACTCACTACTACAACACTTCTTCCATTGCCACCTCGACCAAGTACACTGATAGCCACACCACTGACGTGTACTCGACTGATAGCCACACCACGTCTCTTAAGACCCTGACGTCGACCATCACCGCCACTAACATCTACACCATTACGTCCTGCGCTCCTACTATCACCAACTGCCCCGTTGGCTCCGTGACTACTGAGGTTGTCACCTCGTACACCACCTACTGCCCGGGCGAGGAGACCAAGCCCAAGCCCACCAAGGCACCTGTTACTAGCCTGACGTCGACTTACACGTCGACTCGCACTTACACTGTGACGGACTGCCACGGCAAGGGAAGCTGCACCAAGGCAGCCCTGACCACCGAGGTCTACACCTCCACAACAATGGTGTGCCCTCAGACCACTGCTACCTACACGCTCCACCAGACCATCAGGTGCCCATACGGCCAGGATGACTGCATGACTGGCTCAACCAAGACCATCGACCACGTCTTCACCATCTACCCCGTCACTGAGTATCCCGTTCCCACTCCGGTGCCTGGCTGCTCAAGCTGTGTTCCTCTGGCCAACAACGCCACTGCCAGTTACAAGCCCACCTACCACGCGAGTGATAAGGTTCCCTCCTACACGGCGCCTGTCTCCGAACCCACTGAGACAATCTCGGTTGTCACCGGTGCTGCCGCTTGGAATGCTCCTGGAATGGTCGCCGTGGCTATGGGTGTTCTTCTTGCCGCCGTCATCTAAGTTGGGTGTTCGCCTTCTCGTAAATATATGTAGAGGACCTTGGATTCTCGAGGATGGACTGATGGGACCTAATTCCTCTTTCCCTGCCTTGTTGTCTAGATTCTCGTACTTTAGCCTTCGTTCATAATTGTAATTAATATCACGATAAAGCAAGACTAATTGAGTAGTTCCGTTTATTACATCAGTTCCATGTATCAAGCATACTCCAGGAATGACTCGCATCTCCCAACCTGAGCCTTAGCCCGTTGATCGTCAATACGACTCATTCGTAGTGACCATGCCACGAGCGTGGGGTACGGTCACACATGGGGCAAGCTATACAAACAATGCAAAAAGAAGGTCTAAAAAGTTGTATCTAAAGAAAATGTCTGAACAAAGAATGTTGTCTAAAGAAAAAGCCAGAGATAAATCCAAATAAGTCCAAACAAAATCATCTGATCGAAAGACAATATTGCCCAAAGAAAGATATTTGGTCAAAGAATGCTCCTTCCCCTAACTTTGGGCTGAAACAAGCAGGGGTATGTTTGGCTCTGTGATTTTTGTTTGCAGGCCAGCTGCAAACCACCAGATTCAAGTGTTTGACCAAGACTTATGTTTTCAACCTAGGATGTAGCAAAGAGTACGATAAGCCTTGTCTCACTGTCTCCCTGCACATTGCGCACGACTGTGGTTGTACACCCGATCTTATTAGAGTTCGTCGCGCCGAGTGAGGTTTCTATGTGTGCCGCCTGAACCCCACCGCAAGCAAAGTCGCTCCCCCTATCAATTCATGGCATTGCCGACGAACACCTCATCAATAGCACCGAAAGGCTCGTAGTTTGCCCCCCACCTAGGCGAAACACTTGTTACCAACAAGCGTCTCCTAGCCAGTTGATATCGGATGATGATACCAGTCAGAAATCCATGTTTCCACTTTCCAGAGGCCGAAACTGTGCGACCAACTTACTCCGGGCGTTTGCTGAGGACATGACTCCTTGTCGATGACCGGCAAGACAGAAAGGCAAGAGGAAGTCTTGAGGGATTAAGATAACCAAGCCCCCAATACATCCGGAACGTAAATACCACTCTTTTGCAGACTCCTCACCCACCAAATAACATATTCATCATTGGCCGCAACAACACCCGTTGAAAACTCCATCTTCGGCAGCTTCAATACCTGTGATTTTTACTCCCGATGTATCTTGGCAGCGCTAACATGTCGATGTAGATCTAGCAACTTCTTCCGTCCCCTGTCTCTACCCTCAGCGTCCATGCCCAGCACTACGAAGTACGAGATCTACATCACTGTCCACAAGGGAGGCCCCATAGACTTCTCAAAGTATAGGCACACTGGGCTCTGGTGTGTGCCTGAGGACGGCTCCTCACATTACTACTACCATGTCAAAGGTTTGACAGGGGAGTTCTCGTTCGAATCGCGGAAGGATTTCGACCCCACAACCTCAAGAACTTTTGCCCAAAAGGTCAGGGTCGGTACGACTCATCATTCTCTGACTTCCTCTGAGCTCACTAGTCAGATGGAGTCGGTTGATGTCTTAAACAAGGACCCCGAATTCGACTGCCAGCAGTGGGTCGAATTGGCACTGAAGGCTCTCTATCATACCGGTCATCTAACTGCGGAGCAATATGAGACAGGGCTGAGCGGGATGATTGATGCAACAATGGACGCAAAAGATGAATAACGGGTGCCGTGAAGCTTGTTCGCAACGATAGGTGGATGTTCTATGGATCAGGATCCGTAAGGGACCATCTTATACCCTATCGGCTAGCTAAGAGTTCTGCCATTTGGACATGGCAATGAAGTCGACAAGCTCGTCATGATACAACTCGGGGAAAATATCCTCTGCGTACTCCTTCCATTCCTTGTCGGCAGGGCGCTGAAAGAATTTAACATACTCCCAGTATTCTGGATACCATCCGCTATCCTCCCAGTCCACGAGTCCCTTGATCTTGCCGTCCTCAACCAAGATGTTCCTGGGTGTAAGATCGCAGTGGGAGAGGACAATGCGATGATCAGTTCGCAACCGTCGAGAAAACGCTTCCCGCACGAGTGGAGGTGTTTGTTCATAGAGGGCCGATAGCAAAAACTCATTGAAGGCGCTTTCGTCCTGGCAAGCAGAGGAATGGTACGTGAAGTGTACTCTCGTGTCTCGGATTTCGCTGCCGTCACAAGCGCTGATGAGATGAGGGGGAGGAGCCACAGATCTCATCTTTTCGATCATCACCCGAAGCTGGCGGGCAATATCCTTCTTCTGTTCGGTCGACATTTCGGGCCACAGCGTGTCAAGGCTTTGTCCTTGGATGTAGCTCATGCGTATGTGGACTTGACCATTAGGAGCCGCGTGCGCGTCGTGAACACATGGTGCTGGGACTCCAGCAAGAGCGGCGACTTTGAGCGCCTCCGCTTCTCCGATTGCGATGCGTTTTCCAGATTTGACGACAGTATTGTCGGGATGTAGGACCACTCTTCGATTGAACATCTTGTGCAACACCACAGCACCTACGCGGTTAGTTGAGCGAACAGATTTTCACGGTGATTCATTGCGTGGACCGACCTGGCTCAAGCTCGTCTTCAGATCCAGACTCATCAGAAGACTGCGCTTGCCCCTTGGCTTTTCTCTTTTCTCTCAGCTTCTTGGTGTAAAGGGACTCGTCCGGTTGTTTGCCGCGTGAGCGCGACACAGCGAAAGGCGCTGGAGTCGGGGTTTGGGAATCGCTCATTGCGAAGGTTGCGTTGCAGTAGAGTGTGAAAGGTGTTTGCCGGCAGATGCAGGAGGAACTTGGCTAGAGTGCTGGAGTAGGATGTTAACGGGGTCATTGGCTTTGTTGCATATTTGAATTACTTTTACGGTTATTAGCTTAAGCCTATTATTCCGATAAGTCTTCGAGTAAAAATTGACAATAACGTTAGTTATGGTCAAGCTGGTATATTCTTTTTGGGATTTTAATAGCTTTTCATGATCGTCTTACCCCGGTCTCGGATTTGGGCTTCACTTCAGTGCTAGTGTGTGGGGAAAAGAAGCCGATAGCCCACCCAAAAAGGTGGAGGGCAGCCTTACCTTAGCGGCGGGGTGTCTTCAAAGCCGGGATTGAGGGTAGAAGAAATCAAAACCAGAGGTTAAGATAATGCACTGGTACTACAGGCATTCTCTGATCGAATGATCCACGAGGAAAGGCCGCATCAATAGACGAAAAATACCATCATTTCAGTATTCCGCGGATAGTGGCTAATGATGATAACGGACGAATCAATCTGCCATGGCATGAACTTCCCTGGAAGACCACAAGACTGACTCGTCGGATTGATCTAGTAGCCCTTCCCATGGCGCTTTATCTCAAAGGAGATACCTCGCCATGGCTCCCTCCCAGAATATAGAATTTTCTGTTTTGCCTCCAGGGATTAACTATTGAATCGACCACATGGGTATACACCCAGCAGTTCTGCTACTTTCTCCCCGAATTTTGATGCTTCCTATTAGTATAGATATATGTGCATTCTGATTTATTTTCTCTCATGTTTTAGCAGATTTAATTGTTAGGCAGTTTCTGTTGGAAGACCTGATTTCTGCAACATTACAATATCCTGGTACCTTAGCTACCCTACAAGCCAGTATAGGCGGGTGTGGTGGTTTTAAAACAAGCGGCAACTTCCCCTTTTATTAAATTCTTTGATGGATATTATTGTCAAAGACAGATCATCCATCAAAAATACGAGCTCAATCTAATTATTTGAAAAAGTCTTTGGCTGCCTCTCTTGACATATTTCCAACCCCCTGAATCGCCTCATCCCGGGCTATCACACGGTCAAGTGAAATAGGCGGTGCGTTGGGGGTCCACGTGCTGTCAACCCCAATGTTTCCAATCCACTGCCGCGCCTTGTTGAATGCCTCAGCATGCTTAACAGCTGTCCCCGTTGCCGTCGTGGTCCCCTTCAAGCCGCTTTCACAAAACTTCAAGCATCGAGCTAGCATCATGCTGTGCCGATTCAGCACTTTCAGAACCACATCCACGTCTTCCTGCCGAATGCTGAGGCTGTTCAGGGACAGCGAGCTGATGGCCAGTTGCAGTCCTTCCATTTGGCCAGTGAAGGAATTGATGGAAGATGCCATCTTTGTTTCGAGAGATTGCAGAGCTTCTTTGTTGCTTCGGACAGTTTGGCTTAAAATCACCATCGGTTACCGAGTCTCTGGCTTGTAAAGGGAAAAGGGACTTACAAGGTGGCCACTCCAATTGCAAGTTCCAGTGCCTGCTTGTAGCGCTGCAGCTCAGCTTTGAATAGCGCCATGTCCGTCTCGTGAAGTAGAAGGCGGCCCTTGTCACGGCTCGAAATAAGAGGAGGTGTCGAGTGAGACGTGAGATCCGCTAATTTTGCCTTGAAATCATTACACGAGTCCCGGCATTGTTGAGTGACGGCCTTTAGGGTGTCGAAACACGCCAGCTGGTTGGGCGAGTAGTTCGAGTTCTGTTGCTCGGAAAGCTCTGTTGTTAATAATGAAAGCTGCCTCTCGACAGCTTCGATCTCCTGGCTTAGGCTCCTCAGGGTCTCGGGTGCGTTTGAATAGCCTTCTATCAAACCCCGCAGAAATTTACATGTCGAAAACGCCGCTTGGAGCACACCTAGCACGCCGACGGTGATGCTGAATGGATCGGCCATGTCTCTATTGGTTTACTATAATCTGAAGGTATTGTACGAGTTGCTAAGAAAAACAAAGGGCAATTGAACGTGGAGGTCCCTAGATTGTTTGTGGTTACGTCCGATGACGAGGTAATGAACAACTTGAGATTGAGGGGAATCTGTTGATGGGCGTGTCAGCTGAAGTTACCCCGCGTCCCGATTCACACCTGATTTATAAGGCAATGACTGACAGCCTTGATCTACTCTGGCCATGAGTGTCACGCCCCTCATTCAGCTGGTCAGACTTGCACATAAGCTTTTTTGAGCAGAAGCTACAGTAGGATACTGAAGGCCCTTTCTTGAAATATATACAGCACTAGCTAGCTGACTTAATCTTGCTAGTAATTGTTTAATTTTTAGCTTTTCAGAAAATCGTCAGATAGATCAACACCGTACAGTATCGATACACAATAGAGACATACGCTTAGTGCTACATCCAGTGCCACAAGAGAAAGTAGCTTTATAATGAACATCAATATGGAATATAGAACTGTAAATAGCATAGCGTGCCTGGCCTTATAAGGCTAGTCCTCCCAGACTGAAAGAATTTCATTTATTCAGCCGCACCTGATACCCCAGCACGTAGATAGCCTAAGCCGGTTAGTTCATGCCCAACTCGGCATACCGAGAAGACAAGGCTGTCTGACGGGGCAGTGTCGTGTCTCTTCAGCCGCACAGAAACCTCGACATTTCACCTCATTCAATCCCTGGGCCTGACAGCGCCAATGACTCGAGCTGGCGGCCCATGATATGGATCAACTACGGCGGGATGATGTTACCGCCGACTTCTTTGGCCCCGACAACGAGGCGACGTTGGCTCCGCCCGGCAGGGTTGCTATCGCTCGAGACAATGCCAGGCTCTTCGTCGGGAACGTCATCAACAATCATGCAGCCCCGCCTCGCCAGGACACGTTTGATATTGACTCTGAACGGTCGTCTCTCATGACTACATCCGGGCTGGATCCAATCACGTTGACAGCAAAGGTTTTTGAAGCCGCAACCCCCGTCGCCAGTGCCCTGCGATCATGTCAGAAGCAGGCTGCGCGGTTCAAGATTGGCGCTCTATCCATTGCATCTCTGCACACGGAGTGTTCGGCCATTCGGACCACGCTTCTCCAGATTAAGTCTCTACTGTCGCGAGACGGGCAGAAGCCTCTCACGATCGAGTCTGGGAGGATCATCCTCGAAGACTATTATGGGGTGCTCGAGTTTAGCTGGCTCCTGTTCAATGTCATCCTCAAACATTTGAGGAGTCTTGGCCTTACCCAGTTGGAGGGGATGAGCAAGGACGACTTTATAGCTAACATGGGGAAGTTTTGGGAGTATCGTGAAATGGATGAAATCATCCAGGTTCTCGGGCGTCAAGCTCGAGCAGTCGATCTCTTTCATGTGGCCTTTCAATCGCACGTTTTCCGCAGCCATTCTGCTGCTCAGGGGAACGCTAACAAGACTCAGGGAAACGGAGCACGAAATATCCGCCGTCATGGAAAGCCCGGAAGTGAGGCAGGTCATTGCAAGCATCTCTGACGATACAATATCGCTACACGAGTCCTTTTGTACAGCACCCGAAGGCGCATACCCCCCGGAAACGGCATCTGTGACTAGCGGGCGAGAGTTTGGTTTTGATCAAATTCTAAAAAGCACCGCGCTTTACCGGAGAGCATCCATGTTAGCCGGGCAAGGTTTGATATTCCAGCACCAGCGCCTGTTTCACAACGCAAATATAGAAGAAGCTGGTCCCTCTCATGCCGAGTCGATAGCGGCCCCGCAATTGCCTTTAGCGGTACCACTAAGCATTCCTCCCAGCATATTGCCTACTCCGCGAGACAACGGCAAGCTGCCAGAAGGTAGACAAATGATATCGGATGACGAACGCCTTAGTGCCTTCTTGCGTGACCGAAGGCCTTCAGTTGGTTCTGACTCGAGCGCGAACACTGTCAAAGCCGCACCGAGTCCACCACAGGTCTCTGTCTACGAAGGTAGTACCAAAGCCGATTCACTAGTGGAACCCTCTCTAGGGGAAACGGTATTCAACCCAACCTTTCCCGCCGACGACAGCGTAGACCTGTATAAAGCAGCCAAAAGACGGCCAACCTTGTTCGAAGTTCTCTACCGGAGAACGACGAAGCCATACTCATTATTTGAGTTCTATATATATATGAGAGACGTACAGCATTCCGTTGACTATCTCGACTTCTGGTATGTACCGGTGCCCTGCTTTCCAGCTCTGTCGATTTTAACTAGTGACTAGGCTGGATGTCTCGCAACACATGAGTCTCTGTCGACACTACGTGAGAGAGTTGCGAAGGACCGTACTAGTCGACTTCTCCACACACGAATCGATAGAATCAGTGGACGATGACGGAAAGTCACACACTGGAAGTCAGGTATTCCCGGGACCGGGTCACTCGGTGGCAAGACAAGACATTCGAGCGAGCGCCGAGAAGATCCTCTACACGTTCGTGCTACCCGGAGCGGAGCGTGAAATCGTCCTGCCCGGCTCCATTACCCAGGAATTAACCAGAGCGATCGAGGAAGACGGCAGGGACGACCCCGAGGTGTTTGACACGGCCAAGGATTACGTCTTCCTGGCCATGGATAGGGATGCGTTCCCGGGCTTTCTGAATCTGAGCAGGCCGCTGTTTAGGATTTTCAGGAGGTCGGACGTACTGGGCTCATTGGTGAATAGGTTGTCCAGGGTTAGCCCAGTGTCGCAGGTGGTGCAGTCGTTGTATGACGGGGGGCATGGAATGCAACGTATTCCGCCCCAGCAACTATTACAATCGCTGGGTAACGGAAAGGCGCCACAGATCTAGCAACGAAGTCTATTGTCCAAATCTCTCCTCTCACCTAGATCCATCGGTTCATTACGCAAGCTGAGAAAGGAATGTTCTGTTTTCATGAATATGCCAAGATATAAATCTTAGTCTTGCGTAGGGTTTGCAGTGTTTTCTGGTTGAATTGTGTGGATGCATCTTGTTGACTGATTTCTAATACGTAGCACATTGGGGCGAGGTTCGGTTCCGATTTTTTTTGTTAAATCTACAGTTATACATTATTTCATTCGA
The DNA here is from genome assembly GCF_021365365.1 of Ilyonectria robusta. Taxonomy (NCBI): domain Eukaryota; kingdom Fungi; phylum Ascomycota; class Sordariomycetes; order Hypocreales; family Nectriaceae; genus Ilyonectria; species Ilyonectria robusta. The sequence goes on along the minus strand of NW_025764454.1, from coordinate 733,920 downwards.
GATGCTTTTATCTTCGGCTTCATATATTTGGCTGATCTTTCGGGGATTGTCTTTTCATCAAAGCCTTTTCTGAGCGTAGGACGTCACGGCCTAGATATCATGAAATATATCTGGATTTACTTATGAAGGACGTTCTTGAACGGTCTATTAAATTGAAAGCAACTGCTTCCATTTCACTTCAAAATACACTCTTCTTACCATATGCAACAGTGTTCCCGTAAGGGCCGTAGCAACCGCAGATCCTAAACATAGTGCACAGTTATTTGTGATAACATTATAAAACATGTCCTGCAACAAGCAAACAGGGACCAGTCTATACAGCGGTACATGTTAATGAGGTCATCGTGTCCACGTTCTTGAACGACTGCGGAAGTTATCGTGGAAACAGTGCTCCTACCATATTTAACCAATAATTCAACCCTGAAACAAATCAAGATCCAGATATTCCAACGCAGCCGATGTATGGCATGTATGTGTTTAGGGTGGTCTAGTTCCGTCGAGAGAAGCTGTGAAAATACTCTTGGAGTGCGGCTGAGGTAGTTCTGTTGGAGAGACCCACGGAGTACGGTGTCTGGTAGGTTGAGAGATAATGCAATGACTACACCGGTTCAGAGCAGATTCGTTTGTGGAAAGAGCTCTGTAACGTTGATGCCGACCCTTTCTGGTTAATGGCCAATTCCTTCATCCTTTTGAATCCTTCGACTAGGGCGTTTCAGGCTACGGCTGAACCATCCTCACGAAATTAGAAGGTGGTCGGAGTCATGTATACTTTTGTTTCAGACAAGGGTCGTGGGAGGCCTGAACGGGCCACTTTTGACAGGGTTGTCTAACATGGTGTGGCTGAGCATAAAAGTCCGAGCCGTCCCCATACTACGTCGGATACGAAAGAAAGGATTTCTCACGAGAATAAGCGCTAACATGTCTCGTGGTATATTAGCTGTGGATCATGAGTCGCTGAGGAATGCATAGCCCGCCGAGTCTAGACCTACAACGGTTGGGCGTCACTGTCTAAAACCTGGCAGCAGCATTCCTGTCAACAGTCTAGACGTCAGCCCACTCAAGACAGGGAACTTATCCTCCGAAATTGGAGCACACTAACGTGTATATATGTAGCTTCATCTCTCTTGGGAATAGAAAAAATCACCGGCATTCTACTGTACATAATTTATCATGCATCTTGTTTCTTACTTGTCTGTCGCGTTGACGGCCGTTGGCCTGGCTGTGGCCGCGCCGCAGCCGGGTGTCATGAAGCGCTCCCCAGAGCCTACCTTTGAAAATGGCAAATACCTGGTCGATCGTGCCACCTCCTTCTCCAAGAAGGCAACTTACACCTTCACTGGAAGCAGTCTGCCCCAAGGATTGTCCGCAAGCAACTACAAGGCCGGTAGCACCCACAGATTTACCCCGTCCAACATCAAAGTCCGCAATGGCTACCTTGAGCTTCTGGTCAACGGAGGCCAGACCGCAATGCCGTACAAGAGCGGCGAGGTTGTTACCGATATCGAGAACATCAAGTATGCTAGTGTTAGAACTGTCGCTATTTTGTCCGAACCCGCTGGCGTTTGCAATGGTAAGTTCACATCGACCTGTAAACAAATTGAGCTCACAAGTTGACACTTCCAGGCATGTTCTTCTACAAGTCTGACACACAGGAGACGGATATCGAATGGCTTTCCGATAAGAATTCGGAGTCTAATGCCGGCACGCGCAGGCTCTGGTTTACGAACCAGGATGCAAACGGTGACGGCAAAAGCACATACAAGGCGGTCACTCCGCCCTCGAACCCGACTACCACTGAGCATGAGTACCGTATCGACTGGACGGCCGGTTTGGTTAAGTTTTACGTCGATGGCGTCAAGCAATGGGAAACAACCAAGGACGTCCCCAGTCAGTCTGGTCCTTGGATCTGGAACAACTGGTCTAATGGCGACAAGGGCTGGAGCGCTGGACCTCCGAAAAAGGACGCTGTCTTCAAGATCAAAAAGATCGAGATGTACTACAACACTGCTTAAGTTCAATGTCTCTAGACGGTATAGGTGTCCTCTTGGGTTCTTGGATACTTTGGAGAGCATTGTAGGTGTTTGTACTTAAGGGAAGACCATGAAGAAAAAACACGCGATATATGGGCAATTTTGCTTCACATTGACGTATACATTGACGTATACATTGACGTAGCTGCAATGAAGTGCCGGATTGCTCGAGCACTAAAATTCTGCGACCGAAGGTGCACCATCCCACATGGAGACCAAAATCTGTCTCTCTCCTTCCCAAGGCTCGCGGCCATGTGACACTTGGAAGTTGTCCACGAGAAGAAGGTCACCCGGCTCCAAGACTAGACTAATCTCCTCCTTATCAATAACGTCTATAAGCTTGTCTAGGTACTCCCGGGGAATTGGAGTGCCGTCGCTGTAAACACACGGGAGATCTACTCCTTGTCAGCCAACTTGAACATGATACTCCGAAGCAGACAACTTACAAGTCATTCCATCACGGCCGATATGTGGTGGGTTGAGAGCACCAATGTCTCGCGTGATTCCATGACGTCCTACGAGTCCGTTGAACCAGACAGGTCTGCCGCTTGACGGTAACCTCCGAAGGCCTATTCACATAATTAGCACTGGACAGCCAGGCTGGAGACTTTTCTTTATTAGCAGATGCTTGAAACCTACCAGGAATATGTTGAGTCAACTCAAGGCTATCATCCTCAAGCCATTTGAAGTCGGATGTTAATCTGCGAACTTGCTTCTCGACCTTGCTCCGTTTTGTCGCGTCGTCGTCGCCTGGTAGAAAGTCCTGCCCAAAGCTGAACTCACCTGCCCAGTTGAAGCCGTTGCCGTTGCCCTCGTTTCCGGGGGCACGGAAGACCATCTTCATACCTAGTCCGCGTTTTCGAACACCCTCGACCAACTCCGGAATCTCGGCAAGAACCTTTTCATATACGTTGGCACTATTGGCGATCGGCGTTGCGCCACCTGGCGTATTGGGGTCAACATTACTCTCTCCTCAATCGCCGTCCCGAGATGGAAGAGAAAATCCATGGCCCTACCTTTCGGCGCCTTCTTCACGCAGTAGAAATGAATGTTTGCTGGAAAACGCGTGTACCTGGAGTACTGCATGGTGTTAGCCAACGGGCATTTGCCACTCGACGATGACACCAACTCCCCTGTCATACCTCGTTATGTTGGTAGAAGCGACGGTCAGCGGGCCCTTCATTGGCCGTCCATATGGCTGTTGCCACTGGTGTCCTAATGCCGGCGAGGCCGATCTGCTCGTGGGGGGACGAACCCCGTGCTTCTTCTACGGCACAAACGAGATCGGAGAAGGTCTGCGCCGAGGCGTGACCCATTCCACGCAACAGCACGGCACCGTGACGTTCCAGAAGCTCCTGGATCTTCCCTGATGATGCCAAGGCTCGCAGGGCTGAAGCAGACTCAGCAACCGGGGGCGGCCCGCTCTCGCCGTTGACCTGGAGCCCGTAGGGAAGCACGTTGCCAAAGTATGTCCTCGCCCCCGGGACGTCGAACGGCTTGAACTCGACTGGTGCGGCCATCGTTGCTATAGAGGCAAGATATCTCGGCGTTGATAATCCGATGTTGCTCTTGCACCTGTCAGCCGTCGTTTATATATCAACCGTGTCGTAATCCGCGTTTCCAATTACTACCTGAAGTCGGCACGGCCCCGACACGACGGGGATGATTGAGTATGACCAGGTGGGCTCCCCTCGCCATGGGCCCAATCACTTCAAGTGTTGGTATTGCGAATCAGTCGCACGAATGACGCGATAGGCCGAATGGCGCGTTAGCTATTTCCCATCCCACTTGCTTTAGATCTTCAACATCCCCCCTCCACCGTTGCATGCTCACTTTGACTTCTCTTTGGTCAATATCCTAGCATCTCCGCCCCGTTATTGCGTGCTCAATCTCCTGTTACGTCAAGTCAACCCGTGCTAGCGGATATACGTCCGAAAGGCCCATTGTGTAACCCTGGTTGCAGGAGTCGGTCAAAGGCCCGAAGCGAACGACTAATTGGTCATACTATGGATCGGCCTTGACATTATACGAAATATGTGGTTATCCTAGCCAAGTACGGAAATAATTTAAATATCCAGCTCTACTTATAAGTAAGCTCTGTCACCTTTCCTTTTGTTGTGCCGTCAACTCCCATACCAGGAAAGTCTCACGTTCTCAACATATAGGAAAATCCAAGGACCATTGTTAAAATGGGTTCAAAAGATGACTTGGCGATTAAAAGTGAGTCGTGATAACGTGAGAAGCGGCTATATGTCATCTAACCGGTTATGCTAGCGTCCGACGGAAGCCGGGAACCCACCGACCATGGCAATGGAAAAGACGGCAACAATGTTTTGGGCATCGTTGAAGCAAATGTCCTCCAGGAACGCACCATTGGAGTATTCGGCGCTGTCTCGTTAGTGGTAAATAAGATCATTGGCGCAGGGTATGTCATAACTCCGACTCGATTAGAAGTTCTTTACTCACCAGAGTCAGCATCTTCTCGACGCCTAGTACCATCTACAAACTCTCAGGCAGTGTCGGCATGTCACTGATGTGCTGGGTCATTGGCGCCATCATCTCAACCTGTGGTATCTTCGTCATGCTTGAGTTTGGTGCTGGCATCCCAAGATCCGGAGGAATCAAGAACTATCTCGAGCGATCGTTCCATCCGCGATTGATGCAGACATGCATTTACGTCTTCTACTGTGTTTTCCTCCGTGAGTCTCCCTGACTGTCTTATCTACTTCATCACCGAGCCATTGCTAACCTTGCGACGTCACTAGAAATCTCCGCGAGCAATGCCATAACGTTTTCTTCGTACATTCTCGTTGCCGCTGGGGTCGAGTCGACGACGTGGAAGCTTCGTGGCGTCGCAATAGCAGGGGCCATCTTTGCCGTCGGAATGCACACTGTAATCCCACGTGTTGGGCGAGCCTTGCAGGACCTGCTTTCTGCCGTCAAGCTGTTTACTCTCGCTTTCATCGTCTGCTGCGGCTTCGCCGCGCTCGGGGGTCATCTCAAAGTTGAGAACCCAGGCAACTTTTCGAACGCGTTTAAAGGCACGTCTAGCAACGGATACAATATTGGATCTGCGATTCTGAATGTCATTTTCTCTTTCCAAGGGTATGACAATGTCAATGCTGTAAGGAAACATCAAGAATTCGACTTCCGACTTGTTCTAACAGGCTTCAGGTATTATCCGAGGTCCGTAATCCGCAGAGGACACTTCGGATAGCGCTTCCCCTGTCTATGGGCGTCATAAGTGTTCTATATCTACTTGCAAATGTTGCCTACGTAAGCATTACATCTCATAGCTGCTCTTTCGATTGAGTAACTTGGCTAACTCCTCCAACAGTTTGCTGCCGTGTCCAAGGAAGAGTTCTTGGCAGCCAAGGTCACAGTTGCAGCAACCCTCTTCAAGAACCTCTTCGGCGAATCAGCAGGAACCAAAGCCCTTCCAGCACTGGTTGCGCTCTCCGCGCTTGGTCATCTTCTTGGAGTTGCCTTCACTGTTCGTAAGTCACCGTACACCTTTTCTATCAATTATGAGAAAGGCTGACTCTGGGTAGCGCGAATTCTGCAAGAATTGGCGAAGGATGGCGTTCTGCCTTTCTCAAACCTCTTTATGGAGAACAGACCGTTTCGAACTCCAATTTACAGTCTGATACTTCACCTGGGCGTCACTATTCTCTTCATCTGCGCTCCACCAGCGGGCGATGCTTTCACTTTTATTGTCAGCTTGTCGACGTACCCGACGACTGCTTTACTTACAGCGATCACGGTTGGATTGGTTAAGTTGCGCCTTACTAAAAGCGAAGACTTTCAATCTCCGCTCCGCGCTCCCTGGGTCCTTGTCGTCGGCTACTTGGCAGCCAACATTGTAAGTTGTCTTTACCAGCTGCATTCTGTCGTGGAGTCCGTCGCTAAAAGTCTCGCGTCCAGTTCCTCCTTGTCATGCCTTTTGTCCGTCCTCCCAATGGCAAAGGTAGCACTTCATTGCCATATTGGCTTTCCTCTGTTGTGGCGTTGGGGATTCTGTCATTGGGTATTGTTTACTATGTGTGTCGATTCGTGCTGACACCACTGGTGTTTGGATATAAGAACGAAAAGGTCCAGGTTGAACTAAGTGACGGGTCAAAGGTTACTAGATTTAAGAAAGTGGCCGGAGCAACGGATCAGTAAAAAACCCACCAACAATAAGATCAACAATAGTGAAAGTTATATTTTCATGTATTAGCTTGGTTATATCTATTCATGGTAAAATTATAGATTATCAACACAAAATTATAGTAAAGGGAGATAATCTATCTAATAGTGCTAAGTAAAAATAAAAATGAAGTTAAATGTTATAAATTACTTCATATACTTTTCTTTAAGATGTTCTGAGTGTCAAAACACAAACAATTAAGGCTTTTATAGTGATCTCAGATTTCAAGAAGTACTAGAAATATATGGCATATTCCTAAACTCAAGAGTGAATCTCATAATAATTTACACTATCTAGAACCCTTATCTGCCCCTGGGACTCATTTCAGTTCCTATTTGTTAGACCAGGCAGCTGTGTCATATCCATCCATCCACTCCAAAAATTCGCCACCCGCTATAGCCCAGCCCTTGATTCCTCCGACCAATATGAGACTCTCCATAACTTCGTCTCCAGAATCGACAATGTAGTCACTGAACCAACCGGCGGCTCGTGGGCCACGTCCACGTGAAGAAGCTGTTCTTATGTTCAGACATTCTCTTCTTCCCAACGGATGAAAAAAAAAAACCATCAACACGCAGTGGGATCTTATAACTCACAACAATACCAGATGACCTTGCGAAACCCTGCAGCCTTGAACATATCGTAAATAGTTGGTATGGTTGGGTACAGGCTTTGTGCGGGCAGGTTGATAGATCCACGAATTGTACCGCCCTGAAGATGCGCGTAAGCAAGAATGATAAAAGAGCATGCGAAACACCATGCCTGCCTCCTCTTTACCGATGGACGGAGGAATCAAAGGTATCAACATACCTCATGGTCATTGCGGCGCAAATCGACTAGAATAAAGTCGCGGTCGGCGAATTTGTCACATCCCTTCAGCATCTTCAACAGCTCCTCTCGCGTCACGCCGCCGGGCTGTGATTCCCTTGGCGCTGGGAACGCAGCGTACCAGGGTGGAGGGTTTCCGGGCTCGTGTGCAGATGCCATTATTGTGATTTCTGATACTGATCTGGGTCTGTTAATTGAAACCGACGTGTTATATCGGTGAAAAATGGTTGCAAGTTTCAACATGTTTTTGGCGGCGCTGACACGAAGCGAGCGTGGACCGATCATTTGTATCAATGTCAAGGTTATGAGGCAGTGGCTGGAGGGAGCCTGTCACCTCCAAGATATGATTGGAATGTCAAAATTACCGCAACTACCGGGACACTTGTTAAGGCTTAACGATGATTGGACCGCCGACCAAACTTCTTCTTGCATGAGGCTAATGAGAGGAGCTAATAAGGTCCAACAACGCAAACAGCAAGTCTGTCTCCACACGGCATCCATCTCCTTCACGGATTGCTCCTCTAAACCCGGGTTCTAACCAGCTGCGTAAAGCAGTGCTATCCAAGCCTTTGTAATTTTGTTGAGCGATGATAAGATATGCATCTCGGCAGCGAGTGGTCGATTTGCCGGGTTCTGGAGGCGGCAAGTGACAGCAGTTAGAGTCTGCAGAGCCTGCAAATGCCTCGTAGTCCGGTAGATGCCCTTGTAACATGATGTCGTTTCCAGACGGGGCCAATAACTGGGGTGGATGAGTACAAGATGGGTCCACGATAGGGATGGTCTCGCTTTGAAGAAGAGAGGGCTGCTGGATCGGTTCGTCATTTCCTCTCTGTGCCAGGGGGCAATGGTCATCTCCCAGAATCATGGCAGACTCTCCCACTGGGACTGATAGACAACCATGACTAAATTCCAATGGCTCAGCCGCTGCATCAACCGCAGTTGAATGATCTTTCGACTCGCCGAGACTCCGCAGCGACATCGATTTGTTGTGCATTTTTGATTGGTCCAGTTCCCGGGAAAGCTCGTCGATACGGGTAAGAGCACAGTTAAGCTGTGTCTGAGTATCTGCTAGACGGGTCTCGAGTTCCACGATTTGATCCTTGACTCGCTTCCGGTGGCGTCGCTGGTTGTTGCGCAGCCTGGTGGCCTTGTGATCGGCCGGCTTTGCGGACCATTTGCTCATCATCTCGGCGATGGGGATTCCGTGCCGAGTCTGGGTCGCCCCCGTAGGATAATCTCATAGAAGAGAAAGATCCAAAATAATGATGTTGTGACATGGGAGAACTCACGACTTCACAATGATTGGCGGCCGCTCAAGCCATGATGTGGCGATGACAGATCAAATATTTGCTGCTTTGGGCCTAGTGCGCCAGACGTTGCATCATCACCTCAAAGGGTAATAATCGAGTGACAAACGGTCTCGCTTGCTGGTCATGTGCGTTCGAGGGAGTGCTTATGGATACAGACCAGCACGGCTATAAATCCCACGAAGCACGATGCATGCTGCCAAAAGTTCACGGCAAGCACATTTGGCAAGAAATCACTACCGACTTCATGGATTCTCACGACATTTATGATCAAGTCCGCGCTCATTATAGCACTGCCTCGCAAAACAACAGTGCCGAATATGGAAGCGCCATTGCGAAATCCTTCGGGTACTCTGATGAAGAACTCGCAAGCATCCCTACAGGATCGAATCTCGGCCTCAGTTGCGGGAATCCTCTAGCCATCGCTAGTATTCGTGAGGTTTGTCACATCCATAGGGCTTTCAACACCAGGTGCTTGTACTAAATCTTTGGCTCCAGGGCGAGACGGTAATCGATCTCGGTAGCGGAGCTGGTTTTGATGCTTTCCTTGCTTCCAGCAGAGTCGGGCCGTCTGGAAAGGTCATCGGCGTTGATATGAACAAGGCACTGATTCCCAGACCCTTCAGATATGTCTTTGGATCCTAATTCTGACATATGTAACAGGATATGCTTGCAAAAGCCAACAAAATTAAGAGTGAAACGAGCAAAGCCAATGTCACGTTTGTTGAGTCGCGCATCACTGACATGGCGGCCCTTGGGTCTGGAATTGCCAACTGCATCATCTCCAATTGCGTTATTAACCTCGTTCCGGCTGCGGAGAAGCATTTGGTGTTCAATGAGATGTTCCGTCTTTTGAAACCTGGCGGTCGTCTTGCCATCTCAGATGTCCTCGCGAAGAAGTCATTGCCGGAAACGCTTAGGTCTGATATAGCCATGTACGTCGGGTGCATTTCGGGAGCAAGCGAAGTTCATGAGTATGAGCAATTCCTTCAAGATGCGGGTTTTCGAGGTAATTGCCTTAATTATGACTTTCTTGGGACTGATCAATAGACTAATGCGTGTTGGTTAAGAAATCGTCATTGCCGACACGAAGAGCGACCTCAATGTCTACATCCAGACCAACAACGATGGCTCAAAGAAGGCAGATTGTTGCATCCCGTCAGAAGTAGGGAAGTCAACTTCTAACCGTGCCATGGACCTCCGTGTGCCGAATAGAAGCTGTGAAAGCTTGACAGATACTGATCTGAATGAGTGGGTTGGTGAGCAGAATATCCATTCCGAAGTGTTACCTGGAGATCTAACAGAGGAAAAAGGGTCATTCAAAGTTTACGCCGTCAGGGAATGATGCAGTACAAGGGGAGCAAGTACAACGAGTTTTATTCCATGTGTCCTGGGATTAACTGCCAGAACTTCCAGGGATGCGATCGATTGCTAGTATATCACAATAGGCTAGTAGTTAAATTAACACACCAAAATCTTTCGAACATTACTTCATGATCTACTAATTCCGCAGGCACCATGTCGTTTTCTTCTAGCTTCCATTCCTTCTAAGCCTATGCCATTACTCTAATACCATCCGTATTTTATGAGCCTTCAGTTCCATTAACAGCCGGATTTGCCTTGTCAACGTTCTGTTCAGCGACCAACTTGACCCTTCGTTCCTCGCGCTCGCTGAAGCGGTCGCCAAACAAGTGGAAATGAGGACGCATCACCATAGTGTATTTCACCAACTCCTCCATGCAGTCGACGACGCGATCACGGTTGGAACTGGGCAGCATGCGGCTGCCTTCAGATTCCGAGGTGAACTGCGTATAGGCTTGCGGGACGGAGCTCTGGTTAGGAATGGCAAACATGCGCATCCATCGGCCCAGGATGCGCAGAGAGTTGACAGAGTTGAATGACTGAGATCCACCGCTGACTTGAGCAACTGCTAGGGTACGACCTTGAGTTGGGCGAACTGAACCTGACGATAGCGGGATCCAGTCAATCTGCTGCTTGAAGATTCCGGTCTATGAACTGTGTCAGCATCGCATTTTCCTGGTCCTCTTCTAGCATAAACTTACCAGATTTCCATGCTGCTCTGGGCTGATCCAAACGTGGCCATCGCTCCATTTGCTAAGCTCCCGCAATTCCTGCACCTTGGGATGCGTGTGCTGCACATCATCCTTTTGCGGAAGACCAGCGGGATCATAGATGCGGACGTCACAGCCTAGACGAAAGAGGATCCGAGAGGATTCGTAGGCTAGTAATCGAGAGTACGATCTGGTCATCGAAATTATAGTCCTGTTATTTCAAAGCTGGAGTGCTGAGGAGCATGTGGATAAACTAACCGACTTCTCATGCTTCCATACAGGACGAGAATGCGTAGTCTTTCTTGCCCCCGGCTGATGATTTCCGACTCAACCATCTTCAGCGCCGTACTCATCTCTAATTGCGCGACCCAGTCGACAGCTTCATGTTCCTCTTCCAGTAGGAAAGGGCGGTAGCGCTCGCGCACCTCCGGTTCATCATCGTCCTTGGAAATGGCGAATGACCGACCGCGATACGCAGGGTCTGGGGCAAGCTCTGCTTGAGGCCGTGCGGCATGAGAATTGTTGAGGTCACCGTGGCCGTTCATGTTGCGTGAAATGTGAAAATTCCGGGGCAATGTTCGCGACTGACGGAAAAGATGGCACCACAGACTAAGAATTGGTCGAGAACCGAAGGCCGGGAGAAGTGGATTGACTAGCATGCCTGAACCTTGAGTGAGAGAGTGAGAGAGATTTATGACAGAGGGGATGAGACGGCATAGCCTCTTTTATATCTGGCCCCGTTGCTCCAATGTTTATCAATCTGTCCACCCCCACGCTTCTCGCTGCGGCTACTGCGTAGTGTCAAAGGGAGTCAGTAAAGCAGTACGCCTTCCAAACAGCGAGGCCGGCAAAAAATGTGGGGGACTTTCTTCCTTGGAAATTGGAGAGGATGTCACTTATTTTACTACAGGGCTCTCAGGAACTCCAACTTGTCATACTGCGACGACGACACAAACAGACAGAAGAAAGTGAGGGTTGAGGTGTAAAAAAGGGGACAAGCTCGTGGCTCATCAGGGAGCCTGTCATGCCCTGGTCATGATTGGGTACGGTATCAGCAGCTAATGTATCACGCGGCAGATGTGTGGGGCTTCTAGTAAGTGTGCTGTCCATCGATACAGAGAACTAATAGTTCCCTGCGGCAATAGAATGAGATCTGTCATATCTTACCCCACCTGGAGAACCAATGTTTATGAAGCGGAGGTAGTTTGAGCCGAATTGGGTCATTGAGTTTGAGGTGCTACGCTCAGTGGGCAGCCGAAAACACCTGAAGACTTCTTTAAGTGTTTGGGATCGCGTGTAGATCATGTGTAATCGATTCCCAGTTTAGCTAGCTAAACAAAGCAAACCTGTGCCATAAGCCCTGTAGCGTATGGTCATGACTGGAGAGTCGACGTCCTTAGGGTTCAGCTATTTCCGAGCTATGAGGTTTAATCCACCGCGGTACGTTTATTAGAACCGCAGAACTTGTGACTTGTTCCGAGTGTCGCAATTAACAGGGATTCAGAATCGGGGCTCGGTTGTCTCAGCGCAGCCGTAAATCTTTAATGGAGGCGCGGGTGCACAGTCGACGATAATGAAGAGCGACTTACTGACCTGCACACCCCGCTAGAATATCTCCCCTTCGAAAGTATAAACAAATCCATGCTCACTCTTTTCCTTGGGGGTTAAAGTAAAGGATTCACGGAATTCGGGATTAGGGACTGGAAACTCGAACTCCGTCCGGTGACGGCGTTTGACATCACCGGATCGGTTCATCCCGGAAGGTATCCACAAGGCGCTCCTCCTGTCAGCCTCTGCTTTGTCTCTCCTCATTTCTCGCATCAATTCAGCCTCCACCGCTTCACCGCAAATCCCCCTGCCATGGTGAGTATCATTGTCAAAATCGGCCTCTCGGCCGTGGCCCTCCTCGCTGTGCTCTTCCAAGTGTGCCTCAAAGACGCGGTTTGGCTGGGCTTAGGGATCGGAAGGACCATCCAGCCTCTCTCCGACTTCCCGTACTCATGTCGGAGGATTGCAGATACTCGCATGGAGGCTTGCGAAGATATGTGGCTGTCCGAGTCAACTCGCCAGCTGTTTCTCGCCTGCTCGGATCCTATCTCTCGGTCTCACTGGTCGCCTAGGTAAGCCCGCATTCTACCAAAGTGGCGCGCGAAATCGCGTTGCACCACCTAACGGAGGTGGACTACAATGCATTGGTTCTCTCATGCTGACTTCTAAGTGTCGGTGACTTTAATCTTACTGGTCGTTCTAAAAGAGATGCCATGGTCGTATTGGACATTGACAAGCCTCTTGATGATGGATTTGAGCTGCGAGTCGTCAAGACGCCGGGATATACCGGAACGGCGGGTGACGGCTTGCTGAGCCTCGCAGGGTTCTCAGGCACCGACAACATTGACCAGGGTACAATTGAGTTATTCATTGTCAACCATCGTCCTTCGGTTGACGCTGAAACTGGCGAGTTCCTGGACCATTCGGCTGTTGGTGGCAATTCCACCATTGAGCTTTTCGAGACCGGACCAGACGCTACCGAGCTGAGGCACCTCCACACTTATGTTAGCAAGCACATCGCTACACCAAACCGAGTTGCTGCCGTAGGACGTGATTCGTTCTATTTCACCAATGACCACGGGCCAAACAAGCTTGGACTGGTGAGCGATGACAATCTATGTGACTGGACGTCACTAATCCAAATAGCAACACCTCCTCTCACCTATCCTCAGCACAGGGGATGTGACATTCTGCAACAAGGCCGGCTGTAAGCCAGTTGTTGGAGGACTCCAGTTTCCCAACGGCCTTTCCATGGGCCAAGACGGGCTATTGTACGTCCCCAACTCCCTGCCAGGCACCGTCGGGGTCTACCGCATCCTGCCGGACAACGGGCTCGAGAAGGTCGACGAGGTTTTCCTCGGGTTCAGCATCGACAACCTGTCCGTCGACAAGCACGGAGATATTTTCGCAGCAGCGTTTCCTGTGGGCATTGACATATTCAAGGCCTACAAGGATCCGTACAATGCCCGTCCCCCGTCTGCGGCTCTGCGTATGCGAAAGGACGAAGGCGGCTATGTCGTTGAGAAAGTCATCGAGGATGCATTTGGTGATGCACTCCCTGTGGCCACCACTGTGGTTCATGACGTCAAGACCGGGCGACTGTTTTTTACGAGTAAGTATTAGTCCATTGTGAATTCCTCCGTTCTTGCTAACCGCCCCCAGGTGTTATTGCGCCGTTCATCACAGTCTGTGAGCCGAAAAGCTAGTGTGAAACTGTACATACCTAAACTAGAGGACTGGTGTTCATAGACGTTGATTTCGAGAAAACGTAAATACCCCACTCAACATCTAATTCAAATCCATATAATAAAGCCCAGCGTTGTTGCTATTATCCAAGTTACCCAACCTCCAACTCGGCCGTCAGACATTCCGACGCCTGCATTATCCCACAGAACAGTAGTTTTTCCTGCGTCGGTTGTCTCATCAATGCTGCATACTGCGTTGCACGTATCCTCATCGCGCTTCGTCGCCCAGAAGTTCTCCTCCACCAAGTTCTTGGTTGTGGTATTATACAACACCTCGATCCATTGGATCTGCTGGCTTGCCTCATCGTTCATGGACATGTTGCCACTCCACGTGCCACCATCACTCCACGTGCCACCATCACTCCACGCGCTGAAGTGGAGGTCCGTTGCATCTTTCGGCGTCTGAAACTGTATGCTTGCGACTTCTTCGCCGTTGACATACCATTTTACCACTTCGGGGGTCCAGTCCAGGCGGTGTACAAGCCAATCGGACCAGTCCGGCGTAGTCGCATTCCTCGTCGCCCTTGGAATTTCACCGCCGTCGTCTGTATAAGACGGCTAGTTCGTGTACTGGATCTTATTCCGAGGACCACGGGTTAAAATCTCAACATCGGATTCCTGAATGTCGGCCAACTCCCCGGACTCATCCCGGTAGGTGTACATGCCGGTTACCGCCCCGGCGCTCCCAATAGTTCGTGCTAGCATTCGCATGGACACAAAGCGATAATTGTTTTTAACACTTTGGAATTCTGAGACAGTTTGAAAGCCTGGCATTCGCTTTGTCCGCAACGTCATATATGTGTCAGAAGCAGCGTCGTCGTCACGGTTTTCTTCGATAAAGACGTTACTCCGCGAATTGATCATGAGGACGTATGCATCGTTCGACAGTCCTTCACCTGGCCCGTAACTGTTGTCCCATGTTTGTATGCCCCACACGTCGGTCCAGTTGTCGTGGCTGAAATAATCACTCGAGTAAGGTGCCAAGTGCGCGGTTGATGAATTTGTCCTCACATCCGGGATGCCAGCGTATTGTGAGAGAGATCTAAAGTCGTAGAACATGCGTTTGGCATAGTACGTCGGAACGGAACCGTTGATGAGAAAACAATCGCAGTCGGCATCATCAACCAGCTGCGAGCTTGTAGAGTGTGCTGCAGCTAAAATGGCGAGTACCCGCAGCAGGCATGAGGATGAAGTGGACAATGATATCATCATTATTCAACAACGACGTGGACTGTATGTAATACTCGGCGATCGAGACGCGGGCCCAGGTTTCTTTTAGACAATATGATGTACTCATGTATAAGCAGAGATAATACGACAACAGACATCAACCTGGCGTGCTATCTGGCGCGGGCCGTCGCAGAGGGATCTTTAAAGACCTGCTTAAGTAAATCGCGCACCATCTCAGCATCAGTGCTGCGTCAGTTGCGGCGAGCCTGAGACACTGTGCAACGAGAAAGATGACAACTGAATCTTGGCTGCACGCACAGATCAATCGGATGGCGGCCGGGCTTCGTATTCACGGGGTTGACCGCATTGGCTACACAGAAGATCGAGTGGCGAGTTGAGTGGGGCAGCATCACTCCTCTGGAAGCACTAAAATTGCAGTGAAATATCTGCCTGAAAAAAGCGCCGTATCTCCCCTCCAAGCACTAAAATTGCAGTGAACTCTCCGCCTCATGAAGCTCCTCCAAGCACTAAAATTGCAGTGAAACTTTTCCATTTCTGCCTCGCGGTTTTCTCGAAGCACTAGAATTTATTGTGCAGCCAATGAAGTACCCCAGATCGGGTGGATGTAGGTATCCGTAGGGCGGCACCCAAACTTCCCTGGAGGCACTAGAATCGCAGTGCAAGATGACTTCCGATACGTGCGCGAGCTGTAGTGGCGCACCCGTGACCCAACGCCCCAGTAAGCACTAGAATTGCAGTGCAGCAGCATCATTGTGTTGCTCAACGAAGTGCATTGAAGAGACCTAACTCTAATACATGATGACCGGCCCCCCCAAAACCTTCGCCTGTAAACCTTCGACCAAGAAACCCTCTGCCCCCGGATGACTTATACTAAATGCTAAATCTCCTTTAATAGCTCTAGTAGCTCTAATAGCTATATCTTATTTTAGTTGATTCTTTTTTTTTTTTTTTTTTTTTAAAAAAACCCCCCATTTTAATCACATTATTTATAATTATATTTTTTTTTAAAAAAAGGAATTATTTAACTCTTTTTAAAATATTTTATTATAAATTAGATTAGTATAGCTGTATACCCTCCGGATCTATATACACCTGCCGCGTCCGTCGTGCCTCAAGCTTCTCCAACTCCTCTCGAAGCACGAGAATTGCACTGTAGTCCCTGGGTGTGTTGTGATGAAGGGGCCATCCACCTGGGCCAATGGATCAGCAATGATAATGAACTCTACTCCCCTCGAATCACTAATAAAATTGCATTGAAAAACTTCCACTTTTGAGTCATCATCCTGTGTTTAACTCGACAGAAAAACTACAACTACTTCTGGAGAGTATTAAAGTGGGCTATATATTATTAGCATATATCAAACCCTTCCTAAAGGAAACGTCGAAAATTTCATTACCAGTTTCAGGCAGTCACTTGGCAACCTGGCAAAACAAAAGATTCATGTCTGTTCTCCAATGGCCGTGGACCTCATACTCATATTTTCCTAGCACCTCCTTTCCACTGTACGCTATTGCTGTGTTCACGATCCACGACGGCGCCTCCATAACACCCCTTAAATCATATGTCCTCCAAAGTTTAGAGCGCTGCTCATACTTCCACATGGGGTAATCCTGTTCAGTCCAAAAACCTGCCCATGTTGAGGTAGAGAATGTAGATAAACATAGAGCTCCACATTCCGTCGGAAGTTAGTCAGTCAGAAAGTATGAAACCTCGGGATACCAAAGACATCGAGATAGTTGACTCACATGAATAACACCATGTATACGCCGTTATGGTTCTTCTCAAGATTGGAGTTCGCCGTTGAGTCGAGGGTAGCGTCCCCGTTACCAGTCTTTCTGTCGCGCGCGGGTTCGTCGGCGGCCTCGTTCAGCCGGGCAGCTTCGACATAAGGCCGTAGATGCTTTCGAATTTCGTTGGGAATGCCATAGCGTCCGTTGACTTGGCTGGCCAGGCCACAGAACTGGGTTTGCACTACCGTCTTAAACAAATCGATACCGACGCCATGCAGTGCTTCCGGCTTGTCGCGTGTCAACATGCGATATAGATCTGTGATAGTTACGGGGCTGCCGGGGATTGAAACCAGCAGCTCTGCAATTGACTGAATGAGGACTTGAGGTGCTCTTGGCCGGTAGTAGATCTCCTTCCATAGGCAACCGATGACCGCTCCGGGACTTTCGAGTTGGGACAGCACATCCATAGCTGCATTTTCTGACGCCTGCGCCACTGCCACATGGACAACAGCCCGAGCCCAGAAGAGGCCGCCGCCGACAGCGGACGTGGTGTTGCTTGCCGAATGTACCAAATCAGCGTAGTTTCCTGAGTCCTCACTCCATCCGCGTTGCTGGAACTCGTGGCGGACGTAGGTGGTTATTCCGGCTTGCATGTCGTCAGCCGTGTATTGAAGAACCGTGTGAGCCTCTGGAAAGTCTGAAACATGACGGCTGCTCAGGGCCACCTTGATCCTGGTTCTAGAATCGAGCTGCTGTATTAGCATCTTGAGTTTGCCTATCAATTCGACTCTGTCATCCTCGCAGTCGTGGATACTGTCGACGATGACCCATAGCTCGCTCAAACAGCTGACTATTTGGGTGAAGATGGGCCAGAGCTTCTCAAATGTAGTAGCATCACGGAACAGCTGTATGTAGTGCTTCTTGACGTGGAGGTTTTTGAGAAGAATGTCCGGCCGTTGTTCCAGGATCTTCCAGATCAGGGCTCTGAGGAGACGAAGACGAGTTGCTCGGAGAACTGGGATGCAGTGTAGCCATACTACAGGTGAGTTTTCGCTAGCCGAGGCACGCGCCTTTCCGCAGAGGAAGGCAGAGACGATCGTCTTGCCACTGCCGGGACCACCAACCACGCCCAGCAAGATGGAAGATCGAGAATGAGCCCAAGTCTCATACTGGTCCGTCTTCAGGATAAAGTCGCAGACCCCGTGGGTCTGGCGAGCCAGCTGGAACTGAAGAAAACTATCCTCATCCTTCTGCGCACTCGCTGAGAGCAGGTATCGCCTCAAATTTTGAGAATAGTTCCTCGCCACCGCCGTGTCGGCTTCTGCTACACTGTCAATAATCTCCGATACATTGGCTGGCTAGTTTGGATTCGGAACTACTAACGAAGTATGAGGAGGGCATTGTCTAATGGGCCGGTTAGTGAGTAGGCTGCTGGCCGATGAAACTTTCTTGCCGTGCGGACTCACGTTGCTCGTCTAGCCTAGCTTGTATTCCTTGAACTGCTACTAGAATGTCTATTACTCGTGAGAAGATTCATAAGTTCGCTGTGGCTTATAACGTTTGCAATATATGGGTGGGTACGCACCCGAATTTTGTGTCTTCATAGCCGCCATGTGGGAGGCTGTAGCGGTCCTATCAATAAGGTCAACAAGATATTTGATTCTCTCCCTGGCGGATTGGTATTTGATCTCGAAGGGGTTCCAGAAGGCATGGAAGATCCTCCGGTCTATAAATAGCGCCCACTTGTCAGCCTAGGTTGCCATGTACATGTTGTTGGGAGATAACCCACCAAGTCGGTTGCGCTTCCAGAAATCTATCATCGATCTTAAGACATCGACGATCTCGGCGTAGAGGTTGGCAACGACGCACAGCATGTGCTGTGTTGGATATAGCGTCTTGAATAGTTCCACCCGGCCAACACTGTCGGCTATCTCGGAGAGCATGCAGGTCAACTTGCTTTGGAGAGTGGTGAAAGACGAGGTGACCTAGGTGCCAATCAATCAGCCATCAGTCATTCGTGGGATGTACTCCAAGAGCTGCACACTTGCCTTGATCAGGAATACCATGGACGCCCAGACGAGGCTAACCAGCTGGGGGCTGTTTTGCACGGCTATGTCGACAACGCCCTTGTAGTGATGGATTCGCTGTAGCAAACGATCCATGTGCTGAATTGCGCACTGCTTGGTGGTGCTCTGGGCCGCCTGGGCGTTCTTGCACGCCACCAGCGCGGTAACCACATCCGTGAAAGTCGCGCATTGAGCAATTTGGTCGTATTCCTGCGAGTCGAGATTGAGTTGAAAGTGTTTCAAGGCGCTCTCGTAAGCGCCATTTGTGATGCTTCCGGACGGGCGCAAATCAGCGTGGTCGACCTCACCTGGGGGTCTAGACGAGGCCGCACTTTACCTACCTAGAGGGATCATGAGTCTCAGCGTGGACAAGGTTCTGAATGGAGAGCGCAACCGTGGCTCCGGGAGCGTCTGCGATAAGAGTGACGGAGTCCATCGAAATGGCAAGTGGCAGGCCGCAGGCGTTGCAGAGCAGCGGGATGTAATCGACAAAGACATAGGTCTCGTCCACTGCGTCTCGATCATTGCTTCTGTCCCGGCCGGACGGACTTGAATGGGTGGTGGCTACTAGCGTCGTCGCCTCACTTTGGGCGCCTCCTGCAAACACGGCGTTGTCCATTGGA
This sequence comes from Ilyonectria robusta, assembly GCF_021365365.1. Taxonomy (NCBI): domain Eukaryota; kingdom Fungi; phylum Ascomycota; class Sordariomycetes; order Hypocreales; family Nectriaceae; genus Ilyonectria; species Ilyonectria robusta. The sequence goes on along the minus strand of NW_025764454.1, from coordinate 714,590 downwards.
TTGGGGGTGGCAATGCTGCGAAAGGGGGGGGGGGGGGGTGGGGGCGAAAGGCTGGAAGAGCGCGGAAGCAGTCCCACGGCGCGTAATGCTTATAGAGCGACTGCGCTGTCCATGGGAGAATGTCGAGGTGTTGCCAATTCTGCCTTCTTTGGCAGTGTTGTCTGTTGCTCGTATGTGTAAATATGCATGTTGAGAGTGGCGGGTCGTGTGATGCGTGCCCGACCGCCATCGGCATCAACTGCGCCGCAGAGGGGTAACGTAGATTACGTCAGGTATTGGTGAAGTACTATTCTTGCCTTGTGAGTTAAACTTGAGGCTGCATGCCTCCAGCGTTCCGCGCTGGACCAGAGGAAAATATGGGCAAAGACGGCAATCATGGCGATTTCGGTCTTGAAGAGCCTAAAGCTTGACATGTACATTTGCAAATATAGATTCGTCATCCTGCATCCTGCCTCCTGCACCTAGCTGACACCAGATGCTAACCCCGTTACAACATGTCTCATTCCTTGGTCGTGTGTCCAGCTACCCGCGACCGCCACCACCAGGCGTGGACCAGTACAAAGTATCTATCGTCGGAGGCCGAGGAAATTTATTAGGCAGGCGCATCCAAGGGCCCCTTCTACAGCTTCACTCAACGCAAGCCGGCTTGGCAATGCTGGTGCTCCGCAAAGGGAAATTCGTCATCGGCATCAAGCCTACCGGGCTCGCCCCCCTTCCATGAAGACATCGAGTCTTCGACGCAGCTCTTTCGGGTCGACAGACGGTCTCTCGGCAGCCCCTGCCGAGTTCGCCTCCTTATTGGGGCCATCACAGCGATCGAATGGGTTGTTGCCGCTGCTTTTTGACTTTATGAGCTGAAAACTACAAGACTGGTTGCCTTTAAAAAAGGACTGACTAACGCTTCGGCCTTGTATATACCCTGGAACGGATCCAGGCATCGGTCGTTGTCGTGTTCTGGATAGCGGCCCTGCCTTTCGCCCGTCGCTATTTGGAGATAGCGCTCAGCGAGCATCTGCCGTGCCCAAGGCCGGTCGGTAAGAGTGCAGATATCCTGAAGCTCACTGTGAGCCGAGACGTCCGGGACTAGGATCTTCCATGGCTGAGTTTTGCCGACTTTTGCAGTCAAATCCATTTAGAAGTCGAAATAAATTAAGGTTGACACTGGGCCGAGGCGAGAGGCGGGAGGAGGCGGTAACGAAGCAGTTTGGCTCGTGGATGATGCGCCCAAGTACTTGTACACCGAATCGGGACCACAATCAGCAACAGCGCGAAATGCGACGTACGGCTGCAATGGATCGCACCATAAGCAAGGCGATACGGTGCAGGAGAGCCCCTCCAATCATCCCTCTCCACGTGGCTCGCCAAGCATGACCCGGATGTTCACGGAATCCTTGTCAAATGATTCCCGGCCGGCGAGACACGTAAATATACCCGGTTCGCGCTCTCATGCTGCATCAAGTAGCGGCAGAAAGAGCGTATGCTCATAACAGGGCATCGAAGTCATGGCATCCAAAGCTGAGCCAGCCATCCCCGCCTCCCAGCGTGTGCTGGCCTCCATGTCCTTCTTGTGCGACCTCAAGCTGTATCTGACGGAGAAACCATATTTCATCATTGTCAGCAAAGATCGAGATTCAGACTCCGTCATAACTAATATCGTCATGGATCGCTATCGCAACATCCCTGTCACGGATATCCGTGGCTATGAGCATCATTTCAGTCTAGATATCCATGGCTTTCAGCTCGCTCGGCAGCCTACTCGTCTGCACGGCGAAGACTTTGATTCTCCGTCTACGGTCGAGAACGAGTATTTCCCGGAGGTGGAGGCATATCTGAGGAAATTTCTCGGAGCCGAAGACGTTCGTGTCATGCAATCGGCCGTTCGAGAACGACCTCTCGGGTTCCTCGAGACCGGTGGAGGAGGGGTTGTGAAAGATGGCCGGAGGAAGCCCCTACCCGGGGTACATATCGGTAGGTGTTTGCATTAATATTCACCACGAGAAACTTCAAATCTCCGTTGTAGTCTTAACAGAACATCCTCTAGACGCATCTCCACAAGGTGCAGTGAAGCGTATCCAAAAACTTTGGCCTTCAGAGGTTGAGTCGATCACAAAAAGGCGATTTCAAATCCTGAAGTAAGATGTTCAATCGTGTTTTCTAACTATCTGCACCGTTTGCTAACTTCTGTGGTTCCTTTCAGCGTTTGGAGGCCGCTTCAACCGTGTCTAAGAGACTGGCCACTGGCCCTGTGCGATGCACGAACCGTCTCTCCCGACGACAAAGTAGAAGCAGATTTGGTCTATCCTGGCTTCGAAGGTGAAAACACCTTTCTATACTTCAGTCCAAATTTGGATTTCTACTTCGTAGACTGCCAGAGCCAAGATGAAATATGGATTTTCAAACAGTACGACTCCAAAGACGGGGTTGCGAACAGTGAGCATTCAAATATTAGTGACAATTACATCATGACATGACTCACGGTACAACAGGCACGCCTCACGGCTCCTTTCAAAACCCTCGCCCGGGAGCAGATAAGCTACCACGTGTAAGCATTGAGGTGGCTGTGTTGGTAGTGTATTGAGCAACTCCTGCCTCTTTCATCGTATTACTGAACGAAACACAAGTGGCGCCTTTGGTTCGCATGTGTGGCCGCTTCTTGGCCCTTTACTCTCGGCTTGATCATGGCTCAATTCATCTACTTGCCCTTTCGCGTAGTTGCCCTCTAAGACCTCCTAACCCCATTTCTGGGTCCTGAGCCTTTAAGCTGTCTTCGTTGGTGCCCTTCAATTTGGCAAAGTTGAGCTAGGAGACCATCTTGGATCTTTTTTCTGGGGTACAGGTTCTGAATATTAAAACCAGAATTATTCTATATCGAGCAGGAAAGAAATGCAACATTGCTAAAGACTAAATGTGGGCCATCTTGCATAAACTTAGCATCAAAAGGAACATTAGCGAAAAGAAATCCAGCCGAAGACCGAAAACAGGGCCAGGCCCAAATTAGGGGCCTATACGGGGATCGGTGAACTCCGGCTCAGCTCTTTCTCAGCGCACCTTCGTTATCGCTCAGCGGCGACTTAACGGCGGCTCACCCTTAAAGCCGCGGCGAGAGCTCAACTCTACATCCAAAAACAGATTTTGATAGACTTGAGTTTCGTCTGTGACTATTGTGGTACTTTGCAGTGTGATTTTAGAAATCGCGCGGCACTTCATCCTCCCCAATATCCACCTACTTGCCGTTAGCGCACCTCAACTCCCTTGGAAGCAAGAGAATTGCTGCGCAGCTGGAAGCCGCCGACCTGAGTCAACCAGAAATGCCAATGAACCTAACCTCCCTCGAAGCACCAGAATTGCAGTGCAATACAGATGCTTACCTCACTTTCATAGGCTTGGTGAAGCACCCCACCTCCTCTGGAAGCACTAGAATTGCAGTACATGCCTTATTTCCAAGGCTGCGTTGTTCAAACCGGAACGCCCCAACTCCCAAGGAAGCACTAGATTTGCAGTGCAACGGCCTCAACAACAAAAGCACCAATAGTGTGACACCCAAACTACCTTGGAAACGCTAAAATTGCAGTGCAAATGGATCCACTGGTGCCATGAGCTGAGATTCTCCAACTTCTCTCGAAGCACTAGAATTGCAGTGCAAAGCCACCACTGACGGCGATGAAGAAGCACGTGCAAGCCTTCCTAAGTCCGTAGCTTTGTGCAAGCCTGGCCTTGATGGTGTGTACCTCAACTCCCCTCCAGGCACTAAAATTGCAGTGAAATAGATGAGGCTCTGCCGGCACGTTTGATGGCTCATCTAGCCCCTCCAAGTACGATAATTACAGTTAATCCGTAATGCAGCACCCAAACTCCCCTGTAAGTGCTAAAATTGCAGTGCATGACAGCCAAGGTTGCACCTAAGGTGACAGCTAATGTGACAACCAAGGTGACACCTCAGGTTGCGCGTGATACATTTTACATATATATAGAAATGTCATGGCCAGTTTTCATGCCGTTCTGTCGTTATGTCGTGACTGGGCTCGACAGTAAAACTACGCCATAATACACATTATTCTAGGCCATCAGTTGTTCAAGCTTGAAGTTGCCGCAGTTCTTATAAGATATCTGAGAGTAGAATGTTAATGCGTAACGTGACGAGATTCTATAAGATTCCTCTCGCGATGAAGCTGCAATTATCTGGCCTCTGTATTCGCCGAATCCAACAATGTTGCCTTTGTCACTGCTAGACCATCCTCTGATAATAATAGTCTCGCCATCCTCGAGAAATGTCTGTTTTTCACCTCCCATCCGGATTGGCGTCTTTCCCCCTTTAGTTTGCTTCAACATGCTTCCTCGAGCCCCTTGATCCGTGCTTGAGATATTTCCTGACCCTAGAAGGTCACTGGCGTTCAAATTACACCCCGTTATCGTATGATGAGCAATCATTTGGGACCAAGACCACAAAAGGTTCCGAGAGGACGTGCGGGTTATTATTCCCTGTTTGCCTCGGAGCGCTAAACTTGCAGTGCTCGCCTGATCCACTGGTGCCTTCCCCATCCCTCTGGAAGCATTAGTATTACAGTGCAGCTACACCGATGTCCAGGCCCCCACGAGTATTAACCAAATCGAGCAACCCAACTCCCGCCAAAGTGCTAAAATTGCAGTGAAGTGCCTCGTTCTGCACGCACTGTGGGGCTACAAGCTCGAACACCGCCCAGGACCACGAGAGTGCCTCGCAGTCTTGTGTGCACCTGCAGGCCTCTCTTGCATCCCACCAAAAATAGATAATGAACCCAACTCCATTCAGAGCCTAAAATTGCAGTGAAAGTGAGGCGGCGAGGCGGCGAGAATATATATACTAAAATTTATGTTTGCCGGCCAGCGCACTTTGGCCGATGATTCAATCACTCTTTTACATACCGGTAATAGTCTCCCGCTAACCAAAGTTCAGGGGTAAACCGTTGTATGTACATGCCCGCCATTATGTCCATATTATGACTAGGCTCAACAGCGAGACTACTGGATAGTGCACACCATGCCAGGCAATCAGTAATACACGTCGGCTTGTAACCGGAGGTTGTTACTGTCAATTTCATACAAGCCCGGCACACTGTTATATAAAGGAAAGGGATTGAACCTGGGTGCGAGTAGCAATACCCAAAGCAAAAATTAGTCTTTATATCCTAGATGGGATAAATAAAGAACGGATTCTCCAAGTCGGTTAAATCCAGCAGCGCAATGTCAACCTTCCTGCGCACCAACACGCCGCCTTCATCAAGCTGCTCTACTTCTCCCAGTTGATGCCCTCTCCTCTCCTCCTCAGTCAAGCCCGCTGCCCACGCCTTACGCTCGGAGTTCCTTCGCTTCAAGATGAACTGAATCACAAACAAGATCGCCGGCGTGCCGGCCCAGCTAACGACGATCTGCGCAATCCAAGCGCCGTAGTAGCGAGGCGCGTCACTCGGAACCCAGATCTGCGGCGAAATCAGATTCGCAACGCTGTAGCCAAGCATGAACATGACGTTGCGCGTCAACTTCTTTGTGTAGCCGGCCGCAGACGACGTGGTCCAACCCAGCGCGATGATGTACGTGTTTCCATATGTATGGCCAGCGAGGAGAAGACATGCGAGCATGCCAAGCTTTTCATCCCAGTCCATGGCAACCATGCCAATGCCACCTGCGATGGCGGGCACACACCACACCAGTCCATGTAGAGCGAGGTTTGAAGGCCAGAATCGGAGGGCAAAAGTACCCGCGAGACAGACGAGAATGCCGAATCCGCCACCTGCAGCAGCTACCAGGGTTGATCCCAAACTAGTGACGCCAAGCGCTTTGGTGATCAAGTTCTGCTGTCCGTATGTCAGGTTGTTCGACAGCATGAGTGTAAAAGACTGCAAGCAGAACAGCCACGACACCGGATCGCGCAGCGTCTCTAGGAATTGCTCCTTTTTAAATTGCTTCTGCTCGATGGAACTCTGGGTCGATTCGTGCACTCGTTGAATGGTGTGAACCTTCTCCTCGAGCGTCAGGAACTTGGCCTCCGCTGGGTTGCTTGGATAGTGAAACCACACAACAATGGAGAGCAGCACCGAAAGGCCGCCTGTAATGACCATGAAGAGTTTCCAAGGGAGAACGGAACTCTTGCTCCATAGAAGGCCGTAAGATATGAAAGCCGCGCAGACTGGAGCAGCCGCCGAAGTTACCCAGAGAAAGGGTTGCAAGAAGGATTGTTCATGACGGTTGAAGAACATTCCGATGGTCATTTCCATGGCTGGAACAACGACGGACTCACTGGCACCCAAGAGCAACCGAAGGACGACGAGACCGGCATATGATGTAGCAGCGCAGTGTAGAAGCACCGTAACTCCCCACATAAAGACAAGACCAGCGACAAATTTTCCGAACGGCAGCTTTTGCATAGCATAGTGTCCAGGCCATTGCGCCGCGAGATAACCTACGAGAAGGATGGTGAGACGATGTCTTGGAGGGATATGAAACCGGGGTATGTATCGAATAGCTTACCAACGTAGAAGAACGTTCCAAGGTTATTATACTGTGCCTTACTTATGCCAGTCTCTTCAAATAGTCCCAGAATGGCGGCATATCCGAGAGTTGATTTATCAATCTATAGCCGGTTAGTAGATGATAGCTTTATGTTTGTTCTCAATCTCACAAAGAGCAGCAAGTTTATAGCTGACAACAAGCCCATGACATGCAAGTACAACTTCCATTGTAACTTTTTCTCCTTTTCGGGAGTCAACGGGCCAAAATCCTTGCCATGGTCTTCGACAATACGCAGCGTCACATCCGCATATTTCTCAGAAATGACAGCCGTTTCTCCGGGACTCTCCTGATCTGAGACTTGTTTCTCGCTTGGAGTACCCATATTCAGTATTCCCCGTGTGCAAAAGAAGACAAAATGGGTGAAATATCTGAAAAAAATAAGCTGACAAGGTTCAGAAAGTGTGCAGATGGAAATCCATTTTAAGTATCATTTTGAACTGCGCGTATTATTGCGTCGCATCGTGAGCAATACGAATGTATTATCACGACAGTGAAGGTCCCGGCTTTGCGGCAAGTAAATGGGCCGTTTTACACACCCATGTCCCTATCTAGCATACGAAATTCCCCATTCAAGACTTCAACCCATCGAAAGAATTTATTGCGACAATAAGTGGACCTCTTGCGTGATGTCACAACCCAATTAATACCCGCTTATGGCCGCATGTTAACTTTTACCCAGTCACCCTTATTGCATGTTTGCCGACCAAAACTACTGCTTTTGGTAGATTTGTGTCTCTGCTAACCGGTATTGGGTACAGTTGAGCAGAAGAAGTGCTAAGTTTTTACGTCAGGGTTGTTTGGTGTACTATTTGTTCCCTAGCCCTAGGCCTCCCGTATTCAAGACCCATTTTCACTCGATCTTGCAAAGACGCCCATCATGCCGTTGTTTCCACCGCTCGTTACCTACGCACGGAGCACACCACAAAACATCATGAGGGTCAACCGACCGCTTGATCTTCAACAATCGTTCATAGTTATCCCCCCAGAAGGTGTGCTGCCAGTCGGACTCAAATGGAAGTGCCTGTTTAGGTTGTTAGCTTGGGAAGAGGAGAATGGCATAATAGACCAACTTCGTTAATGTAAGCACCTGTGTCCGGAGCAAGTCGACGCAATGGTTCAAACGCCTCGTTAAGACTGTTGATGGCCTCGATCCTTGCGGTTTCGTTGAAGGGAGGGAAACCTTGCGCAGTAACTAGGAAGCCTGAATTAGTATGGCAGATGGTCAAGAATGTATTCCGGCTTACGTGAGTGCACATATGACGTCCGCCAACCCGGATTCACCGCGTCGCTACCGCCTCGAGGCTTGGCGTCATGCACGCCTTTCCCTGAGACGATGAACGCCCCAAGTCCTCCCGAAACACTCATAGCTGCTTTGACTGCCTTTGCCAAAGAAGCTTGGTCGTGTTGCAGCGCTGGTTTATCAAGAAGTCTCGAAACTAGGTACGAGCTGTTCCCCGCGGTTCCTTGGTCGTAGTGGTCGTCGAACCATTCCAGAAACGAGCCATAGGCGACGTTGCCTACGATCATCTGCACACCGCCAGACCAGCGTGTCTGAATTGTCTGGTTCAGTGGGGCCAAAATATTGTCTAGGTACTGCGTGTCTTCGGCGTCTTGGAGAATAAATTGTCCCATGACTCCAGCAAGCTCTGCCGGCGCACCGGGGGAAGGCATTGGGTTTGGGATGCCAGATGTGATGAATGAGTAGCCGGAAAGACCTGCGTCTCCCAAGGTCGGGAACATCGAAAGCGTGTATGCAATGAGATCGTAGAGGAATGGGGCGTCTGGGGTGGTAACAAGCAGCAAGGCCGAGCTGAGCAGTTTCGGGGATGGGTGCGTCTTGAGGGTTACTTTTGTGAGAACGCCAAAGGTGGAACCACCTCCCTGTGAGTTGTTAGTGATTTAGAGGTGGTTTGGGTTAAGGAACTTACTCCGCGCATTGCCCAGAACAGATCAGAGTGCTGGTTTTCGTTGACTGTGAGAATCTGGCCAGTCGGCGTAACCAGTTCCATTTGCAAGACCTGATCCGCCGCAAGACCGTAGCGTGGCGCGAGGATGGAGTGGCCACCTCCAGTGATATAACCGCCAATTCCAACTGTTTTCCCTCCGCCGCCAACGATGGTTTCATTGAATTCATCTGTGGCGGAGTAGATGTCGTACATCTGGGCACCTGCACCCACAGTGACAGCGTTGCCGGGGATAGTGGTATCGCAGCCATCCAGTTTGAAGGCTCCCTCGTGGTACTTGATATCATTCAAGTGGTGCGTCCATAGTGACAGTGCACCTGGTGCGATAGAGCGACCCAAGTAATCATGGCCTGTGTTCTTGACGACCAACCTAACCTTGTGCTTCCGGGCTGTCAGATTGTTAGGACCCTGTTACACAATGAACGAATCACTTACCAAAATCAATTCCCAGCTTCACATGCTCCGGTGTAGTCGCATTTACAACATAGGCAGGGTATCCACCAGCACTGCAGGGGAAATATTCATTGGGCAGACATGTGTCGTTGGTGAACTGGTCCCACATGACGGATACAGGGTTCCCGCAGTGATATTCGTAGACACTCCAGTTAGATTTGGCGTCTGAGCAGGCAGAAGGGTTATAGTTTGGCCAGTCTGTATGGCACACGGCCGCAGGAGGGGTTGGCTGGAGCAATCTTCCTCCTAGTGACTGGTTGAGATGATTCCATTGTGTTTTAGACGGCCAACCTGGTGTTCCGGGGAAAGCCTTGCAGCTCTTATGTGGGAGATGTCCTGAGATGGCACATGGCGCAGCGCAAATGGCAGACAGGACAAGTTGAGAGCGGATGTGCATGGTCAGAACTGTGGTGGAGAAAGCACATGGAGGGGGAAAGATGATTCCAAGCTATAGAGAAGAGATGGACAGGAACAATTACAAGGAATTAGGCTGTCTTATATGTAAACAGCGCCGATGATGATACCATGCCTTCAGAGCCTGACGTCTGGATGAGGGCTTGGGTTTAGCCGCACTGGGTCAGATGCTGCGAATGTACCGTCATGCGAGCTAAGCAACGGTGCAGAAATGTAACGCACCCACCTGGAATGGTGTCAACAGCCACTGAACAGCCAATCTGAGGCCTTGGCTCACCAGCCACCTATGTCACCAGCGGGCAGAGTTACCATTCGCACACTTTCGTATTGATCGTACCTGAAAACGTCCGCTGGGAAACTCAGCCCTGCAAGACATGTGCGCTAAGACACAGTGGGGACGGGACGATGTCTCGGGTGGCTTTGCGGGGAGCACGCTGCACCACGGGGCTCGCGTAGAGTGGGAAACGAAGAATACGATGCTGGACGCTAAGATTTCTTGGAGGCTGTGCTGCCATGCACATCAGGCAGTCGGTGTAGATGATTGACATGCAGTAAGCCGATGATGGACATGCAAAGGTGGAATTTAATCGCCGTGCAGGTCTTGGTCGGCGAGAAGGGAGAGAATTGTACATGTCATGCCGGATGGTTCAAGTCCCGCTGTTCCGTGTTGTGTTAGTGGGCGGTCTTAGTCGGCAGTGCCCTGTGGCTGACTGCAGCCAAAACAAACCCAAAGCAAGAAGCCCAACGGTCATTCGCCGCCTTGTCTTGTCATCCTACAGGCTGATGATATTTACACCGTATTTTAATAACGTGAACTCTTAGAAGAACCCATTTACAGAGTCCTCCCCCGGAAAAGCGGCACTGTTCCTGGCCCTATCAGATGACGCTAACCCGATCTGTCGCAGCCTCGGGGCATGGCACCTAATGCACGTTTTGTTCGCTGGCAGACTAGCCCGAATAGGCAACGCAGGCTCTGCCCCTAATTATCGCAACTCATCCCCATCACTCCACGCGCCGGCCTCGTTTTTGCTCATTGTTTCGCGCCGCATCTTCGCTGTCTCGCCGCACCATGCGGACTGTCATTCCTTCCATGTCCCTCTGATCGCGTTGCGGTCACCGTCATTCCTTCCAAGATGCGGCATCTCGGCCCGCTAGCTCCGGCGCTCCCGCTCCGGCCCCGTCTCCGTCTCCCGCTCCGGATCTCGCTCTCTCTCCTCGTCCCGCTTCTCTTCTCCGTCTTGGCCCACACCGCTGCAGCCAAGTCCAAGACAGTCTGGGTCACGCCCCATGCCAGCTTCTCGTCGTCCATCGGCGTGCTGGGCTGCAAAATCGACACCGATCGCGTCGCCTACTGGCCCATGGCCGTCGACTGCGACAACATCTGCGTCGCCCTCACCTACGCCGACCGCACCGTCCACCTTCTGCGTATCGACCAGTCCGAGGGCGCCTACGACGTCAGCTACGATGCCTGGAACTATCTCTACACTGGCTATGCGGCCACCGACAAGCCCACTGCCGGCGGCGCCATCGAGATGACCTACGAGGCCGTCGACGCGTCCAAGTGCGACGACCTCATCGACACCAAGGGCAAGAAGCTGCCTCTCAGCGCCGCCAACAGCATGAACTACCTCGCCAGCTGCCTCGATCAGAACGACACCTACGTCGGCGAAAACTACATTCTTTACAACATCCTCGACTCTCTTTGCACCATGGGCTTCGACGAAACGTGCACCCTCGACTACCCAGCTCAGAACCAGGCCTCGTGTCCCCACACCCTTGGGCTCTCAGCCGTCTTGAACAACACGCCAGTGTACAACATCATGTATCCCACCGGGGAAAAAGTCCTGGCGTCAACAGGCGAAGTTGTCAACGATACCGCCGACGACACCAGCAATGCTGACGAGGAGTCGCGTGCTCCTCTCACCCCATCCGCCTTCAGCTTGATGCTGTTGATGCTGGTCTCGTGCTTCCTGTACGCCAGCTGAGCTCACGCCACAAACACAATCATTTCTATCAATGGGTTCAGGCAACAGAATTATCAACAAGCGCAGCCCAGGATGGCACAATGAGCACTTTTGGGGTGGATGTTTGTTCAAGCCATGGTTTTGCTGATTACGGAGTTGAGGGGCTTTGGGGGTTCGAGGTTTGGTGCAGTCGTGATACCCAGTTTTTCCCTTCTCATGAACCTCACAATTAGTTCTATTCTGTACACTCCTTCACTATGCTGCTCTCTCCGTCAGTATTGGAATTTCGGAGAGCTGGAATCACTCTTTTACAGCTACGAGCATGAGCACTTGACGACAGGGATTTATACCAAGTTAACACTTAATTTCAATAGTATATATAGTACAATGTTGATAATGTTTTACACGTCACTTTATTTATTGTTCTTCATCGTCCAATACCAGCTAAGAAAATGCATTTCTAAGAGGAAGTTTAATTTGATAGAAAGTGATTGAGCGTGAGGGTGATGCCTACGGCCATCCTATCAACTAGGGCTAGTGCCACCTGAGTCTATTTGTCCATACCGACTGTGCTGCCGAGGTTGTTGACCATCCATGTCACGGTCATCACCCTGGCGTTGCTAGGCTACCTCCACGATGCAAAAACTCACTGTCCAGTCGTAGTTCCCTCACCAGAGGTAGTTGCCTCACCAGAGGTAGTTGCCTCACCAGAGGTAGTTGCCTCACCAGAGGTAGTTGCCTCGCCAAGTTTCTGCTCATAAGACCGGCAGGCATTATCAAAATCTTGAGCTACACCCTCAGAAAAATGTGTGCGAAAGTCCTTTTTCCTGATCCATCGACAACCCACGAGGTTTCCTTGAGATGTGACGGGAAATACGACACTCCCTCCATCGACAAGGAAGTTAAGCTGACAGAACCCATACTCGTTGTTGTCGGCGACGCAGGGTGAAGTTCTGAATTCGCCGAAGATTTTGTCGTCCTGCACTTCCTTGTTGAGCTTCTCCCGAAGCGCCCGGCGGATGCCCTCGCGGAGTGTCTCTTGATGCCCAAGCTCGATGTTGGGAAACTCCCAGCGTGTGCGCTGGTACCCAACGCGCTTACCCGGGACAAGCAGAATCTTGAATTTCGTGGAATCGTTCCATATGCGGTGCTGGAAGAGGGCCACTCCAACCCTGTAGTGGTGCATGGGGGGTAGAGGAGGGAGGGTGGAAGTTGTTTCGAGGAGCCGATTTTGGAAATCGGTAAGTGGAGCTTCCGAGGCAGCCATGATGATATCTCGTTGAGAAATAGTGTAAAGAGTTATTGGTTGTTTTCTGTTGTCTTTTTGGTTCGGAGTCTAAATATCCGGATATAATAGAAGTCGAATGGAGGTGTGGATAGGCATTATATGAAGAATACTTGATGTGAGATCATACATTGAAACTTCGAATCACCGCCTCGCAATTTTCTCATTATGCCTTGGCCAGACTGAATTGCTTACCCAAATTACACCACATCGCTCACTTGTTGTGGGTTCAGATGTAGTCTGATGTGATTCAAAAACAATTTCACAGGTCATCACCCAGAAGCCCCTCGGCGATTAGGTTTCCAGTTGCAACGCATCACGGCCCGTAGGAGGATCTCAGTTGAATTCTTTCTACAAAATTATGCACGAATCTATGGGACTGAGTGGTAGAGTCAACGAGACAGAGATCAAACCGACTATGAGAAATAGAAAGTTTGTCATACTAGCTACCACCCTTGAGCCGAAAAACCATGTGGATAGTAGACTGCGCCTGAATGCCATAATCAGAGAGTATGCGAGTATTCTCGAGTTCTTTACCAGCAAATATCAATCTCTGACTCTCTGCTGGTGTTCCATTCTTTTCCCAAACTAGAATCTTGAAGGATAGAATCTCAGTAGCAAGGGAGATTTCATCCATTACAAGCGTTCCACTGTAAAATATTGTTAACATAGGAGCTCAGACATAGGGAGATGGAATGACTGAGGAATACAAGATAAATCAAGCAGGCGTTCAAGATAAAATACGCAAGAATTTGTAACGAAGGTGCTTACCCCGTGAGAGTTTTGACAAATAATCGAACACCGTTCGATCCTTGAACATACTTGGAAGTTGATCCAATAGTCGAGAAAGATAAGGTGAAGGGCCGTTCTGACCGCACAGAGTCGGTGAAATAGTAGGATAGCCGTCGCCCATTGTGTAGATCAGCAACATCCCCATAGGAGATAATCTGGTCCTTAACAGGTATCTGGAATTTGTCGCCAACCTTCTTCTTGATATGATAAACGAGGTCTTTTGGGTACTGACAACACGTGAAAAGAACGTTTTCCACCTGTCAGGAATTGTCAACTAAAGATTATTTCTTCAATAGTCCAAATTCACGAAGTGGGTGGGTACCTCGAATTCAAAATGGATGAAGAGTGGCGCGGACGCCGTCACTTCCTCCTCTGTCTTCCGTTTTCGAATGACCAAGACAAGATGAGAACATTTCGTTTTGTGGATATCTTTCCATCCCATGTGGTCGGTAAGTATCATACGGCCAGCAATGAGAATCTGCGAGTTGGGGGGGATTTGCACTATGGCAGCAAGTCTTTTAGTCTGGAGAGTTGGCTGTTCAATATCCAATCAACTTACAGAGTTCAAAGATTTGATGCTTAATATCCGTAACGTGGGTTTCCTCTCTCATCTTCAGCTCAAAGGTGCCCCAGGTTTCGTTGAACACGGGGAACTGAGAGTGTGGAAGATCCATGACCGAGTGAGCCCAGTGTCAAGAGATTCCATTCAAGCGTATCTAGTTGCCACTTAAATCTCGCCTTAGATAGCTAGTGTCGTTACTATCACACAGCTGATTGTCTACCAGGGCCAAATTGAAGTGTCTACTTCTGCAACAATGCAATCACTGGCATATATAAAAGTGCCAGTGCGGGGTTGGGCAGCAATGTGGCCTTGATTTCAACCGAATATGCACAAAATCCACCAATGATAGCCCACTGGCAAAGATAGAACATAAAAGAACATGCTTACTTATGGCCTTATCTGTTATAATCTTACCTCAGCGTGCTGATGCCAGCATCCACGTGACCCTGCGACGTGGCGTCCATCTGCTTTCCCTTGGCTATTCAAATACTTAGCTCTGATCACACTTAGTGTCGGCTACTCAACTCTCCCCGGAGTGGATAAGTGCCTGCGAGAATGCAAATGGAAGTTGAGGGCAAGTTGAGACCTCCGACACGAGGTCTTCGACTTTTGTCATGCGGTAAAGCAAGCCGTCTCGCAACGTTCTAGGGAATTACTCGCTAACTCGCCTCATCAAAAGATGGAGGAGGCATCAGGGGACTCTCAAGCATCATCATCCTTGACCGTCTCATGCGAAGTATCGATCGTCAAAACCCCCCGAAACCATGCGAAGTGTTCGATCTTATTGGAGGAAACAGCACTGGTGGGTGAGTATACTCCATTCAAAGCCCCTAGCCAAAATTGAGGCGACAGCTCACACGACGTGAATATTCCATAGCCTCATTGCAATAATGCTAGGCCGGCTCGAGATGACCGTGGAAGAATGCATCGACAATTATATTGAAATATCTGAAGCCGCATTCCTGCCCCGTCGAAACAAGATCAATCTACTCGGGAGGGCCCGTGACCGGTGGAATATTCGAGGTCGCTTTAGCTCGGCAGCATTAGAGAAGGAGATCATCAAGCTTATCGACAGCCGGCCAGATGAATCGGGTATGGAGTCACTTATGTTGAAAGGAGGGACATCTTGCCGAAGGTAGGTATCTTTACCACGCCATACATGTTTGAGGCTTTTCAGAATATGGCTCATATGATATCCAGTTTCGTTGTTTCAATAGCCAAGGAGGCCCCAGACACCGCCGTTCTCCTCCGCAGCTATCCGTCATTGCGAGACTCTGGACTGAAGCCGAGGATTTGGGAAGCGGCTAGGGCTACTTCTGCAGCATCGTCTTTTTTCGATCCGATACAAATTGGAAAATTTGGTCAGTGGTTCACTGATGGAGCTACCGGGTTCAACAACCCTGTCAACCAAGTCTACGACGAGGCTTGTGACATATGGGCAGATGCAAGAACCAATATTCAATGCATTGTCTCGATCGGTACTGGAGAGCCCAGATTTAAGACCTTCGGAGACGATCTTAAGGGGCTAGCATCGACATTGGTTGCTCTGGCGACAGAAACCCAGCATACCGCAAATATGTTTGAAAGACATCACCCTGATATAACCCATCTACGGTTTAACGTGAGACAGGGACTTCAAGGCGTGGGCATTCAAGAATACAAGGAGATTCCTAATATCAAATCCGTCACGGATAGGTATCTTGATACTGATGGTGACGCGAATAGAATGGTGGTCCAATTCACGAACTTGCTCACAAATAGTAAGTGACTCTACTCCAAGTCAACTTTACTCAGCTGACGTTGTCTAAAGAGCTGGAGCTCGGCATGAGTAAATATATCCAAACTCCAAGATATATCCCGCCGAAGCTTCGCAGCTACCTTGAGACATTCTGGACTTATTTCCACTGCCAGCAAGGGCCATCCGGGCTAACAGCTCTGATCCCTGATCACATCTTTTCGTCCTCTGAACAACAGGAATTGGAGGCTTTCAAGTGTGTGCTGACCATAAAATCTCGTCACAATGAATTTATGTTTCTAATAATTATCTCCAGGAACGACAGGCCCCCAAAGCCACAGCGCCCGCATGCTAGTTGGATGTCACTACATGATGCATTATGTTCATCTCAGCCATCATGCCGGATTTTGTATCATGAGTACGAGATCGAGTGGACAGATGAATTTGGCGGCCTTGTCCTAGCTCATGTCGACACCGCTGAAGTGTGGCGTTTACTATCATGTGGGAAATCGCGTTCCGATATGGGTCAAGGCTCAAACACGCATGGTAACTGGATTGTGAACGAGATTATTATCAGTGTAGCTGGAGGCCAAGGAGGGAAGCCCATAATTCGCACCACTTTCAGAACTCCAGGTCTATCCAGACCGCGATTGATCGCCGTTGCAAGCTCATCATTTGCACAAGCTATGACTGGTGGCCCTGGATTGCGACCTGATGGACTCCTGGGCTCACGATTTGTCAGCAGGATGCTCGGATATGAGTATGTTCAGATGCCGAAGATGGTGTTTTTTGTCCGCATTGAGACCTCAAAACGAGTCTATTTTCGGTCACACTTTGCAGCCATGGTGAACTTGGCAACGAACTTCATCGAAGTTGCGCACGAGCTATGGGATCATGAGGACTCTATCGATTGCAACCTTCAAGGTGTCCCGATCAAGGTCATGGTGGAGGAACTTAGAGATTTCTTCGGCAACAGTTGGTGGAACAGGCCGATTCCGAGCTTCCACGGCAGCTTTTATATTCTACGCAGCGCATCTGACATTTATTTTGGACAATTACCCAATGACGATACTTTCGAAATGGAGGATCTCATGACACTCATGGGTGAGTTAGAACATGTTATGCTTGAGCCAAGTCGCAAGCCACAACACGTGGCGTCTTGGACGGCATTCTTCGGGGATCGGAACGCCAGATGGCTTGTCATAGTCCTTTTCCTTAACTGTCTTGACAACCTTGCTGACTCGGTAGTCTTGCCGGACGCCTTTGAGCCATTGTTGGATAGCCCAACACGGAAATGCTTGCTAGGATAGCTTGGGAGGTACACAGGTATCGAGGCATATGGTTCTTTGTTAGTTATTGCAGGACGACATTTCATCTTATCAGCAATAAACATACTCAACCTCAAAGTCATAGCCCTTCCAAATCCAGCGCCCCAGACAGCCCCCAACTTGCCAAGATCCATAAAGATAGCCAATCATTCATCTACGAGCCGTGTGGGGTTGACTCCTAGCTTCTACTGCGGTGTGAACTATTGACAAACTATTGATGCAAGCGCGGAGCCGGACTGCGTGGGTCAATCTGGACAACAATGGGCTCACGGGTTATTCCCATATTTTCGAGAGGGTGAGCTCTTGCATCAGCCATTCGCCGGTTGAGTAGATTTCGAGTCCTACATTGTCCAGGGTCGATGCACATCCCACAATCCATCAAGACACGACGCTCAGTTTTGACAGTTCAGTTGCCAGGCACTCATTTTTCTGTTTTTACCCGATCAGGATGGAACCTCTCCAACTAGGCAACATCCCGCTGTTGTCGTATGAAGCCCCCTCGCTTCCAGGAGAAACCGATCTCGATATCAACCAGAGAGCAAACGGCCCATCCGACGCTGCCAATACGTTGCACACAACGAAAACCTTTGCGGCACAGGGTACTAGCCAGTTTGCGCTACCAGAGAATTCCGTGCGCTCATTCTATCCCGCCCAAGGCGAGGCCGTCGAAAATCGCGTCCTGCCGCACGTTGTCCTAAACGATCCCCTCATCCCATGGGAGCGAGACGCGAACAATGATCAAACGCTCACGGGGATCCTGGGATCCGACGCACGAGTCCCATGGTTAGCTCTGCTCGTCTTTACGGCGGATGAGCTACAAGATGTGCCCACCCTCAACTCGCCTACTGAGTTGTCTCCTACCCGAGCGGCAACGCTCACCCAACAGCAGCTGTTTGAATCCCATACCGGGGACACCAGGCTCAGGGTCCCGTTTAGCCGCTCGGATCTAGAAAAAGATGAGAATGTCAATGTTATCTTTGTAAAGGCTAGTGCCTTTAATGCGTATTTCTCCGAGCAGGTGCCGGGAGAGAAAACGCCAGCGATAGGAAGATACTCCTTGCTATCCCACGTTCGACGCTCGGCACAAGGAGAAGGACCAGAGGCAGACTCTTGCGGTGTCGTAATCGGCCATCGCCATGGTCCGGCAGACACTACGAACCCGACGTTGGCGGTTGCTCACCTAGTCTCGTTGATCGGGGTTCAATCTGATCACATGGCCTTCCCCGCTCAAGCCGACGATGTGAGTGTGTTGGTCTCACTGCACTCGTGGTCATTCCAATGGACACCTTCGGAAAAGGTTGAACTTGTACAGCATCTAAAGAACTTGATAAACAACATTCGACCGCTGGCACGCTCGGAGGCGGCCCTGGGGAACCCCCAAACAAAGCCTATCGATTCGCCTCGAGCAGCTTGGATGAAGACCTTGTTCGCCAATGGATACACCACCGTAAACCATCGTTTGGTGACCGGAGAGCTAACAGCGGCGATGTACCGCGGGCCTTTGATTCCAAACCGACCGCGGAGGACGGAAGCATCTGCGATCGAACCACAATCTCGTGAAGTAAACCTTCAACGGTTCGACGCGAAGTCGGATCTCATGGACATTTCGTACCAGGTGGCATGGAATGTCGGCCGCGAACTTGCCCTAGAGAATTCGACGTTCGTGGTAGAAATTTCTCGCCTCCGTCGTGACATTCTCACTTGGCTGGATCCGGCCTGGAAGCCACTTGCACTACCTGCAACTCAGGCTGACGATGCAACTAAACCCGACTGGTTGAGTGATCTTTCGAGGGCAGTCAAGGAAACACAAAATCCTCTCTCTTCCTCCCGCCCAGAAACAAGCCCAGCAGTGCGTTCGCGATGGAGGGTGTCTACTGGAACAGCTGTCGAAGGGGAAACCAAGACGGCGATACCCTCAACAAACCTGACGAGAGGACAACAATGGCTCGACTCCATGGTTACATCGTTGGCTCAGAAGACTATCAACCCGAACTCAAGTACGCATGAAGAACCTTTGGCCAAAGTCATCGAGTTCGTCACAGAAAACCTACTGTCCCTCAAGGGAGTTCCCCTAGCCCACCTCTTTCCGGAACCAAATCTTCTCTTAGATGACGCCATCTTGATATTTAGTGTTGACCCAGATTGGATTGTTGCACTCGTTGACGGGGCACTCAGTATCGGAAACACGCAAGACTCCGACAACACCGCTAAACTCGAAATGCGACGCGCCATCAACACCTTTCTCACGGCACGCAGGGCAGCGGCCGGCAATGGCGGAGGATCCGGTGCGGCGACATGGGGAATCTGTGTTTGCGGAAAGCTCCCCAGCATGTTCCCCGAGCTCAGGGTTCGCGCGAGCAACATTCTACTTACGAAGAGGATACACGATAGTTGTTTACTCGTGATTTTCGACTCGTACCCGGAGGATCTCGCCAATGGCATCTCTCTGATTCCGTCTCCCAATCAACAGCGGTTCGTGGCCGCTACCTTGTTGACTGAATCAACAATCTCCATCAACATGGCTCCCATGCCAACAAGAGAATCTATTCCCGACACTGACAAGAATCCTCCATTGGTCATGACGGATGAGACATCGCCAACGATATACTCGTTTCAGACGCGATGCCTTCACATGTGGAATATCAGGAACAACTATACCACCTATGCAACCAAGCATCTTCCGGACGATAGCTTCAGTAGCAAGGGATCAGCGGCTTCCCTGGCACTAGCCTTTAGCGACAAACTCCTCCAGCTTGACTTGAAGTTGACTGATACGCTTGTTGATGCGAGCAAGGCACCTAATCCCACTTTCCAGCTCTGTGAAGTGTCACGGTTGACAGAAATACCTATCCAGGATGGGACTCGGCCTTGAAGGATGCCCCAGTGATTTCGACGGCGGCTACATTTGTGCATCGTTGCCGGTTTCCTACAACGTTGACCAAAAACCGCCCGGGGAGAAGCGAGGATGCGGAAAGCTCCTACACAGACGTACCTTCTAACGTGCTGCATCGGTATGCCTTGGCTCTCAGGCGATTTGCCATACTCAGTCACGAGCAACACTCAAACGATAATACCGAAGCAATTTGAACCATGTCAGATATTCAAACCAGTTGACTTCAATATTAGGTTGTACAATCTTGAATGTGTTTACTCCAAACAAATCCCTTTGAGCAATTTCATTTCGCAGACGATCTTGACTTGATCATTTTTTCATGTGTAATGCCTCCTTGACCTTGTCCATTGTTGACTCCTTGTGGGCCGGCTTCGAACTGCTAGGCGGAGCCTGGCCGAGGTTGGCCCTCTCCGCTGGGCCAGGATCCTCATTGGTGAGGGCATGGCTGCCATGAAGCTGTAGATGAAGATGGATTGTCAGCATGTCTCGTGACTGTCCTCGGGTGTGGCCTGACAAACCTTTTGCTCCTCGAGCTCGGCGTCGTGGATCAGATCATGGCTCTCAATCGCCACCTCGTCCGTGATGCCGCCGGTTCCAGGCATGGTAACGTTTCTCGAGTTTGCGTAGGTTGATATAGGTTCGTGTGGTTTATTGTGTTCTTTTCATAAGAAATTGACGGCAAAAAGAAAGAAGGTGATTTTGGAGCGGGGATGCCCCTCATATATTGACCTCGTTACGAAGATTGCGACCTTTCGCGTCATCCCTCGCGGCCTCGTGATGGTGTGATGCTAACCACACGTCATTGTCCACGAACGGCAGGGTTCGATTGGAACTGCTCGACCGTCGTCGCGATGCCCCTCACACCACAGTGCAAGGTGGCGTTCAGATACAAACGGTTTATGTCATCAGCGAGGCCATTCGTGGAACACAGTTCTTGCTGTACTGTGTCGACTGGTATCCCAAAGTCAATCCTGCACCCTACTTCCGAAGCTTCCTACGGAGCTGCCCATGTCCAGTCTCCCAACTTTATTGTGACACGACAGACGTGGTGTTACCTCAGCAGGCTCCCATGGCTCCCATGGCTCATCCATAGCAAATATTGAGATTGGTCCAAGTCACGGGTTGTTATGTCACTGACGAGTGTCGATTCGCCCATTCCTGGAGAATTTTTCAAGCTTGGCGAAAAATGAGTGCATCCCCGCCAGCCGATGGAATAGAGGTGTTCCGTAGCAATCTTTATTTGGCCTACTGATATCCTGGTCTTAGTGACAAAGATTACGATAGGCAGTTGGCGGCTCTTGAGGCCAATATCCCTTCATCCCAAAGCGCCCCCCCCCAGGACGTGGAATCTGGATCCTTTGCTTGAAAGACCAGCCACATTCCTGACAGTTCCACTATTACTACCAATCAATCTAGCTCATACCTTGGCAACACCTCTGCGCCAAAAGAATCATGGCGTGCAGGAAGAGCTTGACATTGTGTATCTCGAGCCTCCCAGCACCATATCAAGCGCTGTACCTGCATCTTCCGTCGGCTCAGAACAAGCCCAAATTGAATTGCGAATGATATTCATTGCCTCTGATCTCATCAATTGCCCTAGTGCCCGTGATCCCCAGTTTTTTTCGTGGAGCAAGAGTCAAAACAAAGCAATGCTGCTCGTTCCAAGACTCGCCAAGTGAGGCTGTGCACCGTGCCGTGTAGGCCGTGCCGGATAGCCGCCGTTTGGTCCACCACCAAGCATTAGGGCTGATACAGCCTCGCGGATGTTGATCTTGGCGAGTGGAGATGCTTACGTGTAGGATGCAAACATCTCTACTCTGAAATCGACGACCATTCTTCCCGACGACATCGAGTATCTGGTGGGCTAGCTGTGTCAACACCACCACCGTCTCCAGCGTCCGCGTCGAGCAATTCCTCCGCTTTCCAACCAGGGACCGCTGTCTGCATTAGACTGGAGCCCCGCAGTGAATCTGCTTATCGGCACTAGTCTGCCGGAACGTCGGAATGGCTGCTCCAAACGCAAAGGCGCCGCCGCAGCTCTCGACGACGTGCAATGACAAGTACGTCGTTTTGTATGCTTTCGACGACGCAGGTGTGTATGTGAAATCGCCCAATTAACTCAGCTAATATTCTATAGACCATAATGAAGCCATTGACGAGTTCAAAACCCTGCTCCAAGATCTGGAAGAGACCGGGCTTCACACCGAGGTCAGACCCGGCTACGGCCAATCACTCCTCGTCTTTGTCAAGGCACCCCGGGAGCTCCTAGGAAACACCGTCCACAAGTCTCGGTATAGTTCCAGTCACACATAGCTCTTGCAAGTTAATGCTAATCAAGGGTAGGGTCAAGGACTGGCTGTATGGGATCACGCCCAATCATCCCGGAGGGGACAAGAATACTGTGGTCAAGGGAGAGTATGAAGCCGAAGACATCCTGTCCGTCTATCACCTCGTCAGTTGGCCCAAGGAGCTCGGCGGTGCAGGTATCACACCAGGAGTGGGAAAGTGGGAGCGCGTACAGTCCATCTTTCCGCTGCACAATACCGAAGTCAACCAGTCCTTGCTCCGGCATCTAAGCAAGAGATTTTTCCTGTCGCCCGAAGATCTTGACTCTATTCGGGACTTACTCGGATCCAAGGTAAGAATCTACAACTACCCTCCTGCGCCCGCCTTTAGCAATTAATTCTCATCGTCCGTACAGGTGGCATTCTATTTCGCCTTCATCCAAACCTATCTTCTCTTCCTGTCCATTCCCGCCGTCACGGGCGTCATCGCGTGGCTCTGGCTTCCTCGCTACTCCTTGGCGTACGGCATCCTCACAAGCGTCTGGTGCGCCGTGTTCCTGGAGTATTGGAAGATCACAGAGGTGGATCTGAGCCTTCGATGGGGAGTACAGGGAGTGCAAACTGTCAAAGTCACAAGGCCTCAGTTCAAGCATGAAAAGGTCTACGTCGATGCAGGCGGTCGCACGCACCATTACTTCCCGAAGTGGAAGCAAATCAGCCGCCAGCTGCTGCAAATCCCTTTCTTGCTCTTTGCGATGATTGCCCTCGGAACTGCCATTGTATCAGTCTTTGCCATCGAGATTTTGATATCAGAGACTTATGCCGGTCCCTATAAGTTCTATCTCGTACGTTTAGTTTGCTTCTCGATTGCAGCCTCACATATTTGCTAACCGACTTCAAGGAATATCTACCAACTATTTTACTAGCAGTCTCACTTCCTTACATCACAACAGCGCTTGAAGACTCAGCGACGTGGATGACCAACTTCGAGAATCATCGCACTGCGGATCACCACGAGATGTCGCTCACCCAGAAGGTCTTCGTCCTCAACATGTGCACCAACTACCTTCCAATCTTCTTGACGGCGTTCATCTACATCCCATTCGGCGATGACGTTGTCCCCAGACTAGAGGGTGTACTCCAAAAGCTTCTCGCCACTGTTGGGCAAAAGTTCACCAACGTGCCTTTCCGAGTCGACTCGGACCGGCTCAAAAATGAAGTTATCGCCCTCACAGTCACAGGCCAGTTGTCAAGTTTCTTCGAAGAGAACATCATGCCGTTGCTGAAGCACAAGCTTTCTGGGTGGTATCGCAACTACTGCGAGTATCGTTCCCAGGAAGCCACCCTTCTTTCGATTGTTCCCGACGAACCCAACGAGGCAGAGTTTCTGGCAAGGTGTCGGGATGAAGCAACGTTGCCTCTGTACAATGTGCAGGATGACATCTCGGAGATTGTACTCCAGTTCGGCTACCTAGCTTTGTTCTCGCCGGTGTGGCCCATAATTCCCATCGGCTTCCTCATCAACAACTGGATTGAACTTCGGTCAGACTTTGCCAAGATATCCATTGAGCATCAACGACCTGCTCCAGTCCGGGCTGATGGCATCGGGCCTTGGATTTACTCTCTCGACACCCTCACGTGGCTCGGTAGCATTTCCACCGCAGCGATCGTGCATCTCTTCAGCACGGAAAAGTTTGGAGATGGAAGCTGGGCCATGCTGCCAGTCACGGTCTTCATCAGCGAACATGTCCTGCTGCTTCTCCGCGTGCTCGTCCGCTCGATTTTGCATCAAGCCGGTTCCGAAAGGATCCGAGAAGACCGAAACCAACGATACGCCAACCGTGTGCGGCACCTGGAAGAGATGGAAGCGACCAAACGTGCGGGATTGGGATTGACGGTGGCGGAAAGGGAGCGAAGGAAGTCAATCCTCGTGACGGGCAACGATGTCTTTTGGACAAAACAGGTTGAAGATGGCGCGTCTGAGGCCTTTGGTGTGGATTTGATTAGACAGGTAAAACGCTGCGAAGAATCAAGGAGTCGGGAGCCCAAGATAGATTAGCACGATGTACGAAGACTGGCGGAGGAGGTTCAGTAGCTTCAATGGTGTCTAAGCAGTCCCTGCACGGTACAATCTGCGACGGATTAACGGCAATAGGGGTCTCATAGAAGCTTTCCTCAAAACGAAGAATGGAAAAGCAATTCTTATGTACGTACTGTAGTGTACGTTAGATTAACATCAAGTAAACGCTTTCAGGAGAATAAGAACTGAACATAAGTGCAGTACCTAAATACTGAGCACTGAAGGTCTGACGGCTTATTGGAACACCGAGATAGATTCCTCAACACGATGCAGCCGAGGCATCCGCAACTTATCTGCAAATCGAAAGAAGCCAATTCTTTCAATCGGCTGGGAACCGAGGGCCTTTTACACGACCCAACCTGACCAAGGCCGTCGTCAAGGTCGCAGAGGCGGCGGCTAAACTATTCGAAACCAACCCCGGTCCGTACAGTGACGCCCGCGTGGATTTCCGCCAAGGAGATCGACGAAACCTCTTCGGGCCATGTGGAAGCGGTCGCGACGGTGACAACCACGTCCTTCATTCATCGAACATGGATGCGCTCGGGGATCACGGCCTTTTTGGGAATTTTGACAGCAATTTTACAGATCCCCGAGCATTACTAGCTCATAGTGTCGTCGGTATTGCGGACTGTTCTTTGAGAAGCGGTCAATTGATACTCTGGCTTCCTGTGCCGGATCAATTACATTGAGCGGTTTCGGGGCCACCACCCAAGTTACTTCCTATGCATAACAGTTTCGTTTAAAGTCAAACTCTCATCAAGTGACCGAATCATTGTTTTCTTGGCTGTTTTCGTCTGACCCTTCCTACCGTTTGCCGCCCGATCGGTAGATCCACCCACCTGTTACACTACGAGACCCCGGTCGTGGAAGCCCCTGCGAACATCCAAATTCCACCAATCGCTTTTCCCAGCATTCGCCAAGAGGAGGAGTCGAGATCTGCTTCCCGCAAACTCTCGCGAACGGGTCTTGGAGTTTTCGCGTGCAATTGAGGTTGAGGCGTGGTTGATCTTGCATGCGATATGCCAGCGATCAACTCAATCGCAGGGCGTCTACCAGTAGGATCAACAATTCCATGATCCAAAAGATCGGATGACTTTTCCCCTGTCTTGGTCCTAATCGGTTCCAAGGGGCTGGATCCCGAATAGGACTCGTAGTCCGAGCTCTGAGACGTTCCGCGTGCCTGACAGACAGGGTTGTCGCGAAGAGCCTCACAAGCAGCTCGGACCTGGTTGGCCGAATTGTTGCGTCTCAAACCCCCCTGTAGGGATCTCCTCGATACGGAAACGTCCAGATACTCGTTCCTGGTCCAGAGGCAGGCCCCATCGCGGCCCCAGGCGGTTACTAGTTTCAGAATCCGGCATCCAACCGACATCGTGGCTCTCCCCTGAGCCCGGCGAGATTTCCCAGCAATTGTCGACAAGCAAGGATCAAGGCCAAGAGGGGCATCGGAAATGGCAGCTTGGAGACCAAGTCCATAAAGGCTTGCTCGTCCTCTCTCCATCTCCCGTTCTGGCTTTCTTCTCATCCCATTCTCTTTGCTTCAAGGTTCCAGTCTCTTCTCCGCTGCAGCTGTCGCTTGCGCCATTCTTTTCTTCGTCTCTACGAGTCCATTCATTGCAAGCCCTGGTGGTTAGCTTTTTTAAAAGTTTCAGTCTCTACTATTCCACCAAACCCCAAACCACCAACTCTCTTTTCCAAAACTTCAACGTCAACTCATCTCATCATGCGTTCCTCATTCACCTCCCTCCTGGCCGTTGCCGCCACCATCCCCGCCGCTCTGGCTCATTACAACTTCGAGTCTCTCATTGTCAATGGTAACACTACCGGCGCCTATGAGTATGTTCGCCAGACCACCAACTCCAACTCTCCCATCGCCGATGTCACCTCCCAGGACATGATTTGCAACCAGGGTGGCCTCGACGCCGATATCATGGCCAAGACCAGCACCCACTCTGTCTCTCCCGGTGATGAAGTTGGCTTTGCCGTCAACGTGGAGATTGGTCACCCCGGTCCCCTGGCTGTCTACATGAGCAAGGCTCCCGATGGCACCGAGGCCAACGCCTACAAGGGTGATGGTGACTGGTTCAAGGTGTACTCGCTCACCACCAGCTCCATCACTGATGCCGGTCTCCAGTGGGCTACCTACGTTAACAACGCTGGTATCCACAACTTCACCTTCGCCCTGCCCGAGGATCTGGCGCCCGGAAACTACCTGATGCGTGCTGAGCACATTGCTCTCCACGCCGCCGGTTCCGCGGGCGGTGCCCAGTTCTACATGGGCTGTGCCCAGCTCAAGGTCGAGGGATCTGGCTCTGGCACTCCCACCGACGTTGTCTCGTTCCCCGGTGCCTACGACGGCACGGAGCCCGGTATCCTCATCAACCTCTACTACCCTGCTCCCACCAGCTACACTGCTCCCGGCCCTGCCGTCTGGCCCAAGAACTGCGAGGACCACACTGCCAACTTTGAGGGCCAGACCAGCGACGGTGACTGCACTGGCAGTGACGCCAGCGACTCCGGCTCCGACAGCTCTGCCAGCGAGTCTCCCGTTGCTGCCACTTCTGCTGCCGCCGCTGCCTCTTCCACTGTCGCCGTCGTCGCTACCAGCACTCCCGCTGCTGCTGAGGAGACTCCCGCCGCGACCACTCCCGCTGCGGTCCCTGCCACCACCGCCGTTGAGCAGGTTGCTTCCAGCGCCGTCGTGTCTGAGGCCCCTGCTGCCACCGCCACCACCTCGCCCAGCTGCGCCGCCAAGCGAAGCCTCCGCAAGGCCCAGCGTGCCGCCAAGCGTGCTGCCAAGCGCGCTCTTAAGGAGAAGCGAGCGCTTTAAGTGATTTTATGAGTTCTCGAGATGTTTTGATTGAAGGGGCTGCTACCTGAAGCAAGGTACATGTTTTCTTGTAAATAGTGGTGATCGCTGTCACTGTACGCCAGTGTAAGCCTATGTATAAAATATGAAAGAAACCAATATCGGTCTTTGTTTAACACCGAAGTAACATTGTTGTTTATGGATGAGTGACATGTGTCGATCACGAAACGGACCAGTTTCAATTCGTGTTTGAAACGACAGTTAAAACAGGAGATATGTTTAACTTTTCCAAGTCGACACCCTGCGAAACATTTGGTAACGCATGAATGACAGCGACGCAATTAATGCCGGGAAAAGGAGCCTGAATTTAACTCTATTTCTGATGCGATTTTCGTTCAGGCACTGAAGTCGAGTGTTGTCACCCAAACGTGGAGAGGCGTCTGAGCACTAAAAGCAGCTCTCAATCACGTCCTGACATAGTTTTCGTAAATAGATAAAATCAATGAGGCTAAATCAAGTGTATGTAGGCCATCCATTATAAAGATTTCTTTATTAAATAAAATACTAAACATCATCCTCTAGACTAAGAATCTCCTGATGTCTGTCGTATTTTGAACCCACCTACCCTATACCTTTCATTTTCGCACCGCGCCAAGTCCATTCCGTGAGAAAACGCCACGAAGAATAAGCAGCCACGTCAAAGAATCAGCTGCCCAAAGTCTCACCTCTCAACATTCCACAGCTCAGCTCTTCCATCGAGCGTCATCCCTTCTCAGCTCTTCTACCATCGATTCCTCTGCCGGGTGGTTGCTCTCCGCGGGCTGACAGCGGGATACGTCGAAATGGACACCTCAAACGTGCGTGTCGCCGTCGTTGGCGCCGGTAAGTCGACCAACCCTAGTCAGGCTACCCACAATCACTATTGACTACGATCAAGGACCCGCGGGCCTCGGCGCCATCAAGGCGATGCTAGATGAGGGCTTCAACGTAACTGGATTTGAGCGACGACCAGACGCTGGCGGCTTATGGGCCTTTTCGGAGAATCCCCAGTTCACTTCCGCGACGGAGAGTACCAAGGCACAGTTGAGCAAGTTCATGGTGAGTACTAGCGCTTTGGACGTCGAGGGTCACAGACTGAAGCAAATAGTTACCGTTTACCGATTTCCCGATGCCGGATGGTATGTTCATCTCCCGACGATCCAAAGGTTGAGCTAACGCGCTGTAGACTTTCCGCTCCACCCTAGCTCTGCAGATCTAGCTGCGTATTATCAGAGCTACGCGAAGCATTTTGACCTTTTGAAAAGGATTGTCTTCAATGCCTCGGTCAGTTCTTTGACAAGGACCGAAGATGGAACCAAGTGGGCTCTCTTGGTTGAAGGCGAGGCCTCGCCGAGAGTGTTTGACAATGTCATTGTAGCTACGGGCACAGAGGTCACTGCCAGCGTCCCCGAGATAGAAGGGCTCGATCTATTCAAGGGTCGCTTTCTCCACAGCCAAGAGTACAAGAGGTACGAATTCGTGGCTGGCTTTGTACGTCTGTTACTGAACTCCATTTAGGCCGGAAGCCTTTGCTGGTCAAAACGTTGTCATTATCGGCCAAGGAAACACAGCGGGAGACTGCGCAGTGGTAAGGCATTCCCAAGTCCCAATGGAGAAATCCTCGAGCGACCTCGTATAATGTTCGTCGAACCTGACATGACTCACAGGATCTTGTTTCACATTCGTCCAAGGTGTACTGGTCTCATCGCCGCGGCGCACTAGTCGTGCCGCGGCTCGTCAACGGTGTCCGCTTCGACTCGTTCGCATCATGGAAGAAGACGCGCGTGGGATTTTGGGCCAGCAAGGTGATGCCAGCCTTCCACCGATGGATGTTTGACATGTTCTTCTCGTGGATTGTCCAGGCGGTCTGGGGCGACCTCGACCCTCAGTGGCGGCTCGACAGAAATGCCTACTATGCGACTACCATCTCTGGAATAGTGATCAACGACGATATCATTGCGACGCTGCGAGATGGACGCGTCGAATCAACAGCGGGCGTTCGAAAAATTGTCGGACCTCGCTCCGTGGAGTTGGATGACGGGACAGTCCTCGACGAGGTCGATACCATTATCGCGTGCACGGGTTATCTCAACACGCTCCATGTGCTCGACGGCATCGTAAACTACTCGCAGCCGCACCCCGATGTCAGACCGATGGCAGATATTTACCAGGGCATCTTTCCCCTTGGATACACCGACTCACTGGCATGTCTCAACTATGCCGTCGTCATGGAAATTGCCACGACATGCAGAGAGTTATCGTCGATGGCCATTGCGCAGGTCTGGGCCGGCAAGTCGAAGCTCCCACCGGCAGAGGAAATGGAAGCCCAAGTGCGCGAGCACCAGACCTGGTTCGTTAACCTATCGCTCGAGACGCCGCTCCAGATAATAGAGGGCACCATCGAGCCGCACGAGTGGCTCAAGTTTGTTAACGAAACGGCTGGCACGGGCGTTTATGAGAACCTTGGCTGGACGCTTCAGGGGATCCGATTCGCCATCAGGGAGCCCAGACTCTCGTTTATGATGCAGTGGGGAGTGAACTCGCCGCACATCTATCGGGTGTTCGAGACAGGCAAACGCAAGGCCTGGGATGGGGCTCGGGGGGCGATCAAGCACGTTAATCATTTGAGTGACATTGACCTTGCCGAGGCCAAGTCGAAGACTTCTTAATTCGAGTGTCAACACAGTGTTTGGACTGAGGTTGACTGAGTTTAGTTTGGAGGGTTCAGCTGGCTATTGGATATGGGCTTAGGCGGTTATGTTTTGTGTTACTTTGCGCAATAACAATTGGATTAAATCACGTCAAAAAATGCGCGCAGGTGCCAGCCAACTCGAGTTCCCGGGCGTCAGTTCGGTCTGAGAAGTCTCGGGATACTCTCCACCCAGATCGTGGTCTTGGGCTTACGCCAAGCAGAAAGGGGCTGTCGTGAAATTAGCTGCAAGAGTTTGTCGACGAAATCGCTGACGAGTTGCAGGGGTTATACGACAATTGTAGACGGGGTTGGAGTACAGGCGACTGTGTTAACAGGGCAGCCAGTCATCTAACAGCTCTCGTAGGTTGTTGAATCCGTTGACCTAATTGCTTTACATACATTTCATGGATGTTTTCAGCTGATGGCCAATCCTCCGTTGACCGGCCCCCTAGCGCACTCTGCTACGCCGCCAGGACCAGGAATTAGCGGGGAAGGTTAAAGTTGGCAAGGCATAATAAAGGCGAGAAAAAGGAAATCAGAAGGATCTAGCGACTAGCTCAGCAGATCGTTCGCCTGCCCCTGGGCGCTGAGGGAAAATTCGCTGCCCTGACTCGTCAGGCGGAAAGCTTCTAGAAACGAAACGCGCGGACGCCATGTTAGCATCGTGCCCGGATTACTTGCTTTGTTGAAAGCTGGACCCCTACGGCAGGATCATGCCCCTTGAGGAAGGATCGACAGTCCCAGCATGCACGGGGAGCTCTGGCGAAGGAGCTAAGCATAGGGCTGAAGCTACGTTTCGCAATGTCATTCAAGCCCCAATTGATGCGCTGCGACGTATAAATGACGGCTATAATTTTTGACGTCGGACAGAAGAGCGAGGGCGACATCGGCACGCCGAGTCAGGTTGCCAAGGCCGTGTTGGTGTCGCAACTTGGCTGTCTTCTCTTGGCGAGTCCAGCTAGCCATTGTGCGGCACAGGTGACCCACGGATATGGAACACACCGACAAGCGCGCCGACGGAGAGCTACCGCTTTGGTTCAATGGGAACTAACTGCCGCCGTTGGCCTACTTGGCAATGCTACAGTAGTAACTGCCCTACGAGGGTAGCATCGATGAGTCTAAGGGAACCGGCCCGGTTATGGACTATTAAGTAGACGAGCGATGGAGAATGGCGCATTTGGGAAGCGCCGGACCGGGTCTCTAGTCGCTTATGTGAACTCCTCGTATATGGCATGGTGGAAGATTCCTGTCCTGCCAGAGCGGTCCTTGGCATGGCTTGGCTTGGGAGAGACGAGGAGGTTGAATCAGCGCACTCGGCAGTCACACAGAACGCGAAGCACCTGACGGAGGGTTGCATCGGGAGGTTGGCAGATGCCAGGCACAACGCTTAGACTTAGACTTCGCTGGGCGGCAGGGATAGAGGCGATAGCCAAGAGGAGGGTGTGAGGGAGGGTCGTTCCATTCGTACGACGGGTGGACTCGACACCCAACGAACGAACAAGCCGTTGAAGGCTCATTTAATCTGAATCGGTATCTGCTGGGATGGAAAAGGAGGGAACCGGTGAGGTGAGCACGTCACCTTGAGGTGCAGGTCTCGACTCTCGGAGGACACGGAGGGGTGGTGGCGCCATCGAATGGCGATCAGACTGTCAAGACGGTGACAGATAGAAGCCACGGTCAATTGTCATATCTGGTCTAAGCGGAGAGTCCTCGGCCACATGGGAAGAGATGTCGGGATAATCGACCAGGTGGGGGATAGCCTCGTTGCAGGGGGCGCCAGAAGCCAGAAGTGGGATAGGACGGAGAGATTTGATAGCGTTTGCTAGGCCACGGGGACGCAGGTGATAATGTGGCACGGGGTGATGAAGGGACCCTCCGCGATTTGATAGTGAAGAAGAGCGCATCCGTGTATGATTCGATGCGAGCGGAGAGACTATCAGATGAATTGATGGTGGATAGAATCTCATTGAGAGAGACAAGCCAGGACCGGGCATTTACGGTGGCCCTCGCTAGCGGATCATCCACTGCTCTTTAGCACAGGGCCCACTGAACTTTGAGTGATGGCGCGGAACTGCACGGGATCGCCAACGACGGCGCCATCGACAACGTACGCGTACTCGGGAGCTCTACGTAGCAGATACTGTACATGGTATTAGTTCAGATGAAAGAGCCCCTTACACTCTGGATGCGACGGCCGCCGTGGATCCCGTCCAAGCGCAGCCATGTGTATTAGGTAGCGAGTTGCGAGCAGAAGCGGAGGATGCCCGCGCACACCCAATGCCAGCGGAGCTTTGGTTCCAGGGCCACGCCTCCGTTCGCACACCTACGAGGGGAAAACCGTTAGCGGTCCCGTCCACCATGGCCCACCCCTAGCGCAAAACTCCCTAGCGACGGCTGCCCCTGTAGCGAGGTGGTTCCATCCCTAAGCTCCCTGGTGGGCCCCCACTGTCCCTGGCTGGTGCGTGCTCACCCTAGGCTGCGGGGTTAGGGAGGTGAGCGAATGGATGGATCCCCATGCGTCTTCTGCGCCTCTGGGTCGTCTCGAATGCCCACCATGAAAGCGTTACGTTCGGTTTATGTAACAACATGACTTTTCAATGGCCAGCAACGCAACTTTTCCACAATTCCCCCAGAGTGTGACTGTTCAAACTTCTTCTTTCCTTTTTCCCCAGATTCTACAGAGATGGGAATGACAGGTTCCCACCCAGACTCCATTTTCCCCAGACGGCCGAGGCGGGTTATACGTAAAGGTAGCCATGTCTATCTGGACGACA
This sequence comes from Ilyonectria robusta, assembly GCF_021365365.1. Taxonomy (NCBI): domain Eukaryota; kingdom Fungi; phylum Ascomycota; class Sordariomycetes; order Hypocreales; family Nectriaceae; genus Ilyonectria; species Ilyonectria robusta. The sequence goes on along the minus strand of NW_025764454.1, from coordinate 681,975 downwards.
TGTCTCGGCCGGGCACGCAGGCCCCAAATCTGTAGATCGGAGCGTTCGGGGACTTCGAGAAGGAACGGAAGGGGGGGTGGAGGGAATTAATTAAACGGGCTTTTTTCTTCTAGAATCCGCAAGCTCAGGCCCGGATCTTTCCCACGTGCGCCACAGACATAATAGCCGGCCAACAGAACCCAAGTCCCAAGCCGAGCCTAGGCGCACGGCAGGGGAGGGGGGAGGACGTTGCCGAAGCGTGCAGGTAGGCGGTATTAGCTGCGCGGTAGAGATGCGTGCTGGGTGGCTGTAATCTGCATCAGCCAGCGCTGTGCCGTGGATGATGTTATGGCTTCTGTCACCGAAAAGACGCAGGGGCCGTTGGATGCGTTCGTCCTGCTGGCATGGAAGATTGCCACCTTGGCCGTTTTCTTCTTAGTGACGCTGGTTCCAGGCCATGGCATCGTCCCTTCCAATTATCCCAGGCCACTGTGGCACATCAAGTGTCTTGGCCGGCTGCTCTAGCTCGCAGCCCATTTTGGTTCCGCCGTGTCAACGGTATGACCACCACAACCGCTGACCATGACAACCGCGGCAGCGCCAGCGCCAACGAACGGGAACCGGCACCATCGCGCCTCTGTAGCTGCTGGTCTGGACGCCAGTTAATTCCAAAATGCAGTCGATGGCACTAACACTAACGTGGCAGGGGACACGAATCTCCAGTGCACTTGCCCCTTCGGGCCTATCTCAGCCCTTTACCCACCACGTCCAAATCTCCAACGTCTCCATCCTGTACAGACATCCAATCCAGTCCTCCAACACATTCCAAACCTCCAGCGTGCTCCATACAAGATCCCGGCCGCCACTTCAGCTCGCAGGATGCTGCAAGCGGCAGGAGTTGTCCGAGGCTCCGACAATGCCAAGCCGATCATTGCTGTCCACTCTCGCGTGCGATTCACCATTGCATGCGGTCCAACAGACCAAGACCCCTCGTTGGATATCCACCCCACCAACTGCAGCACAACACCCATGATACCATGGATATCAGCCCCAGAGAGGCCACAGCCTCCGGAGACCTACCTAGCTAGCTCGGCCAAGCTGCAGCATCGCGACGTTATCCACCATACACACGCCAACCCGAGGGCCTAACCACCATGCGCCAAGGTGCCAAACCCAGGGGCCCAAGGTGACCCAGCCGCGCCATCTCCATGTTCGTCCATTGAACCTCGCAGCCCTGGCTCTTCCTGAGCTAACCCCCTGGTACACGCCGGTTCGTTCACCCATCCCAGAGCTCGGAGTTTTGACGTGCAGTAGGGGCAGCTGCTGCACACCCTCTTTCGCTCGCTTGCCCCCCCCCCCCCCCCCCCTCCGAGATGGCTCGCGCGACTCGGCGTGCTGGGGCTCCCTGTCCAGCCTGATAAGCTGCCATCTGGATGTCCCCCAGCCCCGACCTGTCGATCCAAGTGTCTATCCATCACTCTGCATGGCCCTCCGTCTTGGGAAATTCTTTGTGTCCATCAGGTTTTTTCCTTGGACGTTCCCCGCAGGTGATTTGCGTTGAAACCATCGAACTGCTTGTCCTTTGCATCTGGCATTCCATTGCCAGGTCGTTCTCATCCTCTCGACTTTGACTTGACTGGGACAAGATATCTTTCACAAACCCCGCATACATGCTGAGGGCACAACCTCGTCCGCTCCTTTGACAATCATGTCCATCTACTCCGAGGCCCCCGAGGCGCGGCCCTTCAGCAAGGATAAGCCCAGTAAGCTATAACATCTCCATGAATAGAAGTCAAGTTCACATGCTCATGTCTTCTCCAATGCAGCTGCCCTCGTGAGCATCTGGATTAGCCTCTTCTGCATCGCAATCATCGTCCTCCGCCTGAGCGGTCGCTACGTCCGAGTCGAAAAGCTGCTCCGGGAGGACAAGATCGTCGCTTGTGCACTCATTCCTCTGATTTTGCGGGCTGTCTGTGTGCACTTTGTTCTCCTCTATGGAACGAACAATGTCAACCTCGATGGCCTCGACCTGACACAGAGTGAGATCGACAAGAGGGTCATTGGCAGCCGTCTTGTCATGGCTACTCGTGTCTTCTACGCCGCAGTGTAAGTCTTTCCCACATCACATTGTTCCATCCGCTAATTGTATGTTGCTCGTAGACTATGGATCATCAAGTACACCACCCTCGAATTCTTCAGTCGTCTCGCCGGCGCAACTAGAAAGAAGCTCCACGCGATGATCATTCTCGTCATGCGCTGGACTCTCGGCCTCACGTTCCTCGCCGTCGTCATCAGCGACCTGACGGAATGCCAACCCTTTTCACACTACTGGCAGGTCACTCCTGACCCGGGACCCAAGTGTCGGCAGGGCCTTGCGCAGATGCTCACCATGGGAGTGTGCAGCGTGGCTACGGACCTGGTGCTCATCGCCTTCCCCATCCCCATTATCCTCTCCAGCCAGATCGCCACCAAGCGCAAGGTGCTTCTCGTCATGCTCTTCTGCTTGGTGTTTATTACCGTCGGCATCACCCTCTACCGCATGCCGTTTTTGATCAAGCACCATGGTAGCCAGGTGGACCGGACCATGTGGGCCTCGGTCGAGATTCTGGCGGCAACCGCTGTAGGCAACACCGTCGCCCTGGGATCATTCCTGCGCGATAGCGGTGTCAAGCGCAAGAAGTTCAAGGGATCCAACAGCTACTCGGGCTACTCAGGCTCACGGTCGCAGTCAATGCCGACCAAGCTCACGCGGACGGCCGTCAGCCAGTGGGACGAGGAGCTCGAGGACGGGCCGCCAGTCAAGACGACGGAGGGCATCTGGGCCAGCAGCGGGGCGTCCCACACGACGACGGAATCCATCTCCAAGGCGGACGACATCCGCAAGGACTCATCCGAAAACCGCCCTGTCAGCCCCACGCAGAGCCATGATTCGCTCATCACCCGGGATCAGCTGCAGTCGGTGGATATCCCCCGGACAGACTTCCCTCTCCGACCGGGGGCGGCTGTCGTGGCTGGTGATTCGAGACAGGTGCAGCGCGCCAATACTTCGAGTCGCAGCGGCAGAAGCTGAAATGGGAATCAAGGCGTTGGCGATATGGATATGGATGGATATGGATATGGCGATATGAGATATTGGGGCGATTCAGGATGCCCAACGTATATTTTTCAATGTTTAATCTTGGGTCACACGACGTCAATGGTTAGGTCAGGCTAGAAGGAACTTCTCTACAACGTAGACTACTCTATCAACAGACGATTTCTTTGTGTTTGTCCATTATGCATATCCAAGACGTAAACTTAGCAGTATCATGTTGTGCCCATCTCAGCCCGCCACTAACACGCCACAGACATGACTCGCCCCAACGGCTACAACGGCCGACCAAATTATCAAGGCGCACCTGCATACGGCTATACCTGACAGATGCCAGCATCAAGCAACAATCAATCATATGGGGAGCGCACCCGAGGCCAATTCCTGTACGTAATAGCGAGCGCAGTGGGCGGGGCATCAGGGAATGGAGCCGCGGGGGGGGATGATGGATCCATTGGCGATGCTGCCACTGTAGGTATCTGGTGCTTCCCCAGCTTCGTTCTTCTCCTGGCCTGAGCGCCCAACGCGGCTTGCGTCGTTTTTTCTCGTCGCTTGCCTGTTTTGCTCTCGTCTCTCTTTCTCGCCCTTGTCCCCCGGCGCTTCCACAGGCTCCGAGTTTGTCCCACGATCTGGCCGAGCCGGCGGCGCAATGGGCCACGGGCCAGATGCATCCGGCGTCGAGAGGCTGTGGGCGCGCAGGGATGTGGAGAGAGCACCTACCTAATCGGGGCAGGCCAGGGGAAGGCTTGGCGCTACGGGCTGGCTGTCACTGCGCGGCCTGTAGCACAGGTAGTACAGGGCTTACATAGTACAGGGCCTACAGGGCCTACTTGCAGGGTCTACAGGGCTTCTCGAACACTTCGGGGCACAATGCGGCAACACCACTCCGTCATCGACCGCCAGCCAGGGGGCAGAGGCCACTGCGCATCGAGAAGGTGAGGAGGGAGTGGCACTACGTAGTTAATGCACCATCCAGGGGGGGCGTGTATGAGGCGTTTGGGCCAGAAACCCCATCTATCATGCGTTGCGTCTTGAGAAACGGAGTGCCACTAGAGCCAGCCCTCCCTGGTGGACCCCATCCCGGCCTCCCAGTGCCCCAGTGCGCATCGTTGCCGCGTGCAGGCACAGGCACCGCGATGCTAAAACAACCCCAGAAAAAGGCCGCCAAGCCGAGAGGCAGGACGAATTGCGTCGCTTGCGAGAGGACTCGAGCAATAGCTGCGGCGAGTCAAAAGACACAGCGACGAGGGTGAGGTAATTACGAAGAGCACCGGCCACATGGCATTGCCCATCACGACCCATCGCTTCTCGCAGCCCGCGGAGCCATTTCAACCATTAACTATTATCCATCCATTCCCCCCCATTTAGCCAGCCTCCAGCCTAGCCGTCCTCACCTTGCCTTGCTATCCGTTCCTTCCCTACCCATCTAACTGTCGCTCGTTTGCCGCGCCTCGTCGCTCCTTGTGCCTCCCGCCATAATAAATCCGCCACCGCCGCCGCACTTCCGCATCGCCCAGAACGCAACACACCACACCACACGCTCTTCCCGACGGCACGGCTCTTGCTCAAGGAACTCCCAGGGACGATCTTTGACATTCGGCATTCGACAGCCATCTCTCGTCGAATTTTGCGCGCCGTTGCCTCGGTTGGCTTGCCGCGTAGTCCGTTGCATGGCTGTCACTGTCTCAGTCAGCAGCGTCACTGCCGCGTAAATTCCCCCCGAAGGAAAAAACGCCACCCGCCCGCGACTTTCCTCTTTTCGCAACCGTTGGTGCTTCCAGAAGCATTTTCGAACCCACCCTCATCGGCATCGCATCGGGTTCAGGGTTTTCTTCTTCAAGACATCGCGCGCCGGACCATCGTCTGCATATTAGTGTACAACGGGTCCTACCCCAGACTGGGGATTATTGCTTCTTTTTCTTTGCTTCTTCTCCTCTGCTTCCCATCTCCTCGTTCCTTCCTGCCCCTTCCCATTCTGAAACTCCCCGGCATCTCATCCTCCGGACCCCACACACGTGACCTACCCCAAGCCGGCCACGATGAAAGGCGACATCGTCCTCACGCGCGATGTCGAGGTGGTCGAGATGAAGGACCTCAGCGCCGGGCCCGACAAGGGAACGTCGTGGAACATCTCCGCCAAGAAGGAGTCCTCGCGCCATCCCACCGACTGGATGGACGGCTTCCGCCGCGCCGAGCGACGTCCGCTCAAGAGCCGTGATGGCGGCTACCAGCCAACGACGGCTCCGACGGTGCCGGGAGACCGACAATATGACTTGCGCGCTGCCAATGCGAAGACGGCCAATACGGCGCTTGCCAGGGAACTCAAGGGCCGCCATCTGCAGATGATTGCGTTTGGTGGTGCCATCGGTATGTCTCTCTTCCTCAGTTGCATCCTAGAACAAACAGCAGAGCGGGTTGCGGCATTGCAATATCAGAACCCATTACTAACCTCTGACCAGGAACCGGTCTCTTCGTCGCCTCCGGAGCCGCTCTCTACAATGGCGGACCGGCATCAGTGCTTCTGGCGTACGTTCTGATCGGCGTTATGCAGTACTGCACCATGCAAGCCCTAGCCGAGCTGTGTGTGTTGTTTCCCATCGCCGGTTCTTTCTCCGCCTACTCTACTCGCTTTCTCGATCCTTCATGGGGATTTGCTATGGGTTGGAAGTAAGTTGCTCCCTATATACAACTATACAGGCTCGAGCTGTCGACGGAATCTAACCGTACCCAGCTACTGCCTGCAATGGCTGTTTACTCTGCCGCTAGAAATCCTCGCGGGCGCCTATACTATTTCGTACTGGAACGAATCCCTACCGAAGGCCATATTTGTCGCCATATTCCTCATCACAATCGTCCTCATCAACTTGTTCGGTATCAAGGCATACGGTGAGGCCGAATTCGTCTTTTCCATCGTCAAGGTCACTGCCATTATCGGCTTCATGTGAGTCCAACCTCTGAGAGTCTTCGGCGTCTGTCTCAGCCATTGTCTCAGTTGCTACAGTCTCTTCACCACGTATAGTTCAATCGCTAACCGAACTAGCCTGCTCGCCATTGTCATCAACATTGGCGGCCAGCCGGATAGCGGCTACATCGGCGGCATGTACTGGCGCAACCCCGGCGCCTTCAACAACGGCTTCAAAGGCTTCTGCACCGTCCTCATCACGTCGGCCTTTTCCTTCAACGGCACCGAGCTCATCGGTCTCGCCGCTGCCGAAACCGCCAACCCCCGCAAGTCGCTCCCGACGGCTATCAAGCAGGTGTTCTGGCGTATCAGCATCTTCTACATCCTCGCCCTGATGCTTGTTGGGCTTTTGGTGCCCTCCAACGAGCCGCGTCTCATGGACGGCAAGAACAGCGCCGACGCTTCGGCCAGCCCCTTTGTCATTGCCATCGAAAGTGCAGGCACCACGATCCTCCCCAGTGTCATGAATGCCGTCATTCTGATTGCAGTCATCTCTGTCGGAAACTCTGCCGTCTTCGGTTCTTCCCGAACCCTGGCCGCACTCGCTGAGCAGTCGCACGCCCCTCAAATCTTTGCCTACGTCGATAAGCAAGGTCGCCCCCTTATGGCCATTCTCTTTGCGTCGTGCCTCGGTCTTCTGGCCTTCTTGGCCGACTTGTCTGTCCACGACGCCATCTTCGACTGGCTGCTCTCGATCAGCAGTCTGTCAACGCTCTTCACCTGGGGCAGCATCTGCTTGTGCCACATCCGCTTCCGCCAAGCGTGGGGCTTCACTTCTCGTTCCCTCGAGCAGCTGCCATTCCGCTCCAACGTGGGCATCTGGGGCTCCTGGTTCGGATGCATTGGCTACGCCCTGGTACTCATCTCGCAGATCTGGGTCGCCGTGTCACCCATACCGACAGCGGACCAGGACACTAGCACGGCCGGTATGGTGCAGACCTTCTTCCTCAAGGTCATGGCCATCCCGATTATCCTCATCTTCTACTCATTCCACAAGATCTGGTTCCGCACGCGCATCGTGCGTGTCGACGAGATGGATGTGGAGACGGGTCGCCGATACTTCCGAGTACACATCTCGTCCGAGGAGGAACGAGAGGAGAGGATGAAGTGGCCCTTGTGGAAACGAATGTACCGACTACTTTGCTAAACGCGAGGGTGTCTTTGTTTCTTGAATGAATGGCATGATTGGCTTGGATACTTGGCTTACGGCGTTATTGAGAGGACCTTGTGCTAGATAATACCACCATTAGCGATCACTGGCATGTTGACGAGATTATTTATCGCGACAATAGAAATCAAAATCAATTATTTACTTTATTTGTTTCTTCATCTGTGAAATGAATTTGTACAGGACTGGGTATGTCTTGGCAGCATACTTGCTTTGCCACCATTTTTCTCTCGTAGTCTGCCAGCAACTGTAATAATACTTGAGCCTAGAGCCTAAATATTACGGAAGGTATTGCATTCTTTACGCTTTTATTTATTATGTTTAAGGATCCATTTAAAACACCTAGGCTCTAAATCCTTGTTAGATACCTCTACATTGTTCAGGATATGAGCTGTTGTTGCCCCACTGTATTTTTTCCAGCCGCAACAGGAACCGCCTGACGTAAAGGTGGGTAGCTCGCCAACCTCCAACTTCAAACTTCCACCACGAACCTCGCCATTCTCACTCGCTCCCCGGAGTCGCATTCATTTAGCCACTGCCATCATGGATCCCAGCGCCATGGACGGTCTGGACGACTTTGAAAAGTCCCTTGCAGCCGGCAAGGCGGAGCGCGAACAGGAGGAACGCGAGCGCGATGAGCGACGCCATCGCAAACACAGGCATCGCCATCGCCACGACTCGGAGCGGGATGGCGAGCGGGACAAGGACAAGGATGGGGACAGGCATAGGCATCGCCGCCATCGGGATGACGACGATGATGGGCACAGACACAAGCGCTCGCGGCACGGTCGCGACGACAAAGACGAAGAGCGTCGGTCACGGCATCGTCATGGCGAGGAGCGACACCACAAGACATCGGAGCCCGAGCCGAAAGAAGACGAAAAGACGCCAAGCGACAATACAGAAGAATCCTCCAAACCCCTTGTCAGAGACTCTTGGATGACGGCACCTTCGTCAATCGAAATCGACTACGTCCACCGCCCCGACAAAACCCCCAAGCCGCCCTCGCCTAAGCCAGAACCCAGGCGAGTTCTGCACCACCGCGAGCTCAACCGCAATATCGACGACGTCAAATTGGGCAAGACGGCCGATGACGAGGACGACACGCCCACCGAGCGCACCTTTGACTACACATTCGGCGACATGGGCTCCGCCTGGCGCATGACCAAGTTGCGGACCGTCTACAGCCAGGCGGACGAGAAGAACTGCCCCGTTGAGGAGGTAGCCGTGGAACGCTTCGGCAGCCTGCAGGAATTCGACGACGCGCGCGAAGAGCAGCAGGAGATGGAGCGGAGGAAGCTATACGGGAAGGGCTTCAAGGGCCAGGAGCAGCCGACGGGAGAGCTGTACCGACAGCGGCTGGAGAAGCAGCGCGACGAACCCCCTCGCAAGCCAGAGCAGACGACAGCTCCCCAAGTTGTCGTTCCCGCTACGCCGGCCATTGACCAAACGGCCCTCAACCGGCTCCGCGCGGGGATGATGAAGGCCAAGCTCCGCCGCGCCCCCAACGCCGCGCAGCTCGAGGACGAGTACAACCGCGCGGCCGCGACCTTTGCCCAGCGCGGCCCCACCGCCGGCCCCGACGCCGTCGTGCTCGGCGTCATGGACAACCGGCAGCTCGCCGGAACCCGCGCCGAGGCCAAGGCCGTCGACACCAAGCGCGGGCGCGAGCGCGGCACCGTCGAGGAGAACGCCGACATGTCCATCGACGACATGGTGCGCGAGGAGCGCCGCACGCGGATGCAGGCCGGCGGCGAGGGCCTGCGGCTCGCGGAGCGCATCGCCAAGGACGCCAAGTTCGACAACGGCCTCGAGTACATGGACGACAACGCCGAGAAGCTCGCGCGCCGCGTGCACAAAAGCGAGGTCAACCTCAAGAACATGGCCGTGGGCGAGTTCCAGAAGATGAACCGCGTCCTCGAGTCGTGCCCGCTGTGCCACAAGGAGGACACCTCACAGCCGCCCGTCGCGCCCGTCGTCTCGCTCGGCACGCGCGTCTTCCTCACGCTGGCCACCGAGCCCGAGATCAGTCCCGGCGGCGCCGTCATCGCGCCCATCACGCACCGGCGCAACCTGCTCGAGTGCGACGACGACGAGTGGGAGGAGCTGCGCAACTTCATGAAGAGCCTCACGCGCATGTACCACGACCAGGGCCGCGAGGTTGTCTTCTACGAAAACGCCGCCGCGCCGCACCGCCACCCGCACGCCGCCATGGTCGCCGTGCCCATCCCCTACGCCGAGGGCGCCACCGCGCCGGCCTACTTCAAGGAGGCCTTCCTGGCCGCCGACGAGGAGTGGTCGCAGCACCCCAAGGTCGTCGACACGGCGAAGCGCGCGCGCGAGGGCATGGGCCGCGCCGCGTTCCGCCGCAGCATCGCCAAGGAGGCGCCGTACTTCCACGTGTGGTTCTCGCTGGACGGCGGCCTGGGCCACATCGTCGAGGACTCGTCGCGCTGGCCGAGGGGGGATTTGTTCGCGCGCGAGGTGCTGGCGGGTATCGTCGATGCCGAGCCGCACGTCGCCAAGAAGCAGGGGCGGTGGACGAGGGGCGATCAGCGGGTTGATGGGTTTAAGAAGGGGTGGAGGAAGTTTGACTGGACGCGGATGTTGGCTGAGGACTGAGGACGGGAGTTGCAGTCATGATGAATGATGACTTGCGGCTCAGGAGGAGGATTATAATCCCAGCCAAGGGAAGATAAACTTGCAATGAATAAGATAATTCTCCGACCATCGTGCAGTCTCTAGGCTTCTAGAATAAGCACAACACAAGAGTGCCTGATCAATCTGTTTTAGCTACAGTTATATCCACATCTCATCGCATTCACATACACAACACCAATGATAGGGTCAACTTGGTTCAGCCTCCAGTCGGCCACAAAATGTAATTAAGACATTACTCTACTTGGGACATGGAGTCCTCCAGATTAGTCGTACATAGGTAGTAGAATGAGATGAGCCCTTGTCATCCCTGCTCACACGCATCTTGACAATTGGCCCCCTAAACGGCATTTCGCACTCGGACGGCCAAAGCCCGTCTCTTTCCTCCCCGTCGGAGCCGCGGTTGGCTCTTTTTCAGAGACCCAAGGATCCCTTGGCGGGTGGTGGTTGTCTTTCCAGAGTTGATGGTCGGCAGCGTGGAGGCATCGCGGTCGGTTCAAGCTCCGTGCTCCGTCGTCCTGGCCGCGAGCGTAAATATTAGAATAGCCGTCATCGTGTGATATCTGTCCTCAGGTGATATCCGTCCTCGGTGATATTAGATCGTTTCTTAGATGGTCTCCGTGGATTGTTCTCCAATGTCGTCTCTTAAGATCCGCTCTTTGGCTCACTCATGACCTTGTCAGGGGACCTCGTCGACCCCTCTCGCGATCCCTTCGTCCATCCGCCCCCGTCACCTTCATCCAGTCCTCCCATTCCTTGCTCATTTCCATTAATACCGATCCCATTACCATGGCGCTGGCCATCAGACCGTGGCCCTCGCCTTCGAGTACTCGCACTTCGCAGCGGCGCATCGTCTTGCCGAGCCACTTGACGTTGTCGACGGGAACTCGCGTATCCCTGCTTCCGTGGTGGATAACCACCGGCCGCGTGATGTCGACGTAGCGGAATCCAATCGTATGCCGTCGCTCCAGACATACCAGCAAATCCACGGCAGGGTTGGCTCCGGTAGTTGCCAACTCCCAGATGGCGTGTGTCAGCCGTAGATCATACGTCACCTGGCGCTCCTTGTCCGCCATCGCATCTTGTGCCGCAGCCAGAATCGCCGTCTCAGGGTTCCTCGTGCCCTGAGGAGGATGCATCCGGTCCATGTTCTCCGTCGCATTGGGCTGTTCCAGCGGCATGTCACCATTCATCATAGCGTTTGGTGATTTTCCGTAGCCTTCGTGGCCAATGTTCTCCTTATCCAAGCTGGGCGTCACGTTTCGGTGGCCGTCTTTGCCATCCTTTCCGTTTACGTTGGACTTTCGCTTACTCCTTCGAGGATTCTTAGGGAGGGAGCTGGTGATGGAACTGCTGGTCGCCGTCATGAAGCTGCTGTTGGCAGCCTTGAGAAGAGGCGTCGGGAGAGCACGGAGGATTCTTTGCGACGTCGGGATCGCGTTTGTCGGGGGAAGCGTCTGAGACGTCCCAAACACGTTCATCTGGGACGGAGGAATCCATGGCGCCAGCAGGTGGATCCTGCCGCGGATATGTTGAGGCATTCGCAGAGCGGTTGCAAGAGCGTAGATGGCACCGGCAGAGTGAGCGAGGATGGAGAACTTGGTAATCTTCAATGCTTGGCAAATAGCATAAACGTCATCTATCACGGTTAGAACAGTCCTCTCGGGGGCGACAAGCACTTACCAGGCCAGCTGAGCGGCGTGGCTGTCCCGTCTGAATACGGCTCGCTGTCTCCCACACCGGGTCGGTCAGGAGTAATCAACCGCAGCTTCAGCGTCAAAGCAAGCTCGTCATAAAAGGCCGTAATATATCTCGTCAAGCCCATGCCCACGCAGCAGAAGACGGCCGAGCCCTCCGAGTCACCCACCTCGGAGAAGGAAATCACACGACCCGTCTGAGGATGCTTGATCTTCTGAGACAAGCGAGGTGAGCAGAGGTAGGACTCGACAGCGTCGTCGACCGAGTCAGCGGACTGGGGGCGCTCGTAACCGTTCGGGATGGGGATCTGGCTGTCGCGAGCTGGGGATTCCTGTCGCTCCTCCGACTTGGGGTTGATGCCAGCAGATAGGCGCTTGAGCCTCGAGCTGCTGCGCTTGAGCTTCAGTCCGTCTGGCGGGATTGGGCTATGGTGTCCGGATCGACGGCGAGAATTACGGTCGCTGCTGTGATGTCGACGGCGACCCTGGGCCACGGCAGGGAATGGTGCGCCTTCGTCTTCGTCATCATCTCCTGGCAAGTCGTCTCCGACATCAAGGAAGCTTCGGCCGGCCATGGTCTTGGTCCTGGTTGGGGAGTGCGAATCGTCGAAGCCGTAGATGGGAGATTTGGCGGATGCCCTCAGCATATCCTGGTCAGAATGGCGCTTTCTCCTGCCGTGCTCGCGGGATCGGCCATACTCTTCCGTCTCGGGGATAACATCGCTCAGGGGTCCATCACTGTCTCGCTTGGACCGTCTTGCGCTGCTGCGCTTCACACTTTGCGTTGACCTCCTCAGGCTAGAATCGCGGACGGGGATGGGGCAGGGGCTCTCCATTCTGCGCTCGGGGCGGGCGTTGTGGCTCGGTTCTTCGTGGATAGCCGTCTCGGCGAAGAAGGGATCTCCCCGGCCGCCGGAGTGGGTGCTGCTCCCGGTGGCCAAGACTCCGGAGGCAGAGGCCGGGAGACCGCCCGAGGCGCGCTTGCGCTCGACCTCCTTCTCGCGGAGTTGTTCTTTGGAGCTCATGTACATGAGGCCCTTGGAGCTCCTCCCAGTCTTCTTGCCCCAACTATCATGCGACCGCTGGTGGTTCAGTTCTGGGCTTGGTGCGGAGCGGCGTTCGATGGACAGGTTTCCGATGCTGTGGGTGTCATCGTTCTTGGAGACAGACGATCCCTTGGACGACGGGCGCGAGGTGCTGTTGCGGATAAAGGAGCGAAGACCACTCTCGCGACTCGGACTCCTCGGGCTCTTGGGGCTCTTAGCGGCCGTCAGGGGTGAGTAGCCGCTCGGGGGCTTGGAGGTGCGGACGACGGGCGGAGCGGCGGCGAGATCGTCAAGGGAGACGGCGGCCTGCCTAAGATCGTCGGTGTTGAGTGAGTGGAAGGCGCCGTAGTCGACGCCGAAGCTGCCGTGGCCGGGACTCGTGGGGACGGAGAGACTGGTCGGGGAGGCCTCGAAGTGGTTGTTGGCGGGCTTGGAGATGACGCTCAGGCTGGTGATGAGGTTGGAGATGACCTCGGGACTGGCAGGAGGCATGCTCGCACGTTTAACGGCCGATGGGGGCTGCAGCGAGCGAGGGCGGCCATGGTGACGGACTCGGGCCGGGATAGGGGGGGCGGCAGCGGGATCGAGTTCCATGGCGGCAGGAGACAGGAGGCGCGACGGGCTCTGGAGGTTAGTGAAACCGGAGATGGATGGGATGGCCAGCTAGAGGGCTCTCGCGCGCTGGGCGGGTGCGGCGCGTTTGCTGCGCGTGATGCTGCGGAGGGAGTCTGGTCTGGCGATGCGCGCGCGCAGAAGCGGATGGTGTGTAGCCGAAGCGGATAATGCAGCACGGGGGCGCAGAACGTCGATGTCTCGCCCGGAGTGGGCTCGGGTTGTCTTGGGAGGTCTTGCACGCTGCAGCAAGTAATTGAACGTGTCTCGCACGGCGCAAGTCAGGCGGTTGCAGCGACACAGCGGCGGCTGCACTGTGCGGTCGAGGGTCTCGTCGATGGCGGAGGGAGTAGATGCAGTATGTAGGCGGTACGTAGTATGTAGGGAGGCACTTGTGGTGGAGGAGGTCGCGGCGGACTTGGTTGGTGCAGCAGTAAAGTGGGTGGAGAAGAGTGCGTGCCTTAGTGCGAAGCCCAGGTGGTTCGGTGCCGGGTTTATGGTTGCAGGGACCTGCCTTGCAGGAGGAAGAGGGAGGAAGGACAGGGAAGATGAATGGATGAGTAGAGTAGAGTGGATTGAATTGGTGATGGCGGCGGACCAGGAGCGGGAGGGTTGAGATGGAAGAGAGCGACAGCGTCAGATGACGACGACAAGGAGCGACAGAAGAAAACGGAGAGAGAACAAGAGATGTGAGAGGGAGGGCGAACGTCTGTGATTCGAGGGGGGATACTCCGTAAATGGATGGATGGATGGATGGATGGACGGATAGATTGGACGGATGGAGACATACTGCACGGAGAATGAGCTGGGGGTTGAGGCTACAGGCCCAATTCGGGACGGTGGCGTCGCCTGCTTTGGTGTCTACTATTACTCTGTGATAGTACAGTGGTCCACAGAGTCAGATCAGAGAGAGAGGCAATAAACTCTCTCTGTCCACAAGGCAACGGGCCGTCATTACGAGTCATATCAAGCGCCGGCGAGTAGATTGCCGCCGCCGTTTACTAGCAAAATGGCGCCGAAAGAACCATCGTCACCATCGGGGGGCGTGAAGCGGCGGGAGTTTTTGACCTCACGCAAGAGGCTATTAAATGCCTAATTATTACCTAGGGGATGCCCCAGCCTCACACTCGATCGCCCTCTCTTTCGTCTCCCATCTCACCACAGTCGCATTGCAAAAATGCAAAAATGCAAAAATGCAAAAATGCCCTGCAGGTTTATGCGCCCGCCCTTGCATACAGGCACCGCACGCCCGGGATCGCTGCTGCAGGACCCCCCCGCCGCGCGCGCGCATATTCGTAAGATGCTTGTTTCGCCATGGGCAGACTCCCGACGGCGTCAGCGTGATCAGCTCTCCCACCACCACCACATCTCACTCGCCGGCTTTGTTGGGAAGATCCCGAGGGAGAGAGAGACACAGACAAGACACAGACAGAGAGAGAGTTTCCGCAGTCCCCGTTTCGGGTCCAAGCTCCATCCAGCCATGGGAGACTCCGTATGCAGGAGAATGAACCGGGGGCCAAAAGAAAAAGGCGCCGATTTATGTAGCTGCGGTGGTGGTCGACCCCAATTGGGAACCGGGGGGAGACGGAGAGACGGGGGGGAACACACGGTAGATGGGGTTCCCGCTCGCTGGGCTCTTCTGGAATGCGAATTGTAATATTAGGGGGCCATGATGAGGTGCGGTGCGGTTCATCCGGAGGCGCTTGGCTCTTTCGTCACCGCTGGAGTTGCAGTCGATGGTTTTTTTCGTTTCCGGGGGACTGGAAGACGGCGGATGGTGGATGGTGGATGGTGGATGGTGGATGGGAGAGATGGCGTAATCGAGACTCAGGGAGGATAAGTAACACCAAACACACTCACACTTAATCGTTATTATTATTGTTATTGTTATTATTCTGTCACTCTCACTCTCCCTCTCCCTCTCCCTCTCCCTCTCCCTCTCAACAGCTCACTGCCCTCCAACACTCCCACTGCTAGGGTCCATGATCCAGCTGCTCAGCGCTACAGCCAGCTAGCCCCGTGGCCAGCAGGGATCACACGCGCGCACGGGGTCAGGGGCCGCACGAGCATGTCCCGCCGGAATATCAAAGCCTGTCCTGTCCTCCCCTCCCTCGCTCTTTGTTCTGCCTACTGCAGGCCCCAGGGGGTTTTTGTATTTTTCTCTCCGGCCTTCCCTTTTGCTCAGGTTGTTCCTCCGGCGGTCTCTGGAAGCTGGGACTTCTCCAGGGAACAACCTGGGTGCCTTGTGCTGGGCTCCCCACCGTGCACCCACTGATCTCCCGCTGGTTCCTTACCTAACTTAGGGGGGCCGGCTCCTCTTCTCTCCGTCCTGTCCACTGGGTCGTTCACTGGACCGCTGCTGCTCTCCACTGCCAACTCCACTGGCACAAAAACCTCCAGTGGACCCTTCCAGGCACCGCGAACAGGGGAAGAAGCCCCCCCCCCCACACTGCAAATGATGGGAAAATGATGGGAAAATGATGGGAAATGGATGTCGTCAACTCCATCTGATTTGCCCGTCGATGGGCCGCATTAAAACATTTCATTATTCGTTCCCCATCTCATCCCATCCCCCATCGCCATCCTAGACATCTCATCTCATCTCGCCCTGTCTCGTATGCTCCCGTAACCGCGTCCGGAGTAGAGTACCGGTCGATCCATCTCGAAATCACCTTAAATAGCCGAGGTGAGAGAGGCCGAGTCGCGTAACCACAGAACACGAACGCATGTAGCCGCCATCAACACCAGGAAACGCGTGTTATCCGCCCTTGCGCTTGGCTGATAAGTGGCCTCACGGGGTTCCAGCAGCCGCCCCTGGATCCCAGCTGCCGTGGTGGTGCTCCGCCGAAAAAAGCACCTCGGGTCAACGGCTGCTCTTTTTGAAAATATCGCTGTAATTATCCCCGTCAGCCGTAAAATCACCGACGTCCCATGTTCCCTGCCCAACGGGATTTGTGGCTGCTGCTCGTCTGACAAGCGATGGGTCCCTTAACATATGATGCACCAGCCACAACAAGTAATGACCGGCTCTCGCTGTTTTGCTTGTGTCTGATCACAAATGCCATTATTACGGGTATTCTTGGTAGGGCTGGGCTGTGTGGGAGAGGAATCCCTGGTCCGTTGGCTCCCGTCCCGCCAGAACAAGCTACGTCATCGCTCGCAAGCTCCAGCCACACTTCTGATCCCCGTAAACCGGCCACCTTGGACGACATGATGCGGCGAATCTACGAACCGCGACGTCATGATGGCTGACGGGTGTGCATTTCGGGTGTCGTCATATACACTTGCAACCATGTGTCTTGTCTAGTGTAATGTTCATACTATTATAATGCTTGTTTCCTCTACCACTAGTATGTGTCTCTGAACAAGTCCAGTGTCCTCAACACCATTCAACACCACATCCAGCATCACCACTAACCACACCCATCATATCACCACCAACTACCCCCAACATCATAACTACACAACTCAAACCCCCTACATCAGTCCAAAATGGACCTCCTCCTCTCCCTCCCAATAGCCTCCTACCTCCTCGCCCCCTCCTCAACCTCCCTGTCCACCTCGCTCAACCTGCTCTTCTTCTACATGACCTGGACCACCCTCATCCTCTCCCACTCGCCGCTCAAGATCCGCCTCGTCGGGTCTCTCGCCATCCGCCTCGCGCTGTGGCTGATACCGTCTCTCGTAACCCTCCTCTTCGACCTCGCCCTCCCCAGCCTTGCCGAGTCCATCAAGCTCGGCGGCCGCTCCGCCCTGCCTCCCAGGGATCCTCGTCGGCTGCTTAGACAGCTCGGCCTCGCGCTCTTTAACCTCGTCTTCACTACCGCTGCCGAAGGTGCCTCAAGCCTTGTTTTCGCATACATCTTCCAGGAACCCGACTTCAAGACCAACTCCGCCCTGCCTCTCCCCTGGCAGATGGCAAAGCACATCTTGATACTCTTCTCCGCCCGCGAACTCCTCCACTACAACCTGCACCGCTACGTCCTCCACGGCACATCGTCCCTCGCAAAACACCACACCCGCTACGCCCACACCCGCGCCGCCGCTCCCTACAGCCTCCAGCTCTTCGCCGACCACCCGCTCCCGCTGCTGGTGCACCGCTTCCTCCCCATCTACCTCCCCGCGCTGGTCCTCCGCCCGCACCTGCTCACCTACTTCCTGTTCCTCGCGCTGTGCACCGGCGAAGAGACGCTCGCCATGTCGGGCTACAGCGTCGTCCCCGGCATCATCATGGGCGGCATTGCGCGCCGTTGCGCCTTCCACTATGCTGGCCAGGGGGCTTCCAACTACGGCGCGTGGGGGCTGCTGGACTGGGTGAATGGGACGAGCCGCGGCGGGGACATGTTGGAGGATGTCAAAGCTGAAGCCGAAAAGCACCATCTGAAGGAACGGTCAGCAGACAAGGTCGACAATGGAGTGGGCATGATTCAAGGTGGACTTGATGCGTTGAGGAACGGGAATGGGCCCCGGAGAAGCCCCAGGACGAGATCGAGTAAGCGATCATCCTAATTATCGGATGGCATGTTTTATGATGCATGAGATATTTCACGAGTAGTCCTTGGTTACACCAAAAGCCGTGCTCTTTATGTTCAGCCATATGTGCTTCTATTACAATGTATGCAGGCCCATATACCCTATATCCTCCGCTCTATTGTGCAAGACCAGTCCCCGGCCCTTGACGCCATCCAGTCTATCCGACCCAGCCCATCCATTAAACAGCCAGTTAGTTGTACGCCATCTTCCTCTTGAACCACGCGAGCGTCTCCAGCCCGCTCTGCACCCGCATTCCGATCCTGGCATCCATGAGGTACACCTCCCAGGTCTTGACGATGTCGAGTTGCTTCTGGCAGTCGTCGAACTTCTGGCGGCGGTACTCGGCAATCTCCTCGACTGTGCCCTCGGGGGGGTTGCAGCACTCGGCCCACGCGATGGAAGCCAGCTCGTAGTTTGCGGCGGGCGGGACGTAGTCGTCCTTCGTAGGTCCCTTGAAGGTGTACCTTGGAATCGTTAGTAAAGGACAGCGGGCTGTTTTGGAATAACTCACCTGTCTTGCTTCAGGATGTGCTCTTGCAGGACGGCTCGCGCCTCGTCATACTTGCCCAATCTCTTCAATAAGGTCCCATTCAGAAGCGCCCAGATGCCCATCTCGTCGACCTCATTCTTGATCGCCTCCAAAACCTCCTCCTTGGCAGTACACCGCTCCCACTTGAGGTTAGCCATGGCGCGCTCCAGCTCGACAGGGCCCATCCGCTTGGGTCCGTTCCACAGATACGCCATCTCCAGAGCCGGGCTGGGACCGATGGCATCGGCCAGGTCAACCCCGGCGGCCTTGGCTCGCTCCTCCCACTTCTGAATCTTGCGGTGGACATATGTATCGATGGGCAGCTGTCGCGCCATGAACTTCTTCTTTCCGACGACCGACGGGGCCTTGCGGAAGAACTCGTGCGCCTTGACCTTTTGCCTGCGCGCCTCGTCTTCGTCTCCGCTGTGCACGGCGTCGCGGTACAGCTCCAGGGATGCGGATCCAGCCATGTAGTAGTACAAGGCCGGGCTCCAGTCGTTGACCTCGAGGCACCGCAGGAAGGCGTCGCGCATGCCGTCCCAGTTCTGGACAAACATGTAGCTAATGGACAGCTCGAAGTTGTTAACGGCGGCCACCTGCTTCATCTTGGACTCTTCGCCCGTCGTCAGGAGCTCGACAGCCTTGGGAAGCTGCTGCTCGTTCGCATACTGTCTGGCCTCCTCCACGCGCCAGAGCCTCGAGTTGGGATACCGCTGTCGCATGGTCGCCAGCAGCTGGTCGCACTTCTTCCTGGGAGGGCCAACCACATCCGCGTGCTCGTCGTAGTCCTTTTCGTCGGGCAGAATATCCACCACTCCCAGCATGCCGTTGTAGTACGCCAGGAGAGCCATTGCCGCAATCGCTCCGTTCACGTTGTTGTAGGCAATTGAGCGCCAGAGCATACGCACACCCCGTTCGCGATCTCCGCTGAATCCAACAATAGAGAGGATTCGAGAAAAGGCGGGCGGTACAAGAGTCAAGAGGAGGAGGAGGATGCCGAAGCACATGTTGGCGCCAGAGTGCACGAAAATATCCAGCGGGTTGTCGAGGACCATCGTGTCAGACGTGACGGGCTTTGACTTGGCCTGGAGGAGAGCCTCGTTGGCGGTCTTTTCGCCATCGACGGTCCCTTCTGGCGAAGTGACGGTAGTGGAGGAATCAGTCGGGTTGGAGGGTGTCTGGACTCCTGAGGAGTCGCTGGAATCTCCGGAATTTTCATCAATAATCTTCGATACGAGATCGAACTGGCTGTCATTCATTTCCTTCAACGCCTTCTCTTCGGCGGCGGTAATTGCATCGAGCGTGAGAAAGGCCTTTCTCAACTTGTAAAAGCCCTTCATGGCCTCGATCAAACTCTCGTGTAGCACGCCCACAACGGCGCCCATGAGCTGCGTCTCGGCGCGTACAAGCTCATACTCGGTCCCCGGCGGATAGAGCTTGCTCCCGGCGCGGGCCTTGCCGTGCCTCTGAGCCTTCTTGTAGTCGTTCCAGGCGCGGGCCTCGCACTCGTCCAGCTTGGCCGTGGTCTCGGCCATGACCTCCTTCTCGAAGCCCAGCACCGAGCGCATGAAGATGGTGACGGCCAGGCCCAGCTGGTGGAAGGACGAGTCGCCCGTCTGCAGCTTCTCCCAGGCGCCGTCGATGTCGTCATTCATGATGAGCCCGGACGAGTTCATGGCGTCGTCAATGTCCTCCATCTCCTTGGCGACGTTGTCGCGCGAGGAGTCGCTGTCGCTGCCCGTGGCGCTGGCATCGTCGGGCTTTGCGCTGGAGCGGAACCACCCGGCTAATCGACTCATTTTGGTGAGACGACGGTTGGGGTCGTTGAGTGTGGTGGTGGTGGTTTGGTGGGTGTAGCAGAAATGAAAAGCGAAACCCCAGATTCCCAAGACGTGAGAGATGTTCACCAACCTTCCAGCACGCCAAAATTCTAGTTGCCAAGCACAGACCCAGCGACTGTGATCTGTAGATATAGTCAATCTAAGACGACTTTCCGGGAGCCTTCTCGAAGGGCTCAGCCTCGAATGCTGACGTCCGGGGCTGAATCCTGCCAGAGACTTGACGTAGTCTCCAGGGTTGTCTCGGGCGGCGGAGTGATTTAGAACCCCGCTATTGGCAACCTGCAGCCCAGGGGGCGGAGGGGAGAGCGGAGATATTATAAAGGGGAAAAAATTCGAAGCCTCGATTCACGGAGCTCGTTGTGTCCCTGAACCGCCCAGAGAATGAATGCAGGGTCGACAGAAGGTAGGATGCAAGAGCAAAAGCGAGCGAGTTTTGCGTGAGCTCTCCCTCAAAGACAAAAACCCACGTAGCTGGAGATAGCGGCACCTCGGGGCCGTCAGCGACACTGCCATAGGTCGGCCTTAGGGGACTTTAGGCGGCACAATGGCGTCCCCCCCGGTCCCCACTCCGTTGCGGCCGAAAGCGTCGTATTTTACCACAGCGTCTGCGGCGCCTTTGTGGCTTTTCGGCGGGGTTGCCGTCTCACAGTTGCATTTCAACGCGCGCTGCGTGTGTCGGAGGTTGCGGGGGATGATGGGATGGCTTTGAGGGTGACGTAGGGCGAGGCAAAACAGGGAATGTTGTTCAGCGGGTTGAGGCTGTGAAGTTGACTGTGAACTCATGCTTGGAAAGTTGAAGGTAGTGATGTGTTGGCGTTGAAACTACTGTCTTTGGCAACACGATGCCAGCATCTCCATTTGTCCCTCCAAATATTGCAAAGCGGTTTCTCAAACCAAGGAAATAAATTGACCTAAATATAACACTTCATCAATCAGAAACACACCCCTCACTACTGGAAGGATTATCCATGTGTCAAGACCAACCGATCCCTGTGCCATCCAGCTCCAGCACAATGCTGATGCATCCCTCTTCCATCCCCTTCCACCGCCTCCCTCCTACCCTATAGCACCACCGGCCCATCACTTCTTCCGCGCCCCGATCTCCGCCACGCCGCCGTCCAGCTCGCCGCCTCGTCGCGCAAGGCTCCGACCGTCAACATCGCCAGCCCACCGAATCACCAACCGCAGCTCACATCGCCGTCCTGAAGCCAGAAATCGGCCACTTCAGCAGGATATACCCACTGCCATCCTTAAACGCAAATACCACATATCCGCGCAGTCCCTTCTTGCACCATGGCTTCCGACACCAAGCCCGCCGAAGAGAAGCCCGCTGAGCAGAAGCCCGAGCAGAAGCCCACCGCCCTAGGCGAGGATGACGAGTTCGAGGACTTCCCCGTCGATGGTACGAATCCCAACTGCACCCTCCACATTCCCCCATCCGGATTTCCACACCCCCGATCCCTTCCGACCCAGCAGCAGAGCTACCTAGCTAGCTGGCTATCCCGTCAGCAAACAATCACTAACACGTCACGTTCAGACTGGCCAGAGGATCAGACTGAGGCTGCTCAAGGCAGCGGCGAGACGAAGCACCTGTGGGAGGAGAGCTGGGACGATGACGACACGACCGATGACTTCTCGGCGCAGCTGAAGTGGGTTGCCCTTGATCCCCCCTCAAGTCCAAGATTCGACTGGACAGATTCGATTCGACAGATCCAATCTCGAAACGTCTTGTGGCAATATTTTGACGACACTGGCTAACCAAATCACAGGGAGGAACTTAAGAAGGTCGAGGCGGCGAAACGGAGGTGAACAAAAACGGTCACGAATGGGAACGAGGAATGGGACGGGGATAGACCACCATCAACATGATAGATCGGGTCCGTTATTAATGAATCATCAACACACACCTTGAAATTGGGCATGGGATTCCCTCTGCTGAAGTTCATTCGCTCAATTGTCCAACCGTTCACCTGGCACCAAACTTGCGACCGTGATTATGACACATTGCTTTGTTTGGTTCACAACTTTCAATGTCGGTTTCTATCTGGGTATGGATATTGCTTACTACAGACTAGCCCTCCCAAGCCGACCTTTTACGATTTTCAACACCCCTTCATAACAATTCGTACGGTAGATTAACATTTACTTACTCGACAGGGCAGTAACACCGGGCAGCTCCTTGCCCTCAAGGAGCTCCAGGGAAGCACCACCACCGGTCGAGACGTGACTGAGCTTGTCCTCGGCCTCGTACTTCTTGGCGACGGTAGCAGTGTCACCACCGCCGATGATGACAATCTTGCCCTTGTTCTGGCAGCCGTCGACAACGGCGTCGAGGGTGGCCTTGGTGCCCTTGGCGAAGGCGTCGAACTCGAAGACACCGGCGGGGCCGTTCCAGAGGATGGTCTTGGCATCGGCAATGGCCTCCTCGTAAAGAACAACACTCTTCTCGCCGCAGTCCAGGCCCATCCAGCCGTCGGGGATACCGTCAGCGTCGGTGGCGTAGCCGGTCTCGGCATCAGGGGCAAACTTGTTGGCGGTGATGTAGTCGACGGGCAGGACAATCTTGACACCCTTGGCCTCGGCCTTCTTGACGAGGTCGCCGACAATCTTGGAGCCGGCCTCATCGAAGAGGGAGCCACCGATGGAGACGTTCTCAAGGGTCTTCTTGAAGGTAAAGGCCATGCCACCGCAGATGATGAGGGTGTTGACCTTGTCCAGCAGGTTGTCGATGAGCTGGATCTTGTCGGAGACCTTGGCACCGCCGAGGATGGCAAGGAAGGGACGCTCAGGAGCCTCGATGACCTTGGCGAAGTAGTCGAGCTCCTTCTTCATGAGGAAGCCAGCAGCCTTCTGGGGGAGGTTAACACCGACCATGGAGGAGTGGGCACGGTGGGCAGTGCCGAAAGCGTCGTCTGGATGATTGTTAGCATCGTACGAGACATGGTGGCACGGGAGGTGTAAGCTACTTACTGACGTAGACATCACCAAGAGCGGTCAGACCCTGGCGGAAGAGCTCAACCTGGGCCTTGTCGGCCTTGGTCTTGTTGCCCTCCTTGTCCTTGGAGCTGCCCTCCTCCTCAATGTGGAAGCGGAGGTTCTCGAGGAGGATGACGGCACCCCCCTCAGCGCCGTTGACAAGGGCCTCGACCTCGGGGCCGACGGAATCGGGAGCAAAGGTGACGGACTTGCCGAGCAGCTTCTCGAGCTCGCCGACGACGGGGCGGAGGGTGTACTTGGGGTTGGGGGCACCGTTGGGACGGCCGAGGTGGGACATCAAGATGACGGCCTTGGCGCCGTTGTCAAGGGCATACTTGATGGTGGGTAGGGCACCGACGATGCGCTGGTTGTTGGTGACGTTGGACTCGGCGTCGAGGGGGACGTTGAAGTCGACCTGGGAAATATCGTGTTAGCTTCATCATGAGGAAAAGTAACGCGGGGCAGAGCTTGGGACGTGGGCGGGGCGAGGGGTAGGCAGATGGGTGGTTTCTGCTTGTGATGGAGAAGATGTGATGCTTGTAAGGGCCCGATGAAGGGATTGACTCGATGATTGATGCGTCAAACCCTCCGCGAACGAAGACCAGAGAGGCAGGCTCCCACAGTCACATCATGATGTCGCGCATCATGAAAGATTATGATGGCGGGGCAACGCGACAAGGCGACGGTGACTTACTCGGATCAGGACCCTCTTGCCCTTGACGTCAACGTCGGTGATGGAGAGCTTGCTGGACAGAGACATGGCTGCGAGCTCTGGCGGATTCGTGTATGTGGTGATGGAAGAAGTCGAGAGAGGGAGTGGTCTGATAGGGGAAGAGAAGAAGAGGGAGGAGGAGGAGGAGGAGGAAGAAGAAGAAGAAGAAGTGCCTCTGTTGACTGGCAGGTGGGGGAGGGGACGGCGGGGTCGTGTCGAAGCCAGCCGCGAGGGCACGGGCTGCGACCGCTGGAGCAAGATGCGCTGTAGCGGTCTTGGCCCGGCCTTCCAGCGCCTGAAGAGCGCCCCCCAGCAGGCCAGTGGTGCGGTGTGGTACGGTGTGCCGTGGTGTGGTGTGGTGTCGGGTGTGTTCTCGGTGATGTTGGGGAGCTAACATGGTGACCCCAGCGCTGCCCGTAGTGGCTGCAGCGACAGGTTCTTTGGTGGGGTTACCGATTGTCTACAGGGAGTTGAGAGAGACGAGCGGAGTGGGGGTTCCGCTGGCTGGCGTGACGTGACGCTGATGCTGTGGTGGTGCTGTTACCCTGTTACGGAGAGTCGGGTACATCCACCTTCAACTGAGGCTGAGACCCACGCAAAAATCACTCAGGTCGTCGTCGCCTTGGCCGCCGACGGACGCTGCTCGGCCACATGCCGTGAGGACGCCTTCCCGGGCCCATCCGGGTTCTGGCGATGCGGCAATGCCGGCCTGCAGCTGCGGGACACCGCCGCGGGATGCGGATGTAGACGCCTGACTTCCCCGGGTCGCTGTGTTTTCGTTGCTTAAGATCCAACCTGGTCGTCGGCCAACCTGGTAGGCTGACGAGAGGGATCTGGCGCCGTGCGGGTGGATCACTCAACTAACATACGGGACGTCGCCAAGACCACCGTGATAGAGCGGCCAAGGTCGGGTTGGCATCATCCATGCTTCAAAGATACATAACCGCTATTGGCTGAGTTGCGGGACAAGGGAGATCCCATCGCGGGCCGAGGGAATGAAGCATCATCGACCGGGTTAATCAGGTAGCTAGCTCCATGCCAGACCCGCCCAAGACGACAACCCAACCTTGTTTGTGAGCGAGCTCATGCATCATGCAACGTACCACATCCTGATATCGGTGAATTCTTTCCTTCATTCTATCTCGCCATCCATGTGACCTATCCACTTGTCAAATATTGCAATCGGCCCTTGTTGTGAGCCCCTTGATAGTCCCATAAACCGTGACCAGAACTAGCCAAAGCCAGCCCCAACCGGATGCCTCAAGACTCCCCAAACGCCATGCCCTCGTGCAAGCCCGTCGAGAACCAGAGAACCAGAGAACCAGAGACCCAAAACCCAAAATCCAAGAAGCAAAATAGCCGATGGGAGGCCAGATCCCCCGTCGATGCTCCAAGAGAATGCAAGCAACCCTTCTACCAGGTAGAAACCGCTGGAAAATGGACTAGCCCGAAATTAACCAGGGCAGTCGAGCCACAGCACCTTCCCATCATCTCTGTCCATAGAGGATGATGAGTATTGAATTTATAACATAGAGAAGTATCCGTCTTTTGCCCGGACATGAATCGTCTCGTCTACTCGTCAGAAGCGTTTGTCAGGGACAGATACGCAGTCCAGGCAATACCAATCGTCGACACAAAGGGCTACAAGTTATTAGCATCAAGACCCAGCATCGAAAATCGTCTCCAGAGCAACTTACAAGCTGGTACTGAACAGGCATGAGGCGGAAGTTGACAATCTGCACCGCCGGCCAGACGACATAGTTGGCCTTGAGGGTGGGAATGTACATGTCCTTCAGCTTGTGGGTAACAGCACGACGGCCACCACCTTCGGCGATGGTCATGACTGTGAAGAAGACACCAACACCGAAAGGCGCAAAAATGAGCTGGTCAAAAGCGACTCGCTTCATGGCAGGTCCAAAGGCGCTGGTCTTGGAGATGGGGAAGATGCGCTCGAGGAATCGGAACCACTTGAACTGGACGGGCGCCATGCAGAAACCGTATGCCATGAATCGGGTCAGGCGCTCGAAATCGAAAGCGGGAGGCAGGGCCTTGGAGTTGGGGATGAGGCCACGGTCGTAGACGGCGCCCTTGCGATCGAGATCGGAGAGGGGGATAGACATGCCGTCGTCTTTTTCATTGGGCCTGAGCAGAGATCGCTGTCGAAAGGCAGTAATGGTCTGCGCAACAGTATCGGCAATACCACCAAGGATGGCGTTGGTGACCATCATGGTCATCACTATCGAGAACGAATTCTATGTCAGCAAATGTGAAGCGATTATGAAGCAATTGTGCGGGGGATAGGTCGGCATCGATCGGTCGGTTGGTCGCTGGAAATCGGGACGGCTGGGAAGGGGTTGCTGTCACGTACGTGGTCGCTCGTCATAGTACGAGTTGAATCTGGCTGTGAGCCGAGCAGCGAGCGCCATCTCGATGAGGAAGACGATGGTGTGGAGGAGAGGCTGTGCAGGTCAGGAATTGTCAGCATCGAGCGGGATTGATATGGATTTAGAGTGTCGATGGGAATTGAGGTGAGGCGACTGGGGAATAGTGTTGATGGAAGGAATGGTGGATTTGAGATGTTGAATAGGGAAGATGGAGAAGCAGTTGAGGAGGCTAGGCAATAGGTGGCAACGGATCTCCAAGCAGTAGCAGGGTTGGCGGCTGTGGTGGTGTAGATAACAGCCACCTCCACGTGCGGCTGCGGAGGCGGAGGTAGAGCAGAGACAAGGAAAAGGGCAAAACCTACAACCCGTCCGTAGATGTATTTGCTGTTGATAGAGCGAGTGAATCGCTTCATGGACTGTTGCAACGCCATGGTGACTGCGAGCCTGGGGGCGTTGGTGTCGTCTGGGCTGTCGAAATGGAAAACGTGCAAGGGCGAGGAATGGCAATGACGACTCCGGTCAAGGGCGAATTTTCGATGACGACAGTCACGCGGACAGTCTGTGCTCTCGGTGTGCCTTGAACGGGTGGCGGGGCTCGCAGTCGCTCTCGTCGTCGTCGTCGGTTCGCGCCTGTAAAGTTGACGATGCCGAATGTCGATGCTGAAGATGGGAATGATGGAGGAGGGAATGACGAGGGAAAAACGCAGCCAAGGTGGGATTTCAGAAAAAGTCATGCGACCGGGGAAGGAGCGTGTGCTCGGCCAGCCTCCCTTCCTTCCTTTGCATCCTTTACGACATCGTATACTGTGTATACCGTGTTGCGTCAGTGGTGGCTGCGATGCGTACGCACAGTGTGGATGGGAGGCAGTGCTGTCCGGGCACCCTCCGGATATAGCACACTTTAGCGCCGTTTCGCATTGGTGCAGCGCCTGCCAACCGCCAACAGTCAACTGAAGCCAGCTGGAGCCAACTTCAGCATATGCGACTTGTCGAGGGCATCAAGCACTGTGCTAATTCCGCAGTGAAACCTTGATGCTCGCTCCCTGAGACACACAGCATATCCATGACGATGCCGCCCTTGATTTTGATTCTCTTCATGCGCACACGAAGTTTTCTTTTCTCGCCTCCCTTTTTTTTTTACTGCTAAGGCCGAGATCGCCCGTCCTTGCATCATTTCGCCATTCACTCATTATCAAGCGAGACAAGGCAAGCTGTAGCCTGTAGATGTGTGGACCAGGGTTCCATCCAAATCCATGTTATCCCCACATGAACTGACATGTGCGGAGTCCCGTCGGATCCGAGAGTCCGGTTGTAACTCGATTACGGTATTGCCATTAATTATACGTCAGAGACTACATTGGAGGCCTTGGTCCTTAGCGCTTATGATAGAAAAAAATACCACTTAGTTTGTACTGTGTCGTATGCAGTCGACAAACTTTGAGTTGTGCTGACGACGCAGCCACAAGGGGAAATTGGTGGCGCAGGACACCGCCAAGAATTAACAATATATATGTTGAGCCCGCTATAATTCACATTACGGGATGAGAGTAGACAGTGTAGACTCAAGAACAACTTACTATAGCGATGCTATTACCGAGCCCCATTTCTAAGTCCATCTTTGAACAACCATGTCCTGTGGCCAGGTTCTCTCCTCCCTTCTCTCGTACCAATGTTGAACCATCCACACCTCAAGCTGCTTTTCCCAGCCCAGAATGTGTACTTGTTGCCATTGCTCAAATAATCGTCACGATTGTTTTTTCTCGATAGCACTCCCAATAAAGACCACCTCCACAGCAGCGAACCTAATTATCCAGTTAGCTCTCAGATTGGCTGCTCATACAGAAATTCTGGGATTGAAGCGCCACTCACGTCGCAGTCGCAGCAAAAATCTCAACCCTCTTAGCGTTGCTGAAGACAGCCAACACGGTGGCGAACAAAACTGTAAATCCTAGAGTGACAAGAATTCGAGTATTGGTAGATGGCAGAATGTTTAGGACGAAAATTGTGAGCACTGGTATAATGCAGGCGAGAATCGTGGTACCAAAGTTGCTAATTCTGCTAACAACGCTTCTGCTGTACGAAGCATGACGGGAAATTTCGTCAACGGTCTCTCCGGTGTTGAGACGATCTCCCACGAAGTGATGATAGGCTCGCAGAAGAACGTTTGAAACGAATCGACTGAATGAATCATCTTCCGTTGCTGTCGGCTGCAGGCACATGTACTGTCGCTTGTCGGCATCGCTCCAAGTTTCTATTTCGTGGTCTTCTAGGAAAGGGTGACCGAGATTTTGGTCTCTGAGCCAGTCTTTGAGCATTTCGAGTTGCGAGCCCACTGGAGAGCCAATGTGATTCAGTTGCGATACTGCTTGAATTTAGACTAGGATACGGTCGCATGCTGATTCACTGACTTTGTATAGCTAACTCATCTATCGTCGCAATGCGTTTTTTAGTGATTGCAATTCTTGGATGACGCAGTGAGTTTTGGATCGCGTCATGACGTACTGTATTCCCTAAGCTTTCCCCGTATTTTCTCTAGTAACTGAAACTGATGGCTATTGCTGTCTCGAGACAGCCTGAAGTTTCCGGCATAATGAGACGGGCTGACGGCTTGATCTCCCTGGGCCGTGGAAGCGCTGTGGACTATGTCATCGTCTGCTCGGGTTGTAATGCGCAGTTCAACTTCCAGTTGGACAATTTCTGCTTGAAGCGCAAGAAGGCTAAGAATATTCAAGCTGTCGAAACGGCGAAAGATGGCAACGTCCTTCTCCCTTGCCATCAAATTCGCCAGTCTCGGATACCCTTTTGGCTGATAGCCCATGTTGGCGGTGGCTGGTGTGTAGGAGGAAGGCCCTTGTTTGGCATGAGACACGAGAACGGAAAGTGTTTGCGACCAGGCTGTAGGTCAAAAAGTAGGCAAAAAGTAGGCGAATTCGAGGCAAACCAGACCGTCGCGGTGGCTTGCATGAAGGCGCTTAGCTATTGATCAGCTCCAAGACTTTGGCCGCATACACCGTTTTATTGGACAAGGATGCGAGACAAGAGGCGAATTGTTAGGCAGATGCCAGATTCCTGCAGGCCTAACCACGTCGCATGCATAAAGGCGTTCAGCTTATTGCCCTAGAGTTCAACCATAGGCAAAGATTGGACCGCGAGCTGAAACAGTACCGGTCTTCTCGGACCGTGATTGGTGGCCTGGTCAGATTTCAATCATGGAAATTTGTTTCTCGAGCTTAAAGGCGAGAGGGCCTGCTCCCTGAAGTAGAGGAGATCAGATCCTTTTCTGCAAAAACTAGGTGGGTGATGGTTGTCTAACCTGACGTCGTAGCACATCACGATGGAGGTACTCCTTGTTGTGGCTTCCGTCCTGGTACTCGGATCAACGACTTCTCTCCGGTCTTTGAAACGCGACATCACCCGGGCACCTGCCGCCCATGATTTATTACTGCGTGACGTCGCTTTCCTGCGAGATATCGTGGATGAATGCACGCACACGCTCGACGGTCTATCGCAAGTCCCCGTTCATATTCGTCAAACGCTTATATCATGTTTCGAGGCCGGGGAGAAGGTACATGCCTTACTCAAAATGCGCAAGCTTGTACCACCAAGGGTGGGCGACGAGATTTTCCCTCGCTGGGTTCATGCCTTCAAGTTATACACGTACTCAAGGAAAAAGGATTTGGCAGGCGAAGTCAATCAATTTCGGGAACGTGTGCACCTTTTGCGGGACATGTGCTCAGAGTAAGGCCTTGATAGTTGACACCTTTGATCGCATGGGCTGATCCTTTACAGAATCAAGACTGGGAGCCAGCTGCTTGAAGCAAGGTACGTTGACTAAAGGAAACCAAACGCTAGTTGACCAAATTTCTAACCACGGCAATTACAGCGCAGCAATTTTCAAGTTGACGAGTCTAACGGAGCATGAAAGCCATCTTACAAGGGCGCAGTTCGAAGACCTCAGAAAGCAGATGTCGGAAATGGACCAAAAAGGTTGGACTGACCACGACGACATAACTCATGGTGATCGTCTGAGCCAATCCAGCTCCGAGAGTGAGTTTGAAGCATTACACGCAGTCCAAAAACCAAGAGAGGCGACCGAAACAAACGAGACAAACGGGATCTTGTTGCGAAACCGACGTCAACCTCTTGCAGAGCAGGTGATGGCCTTGGTGAACTCGAACTACATTATAGACGCTACAGTGTTGGTCGAAAACTCCACCAAACCTGGCGGCCAACGATTCAACCAAGCACCCGCCAACGTCCAATACTATCCCGGAAGGGTAAAGCTCGACACTGGCTCTGAAGCAGACCTCGCATCTTTGCAGTATCTGCTAGATGCTGGTTTGAACAAAGATGACCTGACGCCAATCCCTGTGGCCAATCAATGTCAGGTCGAGGGCATCGGCGGTGCGCTTTTCACTCCACAATTCGAGGTCGAGCTGAGATGGTTCCGACACGGAGAGCCGCGAACCAACAAAGACCGTTTCTTGGTTGTAGACCAGGCACCTTTTGATTTGTTGCTTTCGTCTAGACGCTTCGCTCAAGAGGCGAGACTGATATCTCTGCCGCTGATGCGTCGGAGAAAGCCAAGAGGTATGTCGTCTTTCAGCAAGCTAACAAGAAAATTCCGAACAGACTAACTCGTGTCCTTTTACAGAGGTAATTGCCAAGGAGCTCCAGGAGGAGAAGAAACGGATTGAAGCGGCAAAAGCCTTGGAAGAAGAAAAATACCAACAAGAGAGGGTGAGGAGAATGGAAATGGGACGGGTGTCAACCATTCACACGACACATGATGACAACATAGTCTAGGTCTGCCGGTGTCAGAGTTGGTAATTAACGGCTAGCTCTCCTACAGAATCAATACCGACGCAATATGTAGTCGGCAAGCTTTTCGTTATGCTGACCACGTAACCAAGAGGGGAAGTGGTGGCACAGGATATCGCCAAAAATGAACTCGCCGCATAATTCACACTATAGAGTAAGAGGAGACATCGTAGACTCAAGAATAAAATGCTATACTGATGCCATTGCCGAACCCAATTTCCAAGCCCATCCCTTAACAGCCCGTCCCATGGTCGGCTTCTCTCCTCCCTGGTCTCGTACCAATCAATCGCCCACACCTCAAGCTGAGCCCTTACATTTGGCCCGGTATCGGACTGCCAAGATAGGGCATTTAGCCTCATATCGTACTTTATTTCAGCGTCTCCAATACGAGCGTAGCTCCGATATTTTAAGCCCTCTTTTCCCCGTACCTGTACCAGCCTAATCTTGCCTAACCACCATGGCCCACATCGCAACTCTCCGGTGGAGAGACTTCCGGCGGGGTGCAGGAACCGCTGTGTAAGGCCCAACATTTCCCCGAAGTTCCCTATCATAGAGATCCAACTGGTCGCGCTCGTCGTATAGAGCCCCTCAGCATGGCCGCAGCTGGCCATTGACCATCAGGTGCTACACCAGTGGGGTCGCGGGGAACGGAAATGCGGCCCTTGAAGCCGGTCCTATATGCTTAAAGAGCCCTCGTCAGCTCATTCTCAACGACCATTTCCCCGCAAACCTTCGGGCTACAAGCAAGTAAAACTAGTTGAAGATGCTTTTCGAGCAGGAAAACCGCCTGGTGTATGCCTACGATGCCGAACAGCTCTGGGTTGAGCCATGGGGCAAAGGCTTGCGCGTCCGCGCTACCAAGATGAGCTCCATGCCCACCGAGAACTGGGCTTTGGAAGAGCCGTCTTCGACTAAACCAGAGATATGCATTGAAAAGACCTCTGCATCTATCGTCAACGGCAAGATCAAGGCCTTCGTCACCGCTGGCGGCAAGTTGACAGTCTTCAACTCCGAGGGGACACTGCTGCTTGAAGAGTACTCCCGCAACTTGCACGATTTGGCCGACCCGAAATGCAGTTCGCTCAACATCGATGCTCGCGAGTTCAAGCCCATCGTAGGTGGCGACTACCACTTGACGGCCCGGTTTGAGAGTCTGGATCCCAAGGAGAAGATCTTTGGCTTTGGCCAGTATCAGCAGCCGTATCTCGACTTGAAGGGAACCCAGCTCGAACTGGCTCAACGAAACTCTCAGGCCAGCGTTCCCTTTGCCGTATCCTCCCGCGGATACGGTTTCTTGTGGAACAATCCTGCCATTGGAAACGCCATATTTGGCAAGAACATCATGAGTTTCGAGGCCCTATCCACCAAGTCCCTCGATTACTGGATCGTGGCTGGAGACGCCCCTGCAGAAATTGTTCAGGCCTACGCAGACGTAACAGGCAAGGTTCCCATGATGCCAGAGTTCGGACTGGGGTTCTGGCAGTGCAAGCTGCGTTATCAGACGCAAGAGGAACTTCTCGAGGTGGCGCGAGAGTACAAGAAGCGCAAGCTGCCCATTGATCTCATCGTTGTGGACTTCTTCCATTGGCCCAAGCAGGGCGACTGGCGGTTTGATCCTACGTATTGGCCGGATCCAGGTGAGTCCCGTGTGAGAAACTTACCCTGCGCAAAGACTAATTTGTGACTTAGACGCCATGATCCAGGAACTCAAGAGTTTAGGCATCGAACTCATGGTCTCCATTTGGCCCACGGTCGACAAGCTCTCTGAAAACTATGAAGAGATGCTTGAAAGGGGATTTCTCATCCGGGCAGACCGTGGGGTCCGCACTGGTCTCGACTTCCAAGGCGACACTATCTACTACGACACGACCTACCCCGGATCCCGGGAGTATGTGTGGGACAAGGTTAAGAAGAACTACTTCTCCAAGGGCATCAAGGTCTTTTGGCTCGACGAGGCAGAGCCAGAATATCGGGTCTATGACTTTGAGAATTACCGCTATCACCTTGGTCCCAACGTCGCCGTCGGAAACATCTACCCGCGCGAGTACGCCCGCGGCTTCTACGAGGGCCAAACCCGCGAAGGCCAGTCCAACATCGTCAACCTGCTGCGCTGCGCCTGGGCCGGAAGCCAGAAATTCGGCGCCCTCGTGTGGAGCGGCGACGTGGCGTCCTCGTGGTCAAGCTTCAGAAGCCAGTTGGCAGCAGGCCTGAGCATGGGACTCGCTGGCATCCCGTGGTGGACGACGGACATTGGCGGCTTCCACGGGGGCGACGTCAACGATCCGGCCTTCCACGAGCTGCTTATCCGTTGGTTCCAGTGGGGTGCATTCTGCCCTGTGATGCGCTTACACGGCAATCGGCTTCCCCAGCAGCCTCAGCATGGCACGACTGGCGGCGCGGGATGCCTCAGCGGTGCGCCCAATGAGGTGTGGTCGTATGGAGAGGAAGTGTATGGCATCTGTCGCAAGTACATGGCCATCCGCGAAGAACTGCGAGAGTACACCCGAGGCTTGATGA
The DNA here is from genome assembly GCF_021365365.1 of Ilyonectria robusta. Taxonomy (NCBI): domain Eukaryota; kingdom Fungi; phylum Ascomycota; class Sordariomycetes; order Hypocreales; family Nectriaceae; genus Ilyonectria; species Ilyonectria robusta. The sequence continues at coordinate 648,449 of NW_025764454.1, read as the reverse complement.
AGGAGGCGCACGAGAAGGGGTCACCAGTGATCCGGACACTGTTTTACGAATTCCCCGATGATTCTGCGGCGTGGGACATTGAGCAGCAGTATATGTACGGCGACAAGTACCTGTGTTGTCCTATTCTAGAGCCTGGTGAGAGGAAAGTGAGCGTGTACTTTCCGGTGCTTCCTTCGGGTGGCAAGTGGAAGGTGTTTAAAGGGGATGGAGAGTATGAGGGCGGAAATACTGTGGAGGTGGAGTGCCCGCTGGACACGATGCCCGTGTTTGTTAGAGAGTAAAGTCGGACGTGGTCCCGGAGGAGGCCCGGAAGCGGCCCCACTCGGCTCCGGCCTGGCAGTCCAAAACCAACGACACTTGAGGACATGCCCTAGGCAGAAAGCTCAACTCTGTGAACCATAAACACTAATCCATCCAATAAATTGAGCCTTCAACAGGTAGAATATGATTTCAAGCAACTCTCGACCCCAACTACTCCAGGTCAGCTTTAGGGTAGGTCCACCACCGCCAGACTCCGTCCTTCAATCACTTGGTCTCCGATCCAGGATCATCACGGGACACATGATGATACAAAGAAGCTGTGAGCCTAACAGGTTTTCAACATACCCGAACTAGTTCATCCTCCAAAGAGGAATAAGGGGAGGAAGGGACTAGGACAAAAAAAGAAGATTTAACGTCCCAGCTACGGCTCGAACCCAGAGCTTTTGCTACCGGACAGCAATTTCCTGTATTGAGCCACTAGGCCGCGATATAAAATAATAGGAAGCCTAATTCGGAATGTGTGTTCCAAATTGCGGTGCGGGTTGTCGTGGAGGATATTTCGGACGTAGCTGAAACGATGATGATTGAGATTGACAGGTGAGGAAGGTATGACAGGGCTGTAAGTGTGCTCCTATGTACTAGACTTACTCAATTGGCAGTAGTAGTGATGTTCCGACACAGATACAAGTTCCTCCAGTTAAACCTCAGACCAATGTACCCAGCTTGCGACGTTCAAAGCCTACCTTTACATAATTAGGGGATCAAAGACAACCTGGCTCAGCCAGAATAGGCATCGCCAACGTCGACATTCCTAGAGGAAACCTCTGAAACCCCTTGCAATTTTGATCTCCGGAGACTTTAACCACAATGATCTTCGTGAAAGCTGTCACCGAAAGAGACGGGGAATGATCGCAACAAGAGCTAGGTACTAGAATGATTTAGACAAGGTCGGACGTAAACTCAATGAGTGGGTTGTGTCTCTGTCGACTGCCGCACCCGTGTAACATTGCACCGAGGGCAGACTTCCGAAAGGACAGAAGCGTTATCTGAGAAACAGAAGGCCTGGAAGTGAGAAAAAAGCCCAAGCGGGTGAAGAAATGTAAAGTCACGAGACGAGTTGTGGAACGTCTCTACAGAAATGCGCAGTTTTAAAATGTCTGGTATCCTTGCCTCATTCAATTTAGCCGCCTTCCCCAAGTTATTTAGCCCCAATTCTTGTTCTACATTTATTATATAAATACGACTTGTCAGTCCGTATTCTAGCCCTTGTTCTCGGGATCTGGCATAAATGCATCTGGCGAACAGTCAGGGGTAATGAGAAGAGGGCGGGAGCATATGGGCACCGATTCTCACGTAGCCTGCATGAACTCAACTCACAATCAGAACGGCCAGCAGTTAATGAACATCATGAAAGATTTTATCTATCCTCGTCTAGATTCGTACAAGAAACCATCAACCAGACGACAGATCCATCAAGAAAGAACATGAGAACTTTTGTTGTGACCATTAGGAAAAAGCGTTGTATCAACACATGTGCGCCATCAATCAGTATTAGCTGCATTATTTGCCCCAAGCAAAAGCTATCGAAGCCTTGCTGGGACCTCGCTGAATTCTCTCAGGGTAATCACTGATCCCTTGAGTCTTGGTATCCCAACCAAGATAGAACGCCGAGAGGTGGTTTCCAAGGCACCGTTGGCCTTTCCCCTTTCCTCCTGACTGGAGGATTCTACGCTGCGCAGGCTATGAGAGAGGTTCACGGAACCAAAAAAATAGGAAAGAAATGTCAAAAGAGTGAACTCGTTAGATGGCGAGGCCAGGGATAGCGCTGCCGTGCAAGCTATGCCGTCCTCACACGTTATTGTGTGGGAGACGTGCTTCACTGTCGCATCAAATGCGCAGGAAGTTCACGTCTGAGATGCTTCGGTGCCTCTTGTGGTTGTTGTTGGTGTCGCCGGAGGCCTTGCGCTTTGCGGACACGGAATCTAGGGGACTTCGTGCGGCGTCGCTCAAGTGTCTCTTGTGCCGTCGCATTGGTGTCAGGGGTACTGCGGCAGTGTCGAAGCGGTCCGACTTGAGCCCCTTGAGAGCAGTGTAGTTGTATGGTCCACTGAATGCTAGTGAATCCTGTGTGGCTTGGTTGCTTAGGATGAGTTGTTGGTTGATCTGGTTGCGGCGGAACGCGCCGACAGTCTCAGAGTTGAGATGCGACAAGACTTCGACCTCACTTCCAGCTGTGCTGGGACGAGCAGGGGTTGATGCCGGGTTCCATTCACCCTCGCCTTCGTCACCTGAAGAGTGACCGTCGTCCCACATGATGAAATCATTAATATCCAGCCCCTTCTCCGCATCATCCTCGTCGTCGTGTAAGCTGGCCGAGGAACTTTCGTCGGCAGTGTTGGCCTCGGATGGGAAGGGGAAGAAGGCCTCGGCAGGACCCATGGCTTGTGTGTTGATAAAGTCGCCAAAGGTGTTGGAAGAGAACATGGCGCTGAGCATCATGTTGGCCGAGTTGCTCAGGATGGGAGATGATTGCTCCTCCATCTCCATGGGCCACGGGAAATGGAATTGCTCCGGTGACAGATCAAGCTGGCGGCGGCGGTGGGGAGTAAAGATCATCATCTTCCGGGTGAGAGGGTTTAGGACAGCGATGGGCTTCCTGTCGGATCGGTCCAAGTTGAAGCGACCAACACGGGGTTGGCCACGCTGGGACTTGACCGGGCTGTCCGTGTCGGAATCGGACATGTCGCTCATGGGATGGGAAGGGCGACGAGTCTTTCTACGGACAGGAGGCTCAGGAATGTCTTCTTCGGTGGTATCGCCATCAGCTGAAACAGGGAGGTTAGCACTGGGAAGATAAAGCGTCCCGCATGGCAGGACTCACTCTCATAGCCATCCAGCTCCTGTGGCTCTTCAAAAGCGGGCACAGGAGTCGAGGCAACGGTGGCAGGCTGGGAAGCCATTGGAGTAGCAGTTGGAGTGTCATCATCAGACAATTGACGGACAACCTCCTCGGCATCCGAGTCAGGTTGGTTATGGCTGTAGCTGTAGTCCCAGAAAGAACCAGAGTCGGATGACTCGTTGGGGTCGTTCTCAATCTCCCGACGGAAGGCAGGGTCGAGAGCGTTCTGGGAGACAAAAATGTCTGGGAAGAGGTCGGCATGATCATCTTCTGTATCAGTGGAATCAGAGTCACTGGAGGGCACGTCGAAGTGAACGTGGCGCTCGACAGGGGTATCGGAGCCAAAGGCATTGGCATCCTGGAAGAAGTCGGAGACGTTGCTCTCGTCGACCTCGGACATGATGCCAGCCCAGCTGCCGGTATCATCCTCATCGGCGTCGGCATCGAGGCCATCATCATCGTCATCGTCGTCATCGTCATCATCATCATCAGCATCATCTGCAATCTCGGGATCCTCGTCAAGGATCAGGCGCGGCCGAGGAGCGGTTGGGGTTGGAACATTCGACTCCTCGAGAATGTTCTCCTCCTCGGCCGCAGCAACATCCTCCTCGTCATCATCAGAGGAGTCGCTGATATCCTCGACGGCCGAATAACCGCCCTCGTCCGAGAGGTCGAAGGAGGAGGACGAGGTATCGGAAACCCGGCGGCGCCGCTTGGTGGCCTTGACCGGGGTCGTGGAGAATTTTCGTCGAACGTTGCGAGACATGGTGGATTCTGGTGTGGGGATGAAGGTGAAACTCGTCTGATGGGTTAATAGCTGAAAAGCAGCGGTTTTCCTGACTCTATGAGGCAGTTGTCGTGTCTGGTTAGAGGTGTTGGATGTGGAGCCTTTGGAGTTGGCGTTCTAGGTCGTTTCCGGTGGTCAAGTCTGGAAAAGCAGAGGATAAGGCGGGATCAATAAAACCCTGGAGTAGTAGACGCAAGAAGCGAGAGTAAAGAGGACTCTAGAGATGTCTTGCTCGGAGGAGGTTAAAAAGGAAGCCAAACAGGCGACAGGGTCGGGCGTCTGAGGAGCAGGTTGTGGTGGTGGTGATTGTGTGTAGATAAAAAAGCCGTCGCATTTACGGGCAGTCGCAGGATCGTTGATTTCAGAGACAGACTCTCGGTTGAGCTGGGGAGCTCAGGAGCGGGAAAGCCTGTGGGAAACTGGGTCGAGGTTGGGATTGAATGGTGGTAACTCGGAGAACTGCTGGACTGCGGGCCAGGACCATGGGGGAGGCATGGCCCGCAGTGGGCGTTTACAGTTCAGCGGCGGCCGAAGGCATTGTGACTCGACGAAGTTTCGGTAGGGGGTGTTCTCTGATCTGGGGGATCTGGAAAAGTGCGACTTCGTTGTCTTGGGGGGATGGGTGAGTTGGTGATGCCGAAGGAGAGAGAAATCAGAGGCGAAGGGGAGGAGGAGAAGAGAAATATCCCAAACTTTTCCGCCCGCGGTGGGGTCGACGCTGATTGGCCGGAGGGGCCTCTGTACGCCCACTGCACTCCCACTGCACTTCCACTGCACCTCCACTGCAGCCCACTGCGAGGGTCCTGGGCTCCAGCGCGCTCCAGAGCCAGTGCCAGCGCTGCGGTCCAGTGCGGCGCCTCTGAGCGCCTCTGCGTAGCACCCTGGTGCCAGCGACCGGGGGGTCTGAGCTCCACCTAGGAGTCTGCTAGGCCGTTTCGGGGTCCGCTGGACGCCGTCACCGCTTTTTGGGAGCCTCGACATCTGGAGGAGTCACAGGCTCACAGGCCAGCGAAACCCTCACGAGGAGCGCCAGCCGCCTGTGACGTGAGTTGGCGATGCTCACGGGGGGGGACCGCGCCGGCCTCTGTTTCGCTCGCTACGATGCAGGGCGGGAAGCTGCGAAATGCGCACAACATTTTTGGGATTTGAATATCCCCGATTTTACAAGGGCCCCTCCCCCGAGACGCACGACCGGGCTCGCTCCTGGGCCTGCCATGTCTGATCAGTGATATCCCCTCGCCAGACATGGACCCCGGCCTTGCCTGGCCTCGGTTGACCTAGGGGATATGGAGTCAATCGAACATTCTACCAGAGACACCGTCGAGAAACGGGGGCAGGAAACAGAGACAGAGGGCCAAAGTGGCTCCATGGCAGGCTGCTAGCTCAACGGGAGTGCGTGCAACGTACGTACATACGTACATATGACATGGTGATGTACATGAGTGGACGGGATGGCACAGGACAGGGACCCCTTCATGCTTCTCGCTTGATGCTGGACCCAGGAGGTTGCGTCTCAGTAGTTCCATGGCGCATGCTCGGCAGTGCGGTACGTACTGCAAAGGAGGACTGAGCATCTCTCCAATGGTTCCCATACGAGGTGTACAGGCCGGCAATGGATATCATGTCCGATGCGTTCGCTACAGGGCGAACAGCCGACATGGACAAGGACCCAGAGCATGCAACTGGAGCATGGAAGTTGCAACTGCCAGATAGGTACTGGAGGCCCTGCAACCTCAAACGTCTCCATTCATGTCTGTCCCCTCGACTCCCCTTGGGCGCATTGGGCCGGCATGGGCAAAAAAAGGACCCTCTGGAACCCCCTCCCCTCGTATGGATCCGCAGTGACGGCAACTCCACCACCAGAAACAGGGGGCGCGAGCTCTATTACGGGTCCTGGCCCTTGCCAGGGTCTCTGGCTCGAGACGTGGAGCGTGCTGCAGCTTGGCTGAGGCGGCAATGCCACTGGCCAAGCTTTGTCGAAGCCATTGCGCCCTCTGTGGTGGTGGTGTTTGCTCAAGTTCTCACGAGACTCAGTGGACTGCGAATACGATCCCCCAGAGACGACCGGAGAGGGGATCTAGACAGAATGTTACTCTGTCCATAATGACATACGCACTGCCATATTCTGTACGTAAATCTCTCTTTTTTTTTCTTTACCCCTCGACTGTATCCATCAATGTTGCCACGGCCACTGGTGGGGTTCTCCTAATCCTCTCAACAGACTCGGCCTCGACGACGCAAACTAGTCCAGTCTGGAATTTCTCCAGTAGCTCGGATAGACAGTTTGACAGGTAGGAGGGAAAAAATCGACGAGGGGAGCGGGAATGGCGGATGAATCATGTACGCCAGGTACCTTTTCATTTTTCCTGGTTCAACCCCGGGGCAATTACTCGGGTATGACGACGGGCAAATTCTCGTTGATTTTTTTTTTACCAGGACTCCCTGGCTCTGGATTAAGCTGCCTCACCTTGCCTCACCTTATCACACCTGCCCGCTCTGTTACACGCGGCTGGTAATTGGCACATCACGACATCTAATGGCCTCGGCGTTCAATCCCAATATCATCTATTCCCCTCATCTCAATCAATCCTCTTCACTTCCCCTCTCTTTCTTCAACCCCTCCTCTTCCGCCCTCCCGCCCTAACAGGCACTGCCGCCGTCATCAGAGTCTACTAGCGCGACATTAGAGCCAGACGCCAGTGTAGGGAGCTAGCTTTACGGAGCACCTGTCCTCATGGTGGCCATTGTCCCATGGGACCCTCACAAGCCTCGGAGCTCTGAGGTTTTTTTTCTCTCTCTCGTTGGAGTTGATCTGCCAATCAATGTCTCCGCATTAGCACAGGACTACGTAACGAGAGGCAACAAGGACAACAATGCCATTGAGATGTGCTACGTCGTAGTAGTAGAGGCTGCCTGTTGTGTCCACCTTGTACTCGGCTTTTATCATGATGGTTTCATGATGACTCTTGCTTTGCTGCTGCCTCTGCCGTGGTGACATCTGTGAGTCAAGCCCAAAGATCTCATCTCCCCATCAAGCAGTCAGACTGCGCAACCATCCAACCCGATTGGCTGGGGAATTAGCTGTCACGGCCGCCCACCCTCCAACTTGTCCAAAGCATCATCCTATGACTCTACCGGCATTGTAAACTCTGTATAAAGTCTGCCCATTCCTGCCTGGCGGTTTCCGCCACTCAACCTTAACTCCAGTCCAGCCCTCGCTTGCACACGTGAGGCGTCGCCGAATTCAAGTAAGATGACGGGGGCGTGCATCGCAGAGCAGCATCGGATGAAGAAGAAAACCCGAGACGGATGGGATCTGCGCAATAGGCGGCGTCTCCTCACCCTTGCCGGCGCCCGAGGCTGCATTCAATCGGCCGAAAACCTTACGATGGAACCGTGCCAGTGACACCACCGAAGGAGCTGTCGTTGCAGGTCACGTTCCAGGCGGAGCCTCGACAAGCTCGACTGGGTTCCTCGACCCCTGGGCTTTTGGTGTAAATTGCTCGCATGGATGATGGCTGAGGCGAGTGGCTTCTGATGTGCTTCTGGAGCTCCGCGCCTCGAATGGGTCGGCGGTACGTACCCTGCACGAAAAGAGGTCTGTGCGCTATCCCGCGCGTCAAAAGCGCTTAAGCTCGCTGGATCTTATCTTATCGTACCTGGCCGCAGGTTGCCCGGCCAGCAGCATGTATCACCCAGGCTCCGTAAACAGCGACGGTCCTGAAATGTGCAACCCGCATTGTTAGTGACCGCCAATGATCTGTCCATGAACCTAGCCAGCTCCGTTCCTACTCCATCATCACGCCTGCGACCCTATCTTCAACCTCAAACTCAGTCTCGTTTGTCAAAAAAGTAACTGTTGGCCTGTCCATTCACAATGGACGCGTCGCGCAAGACCTCCCACAACCTCTTCGAGGTCTACCTCCGCCTGCGACCACCGCCGCATGGCAACGCCAACCCCGAGCGCATTCTTGACGTTGAGACCCCCGAGACGGACTCGCACCCGACGCACATCACCCTGAACCCGCCTACCGACCGGCGGCGCGCCATCGAGAAGTTTGCCTTCACCCAGGTCTTCCAGGAGGATGCCTCGCAGCTCGACGTTTTCCACAGCTTGGAGATTGCCTCGCTCGTCGAGGGTGTGCTGGCGCCCCAAGGCGGCGAGGGTACTGATGCCGTCGTAGCCACTCTGGGCGTTACTGGCTCAGGAAAGGTAAACTTTGCCCCGAGACGGTACACGACGGGATGCTGATCAAGCGTAGACACACACGATCCTGGGATCCAAGAACCAGCGCGGCTTGACACAGCTCGCCGTCGACGTCGTCTTCCGCTCCATTGGCGAAAACATGCTCGATATGCACTCGCTCTACGCCGCCCAAGAATCCCTCCAGGCATGCGACGCCTCCGAATCGCCCCTGACGCTCGCGTCTCAGTTCTTCGATGCCGGCGAGCACTTGGGAGCTTCCCGCGCCGGCTCTCGCGCCGGAACCCCCATGATTGTACGACCCCGACAACCAACCCTCTCCTCCATCAACTCACCTAGCGCCGCCCGTCAAGTGTCGACGCTGCTCGGGACAATCCCTGGCGCATTTCCCCGGGAATCAGTGACAAGTCTGAAAAGTGTCCGGCTTGTCAACGACACCGAGGAGACTCTCCGTTTCGAGGAGCGATAGTATCGTTCTACCGACTGCGAGAGACTGCCGCTGGGGAATCTCAAGCCGTCTGCGAGCACCATGAACTGCCCTGCGACGCCCAAGCGGGCCAAGCCAAGGAGCTTCATGTCCCTCACCACCGCAAGCCGTGTCAAGAATATTGCTAAAGATTATATAAAGGGCGACCACAGCGTTCTGTCTCCTCCACCTCGACGCCAGCCGCAGCGCACATCGGCACTCCCCCAACTGCCCGACGTCAGCGGCATCAACGTCTCGTGCGACCCGTCAGCTGAGTATGCTGTTGTCATCTCCATGTATGAGGTGCACAACGACCGCATCTACGACCTCCTGACCCCGCCCTCCAAGTCGGGTGCGACCAAGGAACTTCGCCGCCGGCCTCTTCTCTTCAAGTCCACCGAGCTCTCGCCCGACCGGAAGGTTGTGGCTGGGTTGCGCAAGGTGGTCTGTAGCACATACAGCGAAGCTCTCATGGTGATTGAGGCCGGACTGCAGGAACGAAGAGTGACGGGAACCGGCAGCAACAGTGTCTCCAGCCGAAGTCACGGTTTCTTCTGCTTTGAGGTCAAGAAGCGCACCCGAAGCAGGAGAGGCGGTCCTTGGGAAGGCAGCAGGTTCACCATTGTTGATCTTGCGGGCAGTGAGCGAGCACGAGACGCCAAGACGCAGGGTGCTACGCTCGCCGAGGCCGGCAAGATCAACGAGAGTCTGATGTATCTGGGCCAATGTCTCCAGACGCAGAGCGAAGTTGGCACTTCCACCAAGGTAAGCAACATGGCTCAACATGACGCAGTGGACACTGAACTAACATGTCACAGCCCAATGTTGTGCCTTACCGGCAATGCAAGCTTACGGAACTCCTCTTCTCCAACTCATTCCCGTCCTCGTCCGCCGCGACGAACCCTCATGCCCCCCGTCATAACCCCCAGAAAGGTGTCATGATTGTCACGGCTGACCCTCGAGGCGACTTCAACGCTACCTCACAGATCCTGCGATATAGTGCTCTGGCACGCGAAGTTACTGTGCCGCGCATTCCTTCCATCACCAAAACGATCCTCGCGCATCCTCCCGTCATGGCCAACAACCGGTCGCCCAGCCCCAGCCACCAGCATCCTCGGCCGTTTGCGCCGGCAGGATCGGGCTCGTATAGGAACTACACCCCGCCCATGAGCTCTGATGAGCGTGCTACCATGGAGATTGCTGCGCTGGAAATCGCCCGCCTTAGTGATGAGGTCGATCAACTACGCGCTGAGGTGGACCACCAGACGGACGCACGGGTCTCCGCTGAGGCGCATCTTCTGACCATGGAAGACAAGATGCTAGACCTCGAGATGGCCATCCGCGATGACTGCGCCATGGAGTTCGAGCAGCGCCTCGCTCTGGAGCTGGCACGCTGGAAGGCGTCAATGGCTCTCGAGCAGGAGCGCAATGACGAGCACTGGGACCGCAAGGTCGAGGTCCTGGAGCGCGGTCTGGCCCCGGGCGACGATGACGTCGACTACGACAAGGAGAATGTTCTGATTGAGGACCTCGAGGACGAAGTCGAACGCCTGCGCCGCGAGAACGGCATCCTCAAGCGCGAGCTGGCGTCCCGCAGCCCAACCAAGCGTCGCCCCCTCGAGGAGCGCGACGACTTTGCGCCGCAGTCCGGATCCAAGGGCGCCGCTGCCGACGGCGTCTCGAACCTGGGCCGCAAGCTGGAGCGGATGCGCGTTAGCGGCGAGAGCGCCCGTTCGGCCAGCGCCGCGAGCAATGGGAGTCCCAAGAAGATGCGCAAGCTGGGGACGCGGCGGTGGGAGGAGCACGAGGAACGCGAGTAGGACTTGTGATGTTTACGGCTACTGCGTGCGACTCCCATCGGGTTGGTTCTGGTTCTGGTTTCCATTGCGATAGACTTTGGCTTGGTGGATAGGCAGGGGTTCGGTTGTCTTTTGTGCGATTCGTTCAGGAAAGGCTTGGAGTATACCCATTCGTGTAATGTTTGTCGGGATTTAGTGCTGGGTTCTATAATTCACTCTGTTCAATGTCTTGAAATTGCGGTTGGATCATGGGTATTTGTGATTGTTGATCCGTATCTTCAGATTCGAAGCAGGGCATCTATGCGCGTTCTATGGGATATCGGCCATTTCGCCCCTTTCCAACATTACAATTATCAACTTTCGGTGTATTATCAAACGATTGACGCTCTAAATCAGACCATTTACTCCATCCCTTTCAACCTGAGACTTTCTCATCGTCCTGATGGGGTGTAGTACTCGGTGATGGCCGGGTTGGCAGGCTGAGTGCTGGACTCTCCCTGCTTGTCGTTCACAATCGGCTGCTCTGGCTGCTTGCCGTTGCCGGTCGGCTGCTGCTCCGCCGGGCTTCTGTTCTGAAGAGGAATGTTGGGCTGCGGCACTGCGGCATTGGCTGCCAGCCCTGGGCCATGGGGCCCCAGTAGGGCGGCGCAACGACGGTGACGACGCGGCGGGAGCGGTTGCGGCGAGCGGTCTCGATGCAGCCGTTGACGAACAGGGTGAAGTGGATGAGCCACACGAGGCACGAGAAGACGGCCACGGCGGTGAAGAGGCCGGCCCGGCCGTCGTAAGAGTTGGAGCTGGAGCAGGACTCGTACGACTGCGATTCGTAGTCCCAGCAGTCACTGCTGTCGTTGACGACGTAGGCGACAAAGGCGGACTGGATGCCGCCGACGATGGCGGCGCCGAGCCAGATGATCAGCGAGACACCGACGTGGGCGCCCGGGTGGATGCCTGCCTTGCGCTTGCGGCAGAACCAGGTGATGATTTCGGCGAGATCCCAGATGAGGGCGAGGAAGAACTGGCTGCGTTAGTATTTCCAACCCCCGAGTGGTGAAGGGACGTACGATGGGCGTGCAGAGCGTGAAGACGTAGCCCGTCTCGCTGAAGGTGCCGACGCTGAAGCTGATGCCAATGGCCACGATACAGCAGATGATGTCGGCCGCATGGAGGGCGATCCTGGTCAACACCCAGGCCTTGACGGCGTTGGCGACGTACGCAGGCTGCTGTTGCTGTTGCTGCTGCTGGAACTGCTGATACTGCTGAATCTGCGCGGCCGTCGCCGGCTGGAACTGGCCCTGGGGCAGCGTCTGGGCGTTGTAGGACTGGAAGGGCTGGCCGTAGGAGCCGGGATACTGCTGGAAGTAGGCGGGCTGGAACTGGCCCTGCATCTGAGGCTGCTGCGGCTGGGTGCTGGGGATTTGTTGCTGCGGCGGTTGCTGCGTGGGCGGCGGGGGAAGAGGAGAGGATGTCGTCGTGGTTGTGTCCATCGACACGGCGTTGGAGTCGCGGTTGAAGGCCTGGGACGACTGTTCAGGCACCATGATAGGCAAGAGACGCCTCTGTCTGAGAGGATGAATGTCGAAAAAGTACAGTCTGGCCGATCAGACTGAGGTTGAGTTGCTTCTCCCTTTGTGTTGTGGTGGGCTGAAATGTGAACTGCGGTGTGGGTTGAGTTGCGAAAGCGATCGTGAATCTCTGCTGAAGTTGCGAAAATGATGGCGAGTATCCAAACACTTTTCTAAGACCAAGACGGAGAACAAAGCAAAAACGAGAGGAATGAGGAGAGGCAGAATAACGAGTGATGTCCCTTTCCTGCAGAAAAAGAAGAAGAAGGGAAGGGAAATTGATTTTATGCCACCAAGTGTTGCCATGTTCCCCGTCCGAATTCTGCTGCTAATTAACTTAAGCGACGGCCGCCGCAGGGCTGGGCTCTGCCTGGGCTCGTCGCAGGCGAAGTGGCAACCCCATGAAAAGGGACCCAAAGGATTCACGCCCAGGCCAGGACGGGGTTTTTTCCCGCAGCTGCTAGGGCGGAAGCGTGTTAGCCGTAGGCGTCGATTGGTGAATCGCAGTGGTAGCGGCGCCGTGTAGTCCCCTGTAGCGCCCTGTAGCGTGCCCCTGTAGCAAAACCCCCGGTCCGGACACTGCTGTTCCGGGAATGCACCGGGCGCAGCGAGACAGAGGATTGGATGGTGAGCGAGGCGGCAGGGGATGGTGTTGAATAAAGATGGGAGAATGGCCAGCCTTGTGGACCGGGTGACAGTGAGTACGAGTCTGAATGTTGCAGACACATTGCCGCGATCGTATAGTGAATAGGCAGAACACGTCTACACTCGGGAGAACCATCTCACAAGTGTTGCCACGTAGAAGTTGTATTTCTCACCTTGGTTAGCAGTAGTATCAGAGGATACGAGGTGAGTCAACCCTGAACAGGCCTCCACCACCCGAAGCAACAGCTTGCATCCGTCGTTTTCGGCACAACTCAGACCTAACCATCTGTCCCGTTCACACGAGTCAAACCTGGTGTCGATGACCAACACTGGACGATGTAAAATCTCGCCCCAGTTAGGTCAACCGTGGACTGGCAAGGGAAATGACAGTTTATCATATTTTCGGCAATGATCGGCATCGAATGAAAAAAAATAGGCCCACCGCGCCGGCGCCTCTCTGGAAGCGCTTTCTCCTTCTCGACTGGCCGGCGTTGACGATGGTCCTAGACTCGCGGTCCATTGCCCTCCCTTGCGTTGCCTCGCATCGTCCTAGCCGGGTCAGCGGCTAGCTTGTACGTGCCACCAGAATCGCGGGGACTCGTCCGAACTTCGGTCCCGAAAGCTTTCAGTAGCAACTTCGACATCAGGTGCCGGGTCATGGGTGGGTATCAAATCCAGATTCCGTGGTTATGGTATATGATTCTGTCCTCCACATCGCTCGCTCGCTGTCTTTTGTCCCCTGACGCCCAATTCCCTCCACATCTATTCCCGCTGCAACACCACCAAGAGACCCATGATTCCCAGCATCGCCGTCTTCAGCCAGGGGTGCTCCGACAGGAGAATCGTCACATACCCAACAAACGGCATGAACCCCACAACACTGCCGATGATGTCCTTGCGCACCAGGTAGTCCTGCCCCTTGGCGTACAGTTCCGTGTCGTCGGAAAGGTTGTTGTCTCCCTTGGTCAGGAGCTTCGCCTTCTCTCTGTAGTGCCCGCGGCATGTTAGCGTTGTCTCTCCGCCAATTTCCAGGACCCGGGGATTCTGACCCGCTGCCAAACTTGCGAACAACTCGGTGGACAATCGGGATGTCCTTGTCTCGCACCTCGTAGACTACCACCTCACCCACTTGCGTCTCGCTCAATAAGTTTCGGTTCCACAGAAAGAGAAGGTCGCCGCGCTGGAATGCAGGCTCCATAGAGCCGGAAAGGACGACGACGATCGGGGATGGCGAATCGGTGATGACAGAGAGGCCCTTCCACATCTGCAAAGACCAAGTCAGCTGTGAGCTCCCGGGAAGGAAAGGGGACGAGCGCGTACCATAAAGGCGGTCGACAGGATGAGCGCAAAGTTCATGAGCTGCGCAGCCGCCTGCCGCGGGTTCCCGAGGCTGGAGAGCATGGTGGCGGGTGTTGCGGTGGGATCGTGGAGGCGGAAATCAACAAGCTCGAGCTTGGTGGTGATGCTGGGTCGCAGGCGCGGATGGAGGTTGAGATCTGGACATGGTGGCTCTGGAGAGCGCACGGGCCAAGCGTGTAGGTGTTCAATTGAGGCATCGGAGCACATGCATGCAAGTGCTTTGTGGCTTGCCATTGTGGCTCCCATCGGCGCTGTGGCTTGTCGCGGGGGCCCCACCACACTTGCTGCAACTGTGCTAGGGATCGTCTTGGGGAACGTGTGGAGGGGCAGCCACATTCAATCAGTGATGTCATGAACGCAAGACAAGCACGAGATCGATGTCATCGCTCGATTGACACAGGACGGAAAGCTTGTAGTGGGCGTATTTAAAGACAGAGAGCTGCCGGTGATTCTCCAATATTCAGTCCTTTTAGATTCATCTACAGTTGACTTGATACTTGCCCACACCTCGGCACACTTACAAGCTACAATATACCTTGTCATCATGGCGGACAACAACAACAACAACAACAACAGCAACAACAGCCCAGAGCAACCGCAGAGCACCTCGCAGCCAGGTCTCATCGGAAGCCACTACCAGTATGTGAAGGGCGCCGCAGAGGTAAGTGTCGCTCAGCATCCGTTGCGCATTTGATGCAGGACCCATTCTGACTTCCCCTTCTCTGCTCTAGGCCACCGTCGGCGTTCTAACCAACTCCCCCGCCTGGAAAGCCTCGGGCGAGCAAGACAAGGCGGCAGGACTCGCGGCGCTGAAGAAGGTTGGCGAGCAGCGAAGCCAACACCCCGAACAGGGCTATGGCAGGGTCGAGCAGATGGCGGGGAAGATTACTGGGTGTGAGGGAATGATGCGGGAGGGCGGTGCCAGCATCAAGAAGAAGGACTAAGAGTCACGTTTCGAGTCTAATGTTAATGGGCGCGTGTAGGATAATTATTTGGGATGATGCAATTAATATTCGCCATTTTCTTCTGCCTTTTCGGGCCACTGGCCTCTGTATTCAAACCGAGCAACATCAATCCAGCCAAGGCCGATACTCAAGCCCTGATTTGGATGTGTGAATCGCAGAGGTGGTGGCTGTTCCTGCCTCGAAAACATGGCCGTCTCTGAACCAACGTCTCAACACCTGCCTTCCTCCGCCTCAAAAGAATGGTAGGTGCTTCCACTTGTACCACGGTGCTCCAGCCCATTCACAACAGGAGCCTCCTCATTCTCCCACCAAAACGCCCTTCGTCTTCCTCCTCCACCATCGTCGCTTGTCCCAACCAGCTCGCTCCATCTTCTGCTGGGTCTCATCGCCCTCCCCTCCCCTCTGGCTTCATCATCACTTATTGTTGTCCCCTCGCTGTGGACTTGATCATCCTTTACTCCTCATTCTTGAGCCTTTGCTTCAATGGACACAGCTCCACTTCTCACGGCCATCGGGGGCCTTCCCGGGCCAAACATCTTGCAGGACCATGTGAGCCTCTGTCCTGGTCAACCTCCTGTGTGTTGCGTTACTGATGGTATCTCTTCGACAGCCTGCTTTCTTGCGAGCCTGCCATTCGCCATGGCGTTTCATCCCCCAAAACATCCTCGTCATCCTTCGAGGCATTGTTCTCGCCTTCATCGTGGCCACCGGCGTCATGGTCACCCACTACAAGCTCAGCGAAGAGTCGGAACTCACCAACTGGCGACACTTTTTCGACTTTTCCATCGTCAGCTTCATCATGGTGTTCCTGTACCATCTCATCACCTTTGTGAGTCTCAACGCACCTGAACCTCCACCTTGGCATCACTAACCATCCTTCTCCAACCAGTCCTGGACCTTCACCCACCTGTACTACCCTCATCGAGAAGACTGTGTGGGCGGCATCGAGTCATGGATTGTTGCGGCCATGTCCCTTCCCCGCAACATGGCTAGCCTTCGGAAACAGTTCTACTTCACCATGTTCTACACCGCCACTGTCGTTGCATGCTTCATGAATTCAACCATCTACTGGCTCATTACTCGTCAACGTGACAGTGGTGACTCAGCTACACCCGAGTTGTTCGACTGGACGGTTGTCGCCGAGGACGATGAACTATACTGGGCCGAGACCTCGATACCGGTTCCTGACGCGCCATGTAAGTTATTTTATGGCCGTACTCGTCTCATTCGCTGACCGCTTTTACAGTCAGCGACCTGTTTGGTGAGGGGTGGTTCAACGCATTTGTAATCGTGGCTCTGTATGGAATCACATCGGCGATCATGGCAACTGAGGTGTTTTGGCTCAACAGCATCAAGCGCCCCATCGTAAGGCACCAATAGACCCGACGACAACTGATACTGACAGCGATTAGGCAATCGGCTCTCACATCCTCGGGCTTCTCTTCCTCTCTGGTCTTTATCTGGGTTGGGCTGCCATTGGCAAGATCGTCACAGACTGGTACCCATTCTTCTGGCTCGATGAGGACGAAGTTGGCTCCCAAGAGGCCGTGACCGCCTACTGCATTGGGTTTGTTCTCTTGGCGCCCATGAGTAAGTGAATACCGAGGTTGGTCTTGATGAGGAGCTAATGCCCGGATAGTGTACACTCTGATGCAAGGATTCGTCGGCATTCGCGAGGGCCTCACCCGATCGCTGGCGGAGGCGCGCGCAGTCGCCGCCGCCGAGGAGGCCCTGGATGATTGAACCCGACGTCATTGACATGAACGAATTCCTTGTTTGTTTCATTCCCCTGAACAAGAATGCGTTGTCGAGTGCGGTGAAGACAGAGGCCGGAAGCTGAGGGAGTTGGGTTGCTGTGGGCACGGGTTTAGGCTCTTTCGGGCATAGGGATGGATCACTTGACCTAGAACACGCGCTGCGGTTGATGAATTGGTTGAATTCAATTTGAAACTGGCCCCTGAATTGAGTCTTTTACGTGCAGATGTTACGAACGCGACGCGAAGGTGATTGCGGTCATGGGGAGTTGCCGAGGGGTCGATGGTCGGGGCTCTACACCGCCTGCACCAAGCGTAGATGATTGTGGTTCTTGGAGTCTAGATCCACGGGGGCCCAATCAAGTTGGATCTGTCGCTAAAATCGGATGTTCCGCCGATGGCATCTCGATGATGCTACATTTAGCACGAGTTCCGCTGGCTTTACTCCACTTCTAGATGGCGGAGGGGTTCTGGAAGGCTCTCATGGCATGCAAGTGTCGAGATGGTTCGTTCGGCTACTCAAAGGCGCATGGGTGCCTGTTGTGCTGTTGTGCCTGTTGTGCCTGTTGTGCCTTAGCGTCCGTGAAGCAGTCGATCATTCGTAGACAGTGTCTCGGGAGCAATTAAGGTACAGGCTTGAGACGGCATTGTGGTGGAATACGTAGGTACCACGGCGTAGCGATTCCCCGTGTTTTTGGGGTAGGCAGGTTGCGTCAACACTATCTTGGGCTTAGATGTGTCTCATCTAGGTACCTATCTGGGAGGCAGCCGGACCAGGTGGAGTGGGCCAATCAGGCCATCGCAGCTGAGATGGCAGCTGAGAGATGCAAATGGGACGACTGGGCGGTGTTGTGAGGGGGGGAGGGAGGAGGGGAGGGAGGGGGAAGGTCAAGAAGGGGGGAGTCGAGATTGGGCATGTAACCGGTGAGAGGAGTGACACGACATGTCGGTGATTTCAGTGGCTGCTGGAGTGAGGCCATGGACCAGTGACGTGCAAGTATCAAGAGGGGGTGAAGTGGCGGTTGAATGTCCGACTTGTCACTTGGACCATTTCAAGGTCAAGGCCAATCTAAGGCGAGGGCCGGACGTTGGGTTCCGGCGAGGCGGCTAGATAGGATCCGAACGGCAGGCAGACGAGAGGAGACGGCAAGACACCGACGGGATCCCGACGGGCGGAGCAAATAGGAACAAGTGGGAACGGGCCGGCCGAGCAAGGACTGGGCTGGACGGGATGGTGTGCGCTGTGCGGTGCCGGACGCCGGGGAGGAGGGGCACGGCATTGGGCATCTATCTGGCGGCGGGAGGAGGAGGCATTTCGGTGCGTTGGCCGCAGGAACAGTGAGGAGAAGAGGAGAAGACTACCTTGAGTTACCCCTCGTCTCATTTACCGCGTCGGGGTTGGGCGGTGGGCGAATTGACGCATGGCCAGATGCTCACGTGCGACGAATGGGTGCGAAGAGGAGAAGGGAAATGGAAGAAGATGGAAGAGATGGAAGATGGGACAGCGCATCGCCTGCGTCAAGTGCTTGTATTGAGCGTGTATCAGTCGCGCTGCACGGAAGACTGAGGCCGGAGGGGACGACGAAGACGGGCGTGTGCTGTCGCTAGCCTCTGCTTGGCCAAGAGCCGGCGGGGGAGTGTTTAACGGTCAGGTACCCATCGCCCGGATGAGCCCCGCGGCTTGTACTGGGCCTAAATTAAGGTACCCGATTCACCTAAGTGACGTGGTGCCGTGGTGGTGGTGCAGTCGCCGTGAGTGTCTTGGTGGTCCGGGGGTGTTTGTTACGGTGATGGCTCTGTTAACGGTACCTACCACGTACGAATAAGCCGGCGGCGCTACGACGCACTGGGCGAACAAGGCGTCCCAGCACGGCCTGGTTTCGCAGGGCTGTCCGGGGGGGTGCCTGTTGTCAGATCGCCTCCATCTTCAATTGTGAATGGCTGGGGACTCGGCCGTAGCGAATGGGAGCCCTGGGAAGCGCGCAAAGGTGGGTGCTGAGGCCGTACAAATATCCCACACGCCTCCTCGCTGACGACTCCGGCCTTCTCTTCTTCTCCCCCCCACACACAACCAAAAAAAGGGTCGCAAAGCTATCACGAGGATCTTGTCTTGCCAGAGGCATCTTCTTCCGCCCGGACCCCTTGTCAATCTTTTGTGCGTCGCTCTCTCACCCTCACTCTCTTTCCGCCCCCCCCCCCCCTCCCCCTCCCCCTCTTTCCCGCTTCTTTCCTCTCTTCGCTCTTTTCGTCGCTCTCTAGCCAAGTTATCAAGTTGGGAGCCCACCCCCCTCCGAGAATACCTATATAAACCACCCGCAACCGACCTGCTACCTCGACTCGGTTGTCCTTCACTCTCTCGGACTACACTCCCCTCTCGAATCCCGCACGAATACACTCTCTAGTTGTGCGAACCCTACTTCCAAGTCTTATCACTGCTACCCCGCCAAAAACAAAAACAACCGCCGCCATGTTCAAGCGCTCGTTCCGGTCTCAGGACCAGACGCAGAGCCGCGTCGACAAGGCCGCAAGACTCAAGAAGTTGGGCTCCGTACGGGATCCCACGAAGCTTTCGAAACTGCAACGGTCGCTCACAGAGCAGGACTCGACCAAACCTATCCCCAAGGCTAAAAAGTCGGCTCCCGCCCCCGCAGCGCCCCCCGCCGCCACGGCCTCGCCCTCACCCATCGTCACTCTGACCGTGGGCCGCGACGGCCGGCTCTTTGCAGCGCACGAGGATGTCCTCCGCCAGTCGCCCTTCTTCGAGGCCGCCTTGCGGACCGGCTACCACGATGCGCAGAGCAGGAGAATCTCCCTCCCCGACGAAGAACCCGAGGTCTTCTCCGCCATCCTCGAGTACCTGTACAAGGGGGACTACTACCCCCGCCTGTTGCACAACCGCTCCCGCAACTCCTGGGAGCTCGAGGACCAGGGACGGACACCTCAAACCTCCCCCAACCCCGAAAACGGAGGTGGCCGCGCAGGCACCGGTGTCGCCGCCGGCTCCGAGGCCACCGTCTTCCTGTCCAGCGTCAACGCCGCCATCCTCCGCGACACAGTCATCTACTGCGCCGCGGACCGATACGGCCTCGAGGAGCTCAAGCGTCTGTCCCTGCGCAAGCAGGGGCTGCAGGCCGGCATCGACGTTGCCACCATCCTGCGGTCCGCGCAGTACGCCTACGCTCACACCCCAGACACTGACAGCCGCCTGCGCGCTCACTACCTCGCCCTGATCATCCGCTGCCGCAAGACGTTCAAGCGGAGCGGGACCATGCAGGCTGAGATGGAGGCGGGTGGCAGCAAGCTGTTCTTCGACCTGTTCGTAGCCATGTGCAACCACCTCGACGACGTCATCGACGTGAGCAACGCTCGCACGCCGAGAACCGTCTGAAGGCTGGACCGCTGCACGGAACTACTCTCAGGCCTCCAGAAACGCGTACAAAGATCAGGGAAGATCATTCGCTGGAGGATGAGCACTGAACGAAAACACCATACCACAAAACAAAAGCACAAAAAAAAGCGACACCATGGGAACTTTGGACTTTAGCCGGCGTTGGTTTGCTTTTCACGCTCCCCTCATCAGATTGACGTCCCATTCGGGAGCTTGTTGCTTGCACTTTCTCCACTTCTCAAGAGGTTGGCCGACCGAAATTTGATGAGTACATGAGCTGAGAGGATCTAATCCGCCGCATACGAGCCGTCGTCCTCCGCTCCATTTGTTGTGTTTTTTTGTGAGTCTTGGCGTTACCAGTTCTGCCTCGTCATTATACAGCTCCGCATTGATACCCTACTTACACGGCGTTACTGGGACCTTTTCTTTTCCACTCTGGCGTTTATTTACAGGGCACTGGATCTTGCTTTGCATTATACAAACGACAGAAGCCGGGAAAAAATGGATTAGACAGTTTGTCTGTTACTCGCGCGCAATCGGGCCAAGATTGATCAACCGAAATTTTGCCCATCTCAGAAACAGTTTTACCGGATGGAATCGCCTGTTTGAATTTGCTTTCACGGAACGGTTGGCGTTTTTCAATGCATAGACCACTGGGACGGCAAAAAAAGAAACTCTCCATTCGGAACCCATCAGGAGGCGCCCAAGTGGTGAGAGGTCATCGTCGCGCGCGGTCCACAGGCTGGACTAGCGTGAGCCTCCACCGCAGGGTTTGCCGCCTTGCAAAAACACCAAAAAACAAAACATTCACATCTCATGACATTTGACAATCGTTTATACTCTTTTCCTTTGTATAGCTGGGAGGAAGCATGAATCGGAGATGCGATATGGACTCTGCATGGTCTCGGGGGCGATGGTTTCGCCGAAAATGATGTTACGATCTTGATGATTGATACCTAGATAGTTAAGGGTCGCAGCGCGATCCTCCCTGGCGTGAGCTCCGTCAGGGTCGAGGTAATGAGAAATTCGGCCACCTCAAGTTGTTTCAGTTTCTGCGCATGTGATGTGATGTTGTGTTGTGATTTGGCATTTGAAGTTGTGGATCTAGGGGATCGCTATAACTGACTACTTCCATTCAACGTCAAAGTCACTGAAGTTGGCCTCTAACTCATCCGTGGCAACCTTTCCAGGCCGGGCCACCAAGGCACTCACCTTCACGTCCAACCCCTCGCCCCCGTTATCTCCCAACACCCAGCAAATCTCCCTCAGCGGCGTCTTCTTGTCGCCATCGACATGGTAGACCCACCAGGAGCTACCATGCTCATCGTCCTCCCTGACCACGTTGATGGTGACGCTCTTCGTGCCGGCGATGATTTCGTCGGCGCCGGACGTGACTTGGGCGACGCTCCAGTCAGCCCAGGAGTCGCAGCAGACGACGGAGAGGCGCGGGATGCCGTTGTAGTACTCGATGCCCGCCTTGATCCACTTGCGCGGGGCCGCGGGGTCGGCGGGGTTGGTGATGGTCAGCAGCATGCCCGCCTGGTCATACTGGTGCGTGTAGGTGGTGGTGAAGGTGATGGCCGCGGAAGCGAAGGTGCTGACGGGGCCGGAGGAGTGTGGGCGGGAGGGTGCTAGAAGTGAATGGTTAGTTGACAGGTGAGGTGAGGTTGATGGTGAATGAGGCGATGGGCTGTACCTTTGAAGACGTTCGTGGAGGGAGGCTTCTTCCAGATGTCAGTGCTAGGACTAGCGGAGAGGCTGAATATCGAAGCCATGGCGAGGATATGATCGGTGCAGCAGGTGAAGGAGTAGGTGAATGAGTGAAACGAAGTTGATAGGAGCAGAAAGTTGCCGTTTAGTTACCTTAGGTATGTTTAAGAGGAAACTGAGGAATCAATCCCTCATAACAACGCGGGGGACGCAGCTGACATAATTGGCCGCCTCCTGTCGTGACTCGGCCCAGTCCGTCCCAGCAGCGTCCAATTACCTAGCAAGACAGAGCAGCATTCTTTCGTGGAACGCCGTCTTCGACGAAAGGGCGCCGCCACAAGGGATGGGGAGGGCACGTCCGAAGAATCTGCGACGTATTTGCGATGCGGGCGTGGCGGGAGACGGGCCCGACGAGCCGGGCGGTGCAGAACTTCACGATGGCGTGCGGATGAGGGGTGCGGGCGTGCACGTGGATGGGATGCCTGTGAATGTGAAGCTCATATTGGGGGTTGTTTACGATTGTACGGGGGAGGCGTCGTGCAGAGGTACAAGGAGGATACAATGACGCATGCGAAGTGACAACCGTGGGCATTTATTCAGCTCTGGCAAGCAACGGGTACAAGTACAGGGAGACTCCAAGAGCAGCCATCCAGAGTGGAGAGCTGCTCCGTCTTCAGCTCCTCCGTCGGAGCGGCAAAGGCCCGGAGAAGGGCGGTGCTGGATAAACCTCGGAGGCTGGCAGCTCGTCACCAACCACTCGAGGAAGTGAAGTGCGGACAACCAGGTTCCTTTTGCTTCATCATGGGAAAAAGCCTTTCTGGAATTTTTGCATATCTCAAGGTACTGGCATTGTCCCCAGATACGTCAATACGCCGACACCTCATACCACAACCCATCAACGAAAATCATCACCGGCCGGTATTCGAACCTTCGCTGCCTAGACTTCTCACCACATGACTCAGACTGGTTGTGCAGGCTAAGCGAGACATTGCACTTCCCCACTCGACCACGGCCCTCCGGCCACCACCACAAAAAACCCCGCCACGGCCACGGCTCTCGATTTTCCTCGACCAATATCTCGCCCTTGCTCAGACGCGTCCAGCCTGTGTCCACTTACATCGCCTGCGCGGGCTCACCAACCGGCCGTTTTTTTATCTGCTTCGCCTTCGTTTGCGCCATAACTTGCTACCCGGTTTGAGCTGGCCGTCCGACGGTCTGGGGGGAGGAGAGAGAGAATTTAGTGCTAGATCAGCAAAACCGCCCACGACACTCCGCCGCCGAATGCCATCGACTTTTCCAGCTTTCTTTACTTTACGTTGCTCGAGCATCCAATCAACCCTCGCTTGACCTTCACTCACTCGCCATGTCTTCGTTCCTCACCCCGCCCAAGACGGGCCCCAGCGGCCAGCGTCCCGTTGCGAAGCCTCGATTTGCAAAGCCCAATCCCGTCCGCGCCATGCGAGAGCGCGAAGAGCGTCGAGCCGCCGCTGCCACCCACGCCCAGAACTCCCGAGCAGCTGTCAACCGGAATGCCTCGCTCGCCCACCCGTCCCGCCCGCAATGCCCCAACAAGGCGTGTCCGAAGCCCAATGTCGTCGACGGTACCTGCCAGACTTGCGGTCGTATCGCTGATGACAGCAACATTGTCGCCGAGGTGCAATTCGGCGAGACGTCTTCGGGTGCCGCCATGGTGCAGGGATCGTACATTGGTGCCGACCAAGCCGGTGTCCGCAGCATGGGCCCGGCCTTCAGGAGAGTGGGAGGGTCCGACGACCGGGAAAAGAGCATTCGAGAGGCAAAGAGCTTGATGCAGGGTTATGCTCAGCAGCTCAACGTCAGCGACAGCTTGGTGACTGCCGGAACCCAGGTCTTCAAGCTGGCTTCCAGTGCCAATTTTATTCAGGGCCGTACGCTGACCAGTGTGGCTGCCGTGTGCCTCTACGCTGCGTGTCGAGCGGAACCGCCTTGCAAGGTCATGCTAATCGATCTGGCTGATTTGGTCCAGCTCAACGTCTTCAAACTCGGTCGCATTTTCAAGAAACTGAACGAGGTGGTTCCCATTGGCAACGATGGCTTGATCCCCGTGTACCCCGAGGATCTGATTTGGCGATTTGCAACAAAGATGGAGTTTCACCAAGAGACGGCAAAGGTCGCCGAGGATGCTGTTCGACTTGTCAAGCGGATGAGCCGAGATTGGATGGTTATGGGCCGTCGCCCCTCGGGCATCTGTGGCGCCTGCTTGCTCATGGCGGCACGAATGCACAACTTTCGAAGAACCGTCCGCGAAGTGGTTTACATTGTCAAGGTCACCAATCACACCATCCAGACTCGCCTGCAGGAGTTCAAATTCACCGAATCTAGTCGCATGTCGGTTGAAGACTTTCTGAAGCAGGACTTCCTGGAGAGCTCACACGACCCGCCTTCGTTTTACAAGCAGTCGGAAGAGTACAAGCAGATGGCCGAGAGCAAATCCCGGAAGCGGAAAAGGCCAGTGGCTGGAGATGATGATGAGCCTGAAGGCGACGCGTCAAGGTCCAGAGCTAACGCACAACCTCGAGGAGGTGCCGATCTCACCAAAGCCCCCGCCGTGGAGTACCGCCGTGACGAAGATGGATTCATCATCCCGCCTCTGCCATCACAGATTGCCGAAAATCCTTCCCTGGTCAACAAGCTTCATGCAAACACGGAAGAGGGAGAGGGAGAAGAGAACAACGTGGAAACACTGGACACCCTCGTGGAAGAGTTTGGCGACGCCTTGGACGAAGATGCCGCGCAGGAATCATCCGGACAGCGTGGGAAAGGAAACAAGTCGGACAAGCCCCAGTTACCCATCAACGAGGAGTGGGAGCAAGACGAACAGGAGTTGGAGGGTGTCATTGAGGAAATCTTCAACGATCCGCTGACGTACGAGCACGCCATGGCCTACTCGACCGCCGAACAGCGTGCGCAGATTCACACCGTTTGGGCTCTACAGCAGCGGCCCCAGAAGGAGATTTCCATGTCAGCGGATGTTACGGAGGATGAGTTTGCCGACGATCTCGAGGTCATCAACTGTCTGCTGTCACCAGAGGAAGCACAAATCAAGGAGATGATTTGGGTGAATCAGAACAAGGAGTGGCTCCGCAAGCACCAGGAGAAGGTGTTTAGAAAGAAGCTCGAAGCGGAACGGCCGAAGCAAACCCGAAAGCGACGCAAGCGTGCCAGGATGGGCGAAGGACAAACAAGCCCTGCCAGCTCTGCCGCCGAGGCAGCCATCAACGTGGCCAAGGATCGAGCATGGTCCAAGAGGATCAACTACGACGCCATCCGCAACATCTTCGACATGCCCAATGTCGGCGGTCCTGGATCCGAGGCCACCAGCCGCAAGACAAGCATGGCAGGCAGCACATTCGGAGCCGACGACGCGAATGAGGCGCCTGACGATAGTGTCGCCGGCGATGACGTGGGCGCTCCCGCTGAGGAGGAGGAAGAGGAGTACGACGAGACGGAGCACTACAACGAAGAAGGAGAGGAGTTTGGAGGAGGCGGGGGTGAATTCGAGGGCGGGTTTGAAGACGACGACAATCCTGACATGGATGCGGAGTATGGGCTGGACGAAGAGTTTGCATAAAATGACATGGGAGGTTTCAGCGGCGTTGAGGACGAAAATTGGACCAGACAACGGGCGGATATTTTGATACCCAGACGTAGAGGATAGACGGGCTTTGCCATTGCCGTCCACTTGAAGATAAACATCATAGGAATTGATAAGTAGCATAACCTTTACTTTATGGCATAATTTTTACTTTATGGCATAACTTTTACTTTATGGCGTAACCATTTAGTTAATGACAAAAATAATTAAACTCCATCACCACCACGCAACCACCTCGGACGTCACGGCGCAAAGGGTACCGCCGACGTCAATTTCGCGATCCGCACCGCCGCCGACACCGGATAACAAATAGTCTGGCTAATGCCGTATGTAAACGACGACTGCCGGCCTCATGGCACATGATGCGTGCGCGATGCAGCTGAAGAGGGTGGTGTGTCCGGGGCGCATTAGCTAGCCCCATTCTTCAACCCCCCAAGAGGTTGCTTCTCAGCCCTTCAACCGTCCTTGGCATTTGAGTCAGCTGGAGGAAGATGGGTTAATGGGCATCGGTATTTTCAACTCGGACTTGCTGCGCCCGCCGTCATCGGGAAAAGGGAAGCTGGATTTCCAATCACCGGCGGTATGTTGCAGGCATGATATCACAAGTGCCTTCGCCTCACTCTGGGCGAATTTATCTTATCATCTGTCGCCTCCTGCAAACGGTTTCGTTCACTGGTAACTCTGCCATACACCTGCTCCAATGGATCCTTTATCAATCACCGCCAGCATCGTGGCGCTGCTCCAAGCAACCACGGCCGTGGGAAAGGGACTCCAGTTCCTCCACTCTCTCAGCCACATCCCCGACGAATTCTGCGACTTGATCAATGAGCTCGCAACCCTGCAGGCCGTCCTGGGACAAGTCACCAGCGCGCTCAATGAACTGCAGGCCGACAGCCTAGCTGCGCCTGTGCTTCGGGTTGATCTGACCAAGGCACTGGTCTTGGAGAATGACCTGCGGCAAACCGTGGGTGAGATTGACGCTCTGTGCGTCCGGCTCCGGGAAACGGCCCGCGCCACGAGGCGGGACGGGAAGCTGGCGATATCTAAGAAGAGGTGGCTTCAGGAGCGGAGCAGTATTTCCCGTCTCAAGGCGAAAGCGCGTGCGGCAAAGAGCGATTTGTCGTTGTGTTTCGAATCCCTCATTTCTACGCAAAGGTTGTGAGCAACACGTCTCAGGCTCAGGCTTTAGCTAACACGTAGATGGCAGCGCAAGGCAAACACGCGTTTCAATCGATATCCACCGGTTGGTGGCCATGACCTATGACGGCCTGACCTCAGAGGTCGAGAGGAGCAGCAAAGTTGCCGAGGCGCACCAGAGCAGCTTTGACAAAGTGCAGGAGTCTCTCAATCGGCTTCACGCAAAGGCGCTTGATCTTGAGCAACTGATATGCGCGACTGTCAAGCCTGTGGCAACCCACAACGGCGGTGCTGCGAGTCACATGGATGAAATCGATACGAGCGGTGCTGTCTGGTCATTTCAAGCCTCGCTGCGACTACCGTGCTCGGCGTACTGCAAGTGCCAATGCCATCGTCAATCCCAAGTCGAAACCCCCAAATGGCTGCGTTCTGTGTTTGGCTCCTTGTTCCTCCGGTACAACAGCCTCCCCGTTTGGGACACGCGGCCGTGCCGAGTAGAACAATGCAAACGATCCCAGGGCTCCATCCGGCTGCGGTATACCTTCCCGCAATGGATGATAGCGAGGGAGGTTTCCCTTGCGACGTCTGGACACAGCGTCGTGGGACGTGGAGCTGCGCTGCACGCCAGGATCCGGAGGGTTTTGCCCGACGGTCTGGCGCTTGCGGCCATTGCGTTTAACGATCTAGAGTGGTTGAAGAGGGCTCTCGTCAGTAATAGGCTGCATATCACGGACATTGACCAGTCTGGGAAGTCGCTGATGAATGTACGTGGGACATCTGATGCATTTACTGCACTAACGCCATGTAGCTCGCACTCTATCATCGGAATCTGAAAGTGACCAGGTTTCTCTTCGAGCATGGTTCGCCTCCAGGTGGAGAAGACAACTATGGATGGTACGTCAATGCCTTTGAGCAGTCGTCGGGGAAATTTAGCTTACCTATACCGTAGGTCGGTCGCAAAGGAGGCCCGTTTGAAGCTCTATTCACCAAAGGCAATGTATCGAGACCCTCGGGACAATGATTTCCTCCGCAGACTTTCCGAATTGGGAGACGAAGATGAGGTTCGAATATCGACATTGATTCATGATTGTTTGCTGGGAATCAACCCCATTTCTCTTTCTACCGCTATTGCCCAGGTTCCGTCTGATATCAACCGTCTCGATGATTTTGACCTCGCTCCGATCCACTGGTGTATTAGGAAACACGATTTGGTTTCGTTCAAGATGCTACTCGCTCATCCGCAGATCGATGTTCACATTACCCACCCCTTCGGTACATTCCTCCATTGGGCCGCGCGTAACGAGTACCCTGGATCCTCGGACATGGCTCGGTCTCTACTGGACGCTGGTCTAGACGCCAATTCTCAGAATGGGCATGGCCGCACTCCAATCTACTTTGCGTTTCACAACCCCGAGACGGTTCAGCTACTGCTTGATCACGGCGCGACTACGGTGAACTTTTCTCAACATGAATCGGAGATGGAGAATCCAGTCTCTTGGTTCGTGGAGCGATGGAACAACATCCGGAGGAGAGACCCTCAACGGCAAAACTGGGAGCGGTCTTTGAAGCTGCTCCTCGGGGTTGGTGTCGATCTTGACGCTTCGCAATGGGAAGGGCGGACTCTGATACACCGCGCTATTTTGTATCAGAACAATGCTCTTTTGGAGCTTCTACTTCAGTATGGGGCCAGGACAGACGCTGTCGACAACGACGGGAATGGAATCTTGCATTTTGCAGCCCAAGCTGGGGACCTAAAGTTGATTGAGGTGCTACGCGATGCCAAGATCCAGGGTATTAAGTCAGATGCATTGAACGAGGCTGGCGAAACCCCATCGCGGATCATGGCGGCACGAATGACTGGGCAGCTCAAGGACGAATGGGGCCCCGGAGTGAATGTTGCGACTTATGAAGAGTTCCTGGTGTTCAGGTTGCTGCTAGGGGAGATTGACGAAAGAAACCGGAGTGGTCAGTATGCAGTCGATGGAGTTGATGTCTCCCGCGATGCCAGGATTGATGCTCTCGACATTGACGAAGAAACAGGACAAGATGGAGCGGCTTCCGAGGGCAGTTTTCGGAGCGATGTTGCTTTTGCAAATTCTGATGCGTCAAGAATGGAGCTGTTGTCGGAATCCGATGATGATGAATACAGGGACTCGAACTGGTCTGAGGGTGACGGGAGTGAGGATGAGTTTACGGATGCGAGAGATAGTTGGGGTTAATTTTGCTGGACTTCATAGCGACTTGGCAATCCTTGAGAAACATGTGGAGCACGGGAATATTGAGCTGCACAGGCAGCAGAGGCATGGGATTTTAAGTGGGATTGAACGCAAAGTTGAAATGAGTGAAGGTAGCAAAGGTTGAAGAGAGCTGGGGGCATTACGCATGCTTGCCTGTCACATTGAGTGAACATGATCAAGAATAATAATGTCAAAGTGGTACTTCAGGCTCCAACTGGAGGAACCCCTCCCAAACAAAATAAAGAGAAAAGAAAAGAAAAGAGTGTCGCCAAGTAAGTGCAGACTTTCAGTTGGCTGGAAAACCCCCATCCTCTCTAGCTGTTCATCACATTCCACTCTGCATCGGCGCGGGCAATGTACAGAGTGGTCGATTGCTAATTAAGGCGGGCTGCTGCGGGCTACGGTTGTGGGCTACGGTCACAGCTTGGGACGGGGGATTGACGCGCAAGCAGAAGAGATTTAATTGATCTATGTGACTGCTACGGCAGGTACGGATTTCTTAGGATTGCGGGCTATTTCCTTGATACAGGTGGGAAGGTATTCCAGTTGGCAGTTGCAGCTTGCAAGCTGCTGGGCGGGCTGCTGGGCAGGCTAGGCAGCTGGCAGCTGGCAGGCTGTTGGCGGCTGAACAGGCTGTTAGGTGGTGGTGACAGGCTGTGGGCAGCTAGACGGGCCATTGGGCGGGTACAGGCTGTTTGACAGCTGGTATGATATGTGGGTCCAGCAGTGGGCAGCTGGTGCAGCCGTCACAACGCCTGTGTACCTGAGGCTGCAAGCGTGAGACTTGGAAGTCCCAGGCGTCGAATGGCCCGTGCGCGTGACTGCCTTAGGCACCACCTCGCTCCTCCGCGGCGCTCAGGCACAGAGTACATTGCAGCAAGTACCGACCCACATACAAACATAGAGGGGGAGTGGCGCTGCAACAAGTATTCAGTGCCTGAGATCTGCGAAAGCGATCGGACTAGCAGGGTCCGTGCAGGGCCATGCCACTGCCTAAAACGTCGTTGACAGATCCCTTGAGTACCTTATAAGTAGTCCCCTCCTCTTCCCTCACCTCACATCACCTCGCATCACTTTGCATCTCACCATCTTCACCTTCACCTTGAGAATGCATTTGTCTCCTTCCTCCGCCACCAACCAGCGCCATGGAAGTTGCCAAAGGGTCAGTTCTTGGTCTTCGCTTCTAGCGGAGGACTGGATGCGGACGGCGCGTAATGATAAGGTCACTGTATTGCACATCGCAGGCGCTCGGTTCGATGCGGAAGTGTACCCGGGCCGTTCATCTCCAAGCTACGGGCTGCGGTCCGGGAGATGGAAAGGGACTTGCTCTTGAGCAAGTCGCCTGGTGAGCTTCGTGGAGTCGGCTTCATCGGTATCATTGCCGCTGGTCCGCGTCCAGTTCTCCGCTTGATGCCGAGTCAAGGAGTCGATGCCTTTCAGAACCATGCGCGCTCTTGGGGGAGCTGAAATGAACGAACCGATAAGTCTTCGTCTCCTGTTCACCATGCTTCACCTCTGCAGCAGGTGTTCTGTAGGTGCGTCTCCCACCACGTATGGGTTGGCTAATGTTTTGCTTCTTTTATAGGATCCCAACTCCCTCTCGCGAATCAACGGAAAGCTTTCTTGAGAACTTTTTTGAACCTGGCCGTCGTTTCTTGGCTCGATGCCTCTCATGAAACACAATACCTTTGCCCTGACCCCAATGCCCAATCACTCCATGTCTTCTTCTCTGTTGACTACAGCAGTGAAGCCGCGACTGTCTTGTTCAAGATTCGACTCCCGATTGAACAGAAGACTTCATCCCATACGAAGAGACACCTGTCTCTCTTCATCCACCCGGAGCAAGTTATATCCTTAACTCACCATGGTCTTGAGCCTGACGAGGCGCCTGAGCAAGTACGACAAAAGCTTGGGCATGGTGTAATCTGCCTCAAGTTCCAGCTGCGTACTCGTCCAGATATGATTGTACCCAAGAACTTTGCACCCAAGAAGCAGGAGGATTGCGAATCGCTAGATGCCATGAAGCAACTCGCTCGACAAACAGCTCTGAGTATCTACGTAGGACGCGACGTTCTACCAGATGCCCAAGCTCGCATCCTCTGCGACATAGCCCTTGATCCTGAAACCAGGACAAGTTGCTTGGAAACCCATCTCACGGCTGTCTACGGACACAGTCGTGCCAGGCGTTGGCTAGGCTCTGCAGATGCGCCAGCAGCATCGCCTCCATCATACAACCAAGCACAATGTGAATTGCCGCTCGTCGACGAAAAGGGTAAGACGTTATTACTCCCGAACCCCAAGCCACTTCTATCTACTAGTATCGATGCGCTGACACAGTCTAGAATCTACCACAGTAGATATTGAAGTTGCGACCAAGAAGCGGAAGTGGAATGGTGAAGGAGAAGAACATTCTCTCGACTCAGCCTCACTCAAGGCCGCCGAGAAGCCCGTCGAGACGGTTGCCGAGACACAACTCGCCGACATTTTCCGACATGAATTACAGCAGGTCAAGAGGGAAATCCTGGCGCACGTCGACAAGCGATTCGACAATCTCGACAAGCGATTCGACAATCTCGACAAGCGATTCGACAATCTCGACATGTACAACAAGGATGAGGTGGACGATAGATTCTACGTGACGGAGAAACAGGCCGAGGGCATAATGTCAACAAAGGTTGATGAGGATGACCTGGACGATATCAAGATGGAACTGAAGGTTTACGCGAAGGAAGAGGTTATGGAAATGGGGGTTAAGGTGGAGAAGCGTGTTGGGAAGCGCCTCATCAAGCGCCTTAAGGCGTCTTCGCGGAACCTTGAGATGGACAGCGACAGTAAGACTAATTTGCCTTCGTCTTGAGGTGGCAATAAACTGAAGCTACTGCACAAATTTCGACCGGAATACGTTCGTTTTTTTCTTCTCGTTTAAGTGCGCTGTCACGAATGATACCACCAGTTGGATGATGGTTCAGCCATTGTTCTCGTTGCTGCCGTCACGTACCCTTATCCCATCAAGATACTTCAACATCAACCGCAACCCCATGTCTCCCAATCAATGTAACTCAACTCTATCCCGAAAGCACATTATCCTCGTTCCAATGGCGTCAGGTCCTGTCAATGTCCAGCTCGTGTGCATCCAACCATCCCTGGCGATGCCGTAAGCTCACAGTAGATGTTCGTCGCAGAAACTCCTTCCGGGTCACGCCATTCTATTGCCACGCCCACTCCCTTCAATTCTTTATCAACACCCCCCACCGCCTCCGCCACCTCCGTCTCCTCCTCCACCGCCACCACCTCCATGGCCACCACCTCCACCTCCATCGCCAATGGAGCCAAGTGCATCAAACAGTCCAAAGAAATCGAAGTGATTATGATCATTGTCTCTAACACCAACTCTCCTACGTCGAGATACCCTTAGCTCATAGACGTCTTTTCCTTCGGTTTGTGCAACATTTAGCCTGTAGAGCCCACTCTCATCGGGTGTCGTATGGGGTAGGGTGGATGATGAAAATGGAGTCTCAACGGCGGCGACTGGCTTCGGAGACTCTTCAGAATGCCTCTTTGATGGGACAGTAGACGGGGGCGTTTGGGTCTGATATCCAGGTGTAGAGCTGAGGCTTGATTTCTTGGAGCTGTCCATGTATTGGATGCTAGGCGATAAAAGAGGAGACCCAGGTGAGGGGCGAGTATGTAAGGTTGAGTTCTTGGTGTCGTTCGGGCATCGCGCTGTGGATGGTAGACGAGGAATTTGAGCTACCGGTGTGGTTTTGGCCGTTTTGGCTGGAGCATAATGTTTCAGTCTGAATGGAAGACACATGGTTGTGGAGAGTGGATGGGAGATATTTGTGGAGTGTTATGGTCGCATAAGAATATTTAGTTCTTAGGTTGACATGCGGAAAAGGCGATGTACTGTGGATGATGGTTACAATAAATGAATGGTGCGTGGCCTCAATCGCAAGTCTGAATATTGATATGCGAATAATATACGAAGAGCATTGTCGGGAGCTCTGCCATTTATCTGCGTGGAGGTCCGAGGTCGTGACGCTGGGACAAGCTCCCCACTTGGTAGGCATCAGGCGCCCGGTTTGTGTGCTTCTGGAAGCACTCAGCTGGGCTGTGCAGCAGCCCTGCATATGACCAACCTCTATTTCATCGCTGCATGGCCAGAAAAGATGTTGCAACAAGGCGGGGTAGAGTATTTTATCCGCAAGTCATTTGCCAATTACTTCCGTCGTTATCATGCCACATTGGCCTTGTCTGCTGTGGCTGCATCAACTGAGGCGAAGCACCACAGTCACACGTCGGTAAGAGCTCCGCCACAACGTTGATTTTAACCGTATGCTGTCCTGCATGCCACCGCTTTCGCCCACCTGCCTAATTGGGCAACGACTTAGCAAAAAGTTAAGCTGAACAGAGAGATGGTGGGTTGATTGAGCGATAATTCCATTTAAGGGTTATACTGCGATAATTTATTGCAATCTGAAAACAAGGCCTCTAACTACTGTGCTCTACCGCCTCACTTTCGGTGTTGTTGCCCGTGTGATCCGAGCTATCCTTCCCCCGGTTGCTGGCAACCCAGGAACTGCTCTTGATTGGGTTGACATGCTCAACGTACATCGTGTCAATCTCCTCAAGGGTACGGTCCTTTGACTCGATAAGGAAGAAGAAGACGATGAGAACAAGAGCCGCGCAGCATCCTGCAAAAACAAGACCGTACAGATAGTCAATGGCGTCAGTGATGAATCGAGTGCTAGGTGTGGTGTTAGTCTATCAACGCTTCGGCATTATTTCAATTAGATACTCACAAGAAAGAAATCATACTAGTTCAAGTTAGTAAGAGGTCGTTAAGTGCAAGAGATAATTGGGGACTTACAAGTTCCAGAACCAGTTGGCAGCAGTGGCGAGGGCCATGCATCGACCGCGGTATTGGGCAGGGTACAGTTCAGCAACAACTGCCCAGACGAGAGGACCCCACGTGGTAGCGAACGCAGCGATAAACAGGCAGGAGAAGGCGATAAGAACAGTCCCGGCCTTGGGGGTGTTCATCGGGTTCTCATGGTCGAGCGAGAAGTGTCCAACGAAGGCGTAGACGCTGACGGATTATAATTAGAAAAGATTGCAAATGGATTCGCAGGAACTCACAAGAAGCACATCATCATCCAGAGTCCACCAATCATCAAAGCCTTGCGACGGCCGCATTTTGCCACGACCCACAGCCCACCAAAGGTACAGGCGACGTTGACGGATCCGAGAATGATCTGAGTGACATAGCTGTTGCTGATACCAGTGGAAGAGAAGGCCGTAGTTCCGAAATAGAAGAAAAAGTTCGCGCCTGTCAACTGTTGACCAGCCTGAAGGGTCATGCCGAGAAGCGTGCGGTAAAGCATTCGGGGTCCAGTGAAGATCTCATACCACTTCGTATCGGTGCTAGTCTTCTCCTCTTCCTGCTTGGCGCGGATCTCATCAATCTGCTTCGACACGCTGTAGTCGTCAGGCGCAACACCGGCGAGTCTGGCGATGGTGTTTCGAGCTTCCTCAACGCGGCCCTTTCGGTACGCATATCGAGGAGATTCGGGAAGCAGGAGGATACCTCCGCCAAGAATCAGGGCCCAGAGGAAGGAAAGGCCGTTGGGAACTCTCCAAGATGCGCTGCTCTGGTTCGTCTCCGTTCCCCAGTTCACCATCTCGGCGGTCCAGATTCCTAGAGTGATGAAGAGCTGGTATGTTGATACTAGGATACCGCGAATGATGGCGGGGCTGCTCTCGGACTGGTACATTGGGACGACGACTGACAAAGCTCCGATGCCAAGTCCTGTCACCAGACGGCCGACAGCGAACTGAGCCCATTGCTTCTCAGATGAAATCTCAATGATTGTGCCAATCATGGTGAAGAGAGCCGAGGAGGAGATAGTGAGACGGCGACCGATGATATCGGACATTGAGCCAGAGATGAGGGACCCGATCAGACAACCGACACAGAGAAGGCCAACAATGGTACCCTGTCGGGCGGCACTGAATGTGAAGGATCCATCAGACTGCTCCTCGCCAAAGCGTTCGGCATAGTTGTCCATGAGAAAGAAGCCGGATATTTGACCACTGTGGATTGCATTAGACACGCCTTGGGCACTACGGGCCTGACTTCACCTACCTGACATATCCAAACATGAATCCACCAATGCTTGCAACCAGACCCAGGAAGCAAGCAACGGCAGTGATTTTTTGATGGGCAACTCCATTGGAAGGGCCGTTGCTCGAGGGCTCCACACGCCCACGTCCTTTGAGATGGCTCATTATCGCCATGGTCAAGATAGTAAAGATAAGGTTGATGTTGTTTGTTAATCACAAGTGAGTAAAGTGAGTCATCGACTGTTGATATTTTCACATTGTAGCAAGAGAGGGCGAAAGAGATCCTTTTACGCTGCGGTTTAATGGGCCTCATGACCCCCACCGCGTGGACGCACCATCCGATGCTTAGTGAGTCCACGGCGATGTGTCGGAGGAGGCATATATGGGTCCGTCATGGGATTTCCAAATATTTCAGGGACGAGAGCAAATTGCCCGAGAGATTCGGGCTGCCGGGGAAGCCGAAGGCGGAGCTTTGACGTCAGTGAGGGCTCTCGGTCGGGCCTATTCGAGCTCGTCGCCTCATCCGCAAAACTACGTCATCGCGGCGCAAACGCGCGGATTCTGTTGTCTGCTCGATAATGGCAGAATCCTTTTTCGAATTTCTCAATTCTCCAGGACCCTTCGGTCGCGGCTCTAGTATTTATGGCCATCCAGCTATCGAGTCTTGATTCCATGAGATAAAAGAATGGATGCGAAATCTTTGTGTGGTCGCCACCCGGGACCCGGTTGTCTCAGGCGGGTACGTGATAAGCGGCACTTGAAGATAGGGTCCAGTGGATCTCAGGCGGGCCGATGGACCCAAATTTCTTGTTTTAGGCCTGGACTAGCGGTTGAGAGATTGAGGCTCAAGATGAGGCTCAATAGCGCATTACGTCGCACTGATTTGTTTTGCGCGCTTAAGCGCCATGGACGTCGAGAACCAGGTGAATCCAAACAGCCCGGACATGAGCCCATACTGGAAAGTCCATCTCTTGACATTTTTCTTGTCCCTCCCGCGACTTGCATCTCTCCTTTTTGCGTTATCTCTATCATCTCATGTTAAGCGAGAAGTGTCGTTGAACGACAATTCACCGAGATTCGGCCCGATCATCATCTTCCGTTAAGTCCGCTACACGTTCCACTCTTGGCACCGTAATCCAGATAATTGTGGATTCCCAAGTGTTGTCATCATGCAACTGCAGGAACATGCATGCAAGGATTGCTTCGTGCTTTTAGATTCCGGGTCGAACGATTTAAGATTCGCGGTAGCTGCCGCTCCCTGCGGCGCATTTATCACGCGCGATGCATTGGAATTGACTGCTCGAACATCGCACACGCGAACTGCTGTAGTAGATTTCCCTCTGCAATATGTTTTGCACTCTGGCATTTTCTTCATTCTTGCTGTACCCTGAGATCACACCACGGTCTGCTCCTGGCGCCGATGGGAGCAACATCCAAACAAGCTTTGATCAAGGATGTCGCTCTAGACCCCTGCAGATACGCCGAGTGATGAACTCCATATTTACACCGGAGATGCCACCGGTGAGAGTGATTTGAGGCGGCCATGTGGAGAGGACATACGTAAAGAAAGTGTCACTGGCATTAATAAAAAGCACTGTGTAATGGGTACCACTTCATACGACATTTTCTGGAAGCGTACGGCTGAATAAATCGTAAGAGTTCCCCATTATTGCGGTTGAGCTTCACGTTCCGATGCAACAGTCTTATCAGTCGGCGGATATCCATACGATGCATGGGACGGTGGCAGGTATTGAAGCACATAAAAGATCATCCCACATATTGATATTAGGCTTGCAGCTGCGGAACTGTTTCCGAGTTCAACAGATGTGGCCTGGATGCCGCGGAAGACTGCAGGCTGTCTAGTGCAGTACCATTTTGGTCGAGTATAAGCATATCTCCGCATGTGCTTCCTACAGAGGGAAACTAGACCAAGTTAGTTACTGGCGCCATATTTCAGAGTCATAAAATTTATATCTGGACCCAAGTCGGCTCCCAGCAGAAGATGCATCCCAAGGACCGAGTCCAGTGACGACTTCCGTGACGCGCTTCACAAAACTCATCTGTCCCCTGACCATGCGCGGAATCTCATCGAATTAAGACGGAAATGGCTCAAAGGGGTCTGAACATGGTGACGGCATAATTTGTTTTATTTGCAAATGTGGAATACCCCTGCATGCGTACTGACCAATATTTTTCAGCAATTAAAACCTCTTTGGTCAAGGCCTGCGACAATGCTTTTACTGTTGCATTCAGGCCATCAAGACTAGCCAACAGGCTTAGCGATGAGTAATATGAGAAGCCATCCTATCTAGCATTGGCCTATAATGAGTGAGTGATGACTGCACCATATCTATTATGTCGAAGTCCATGATAGTGAGTGGGCCCTGCCTGTCACAACCTACGACGAGACACAGGCAGTCGCGTGGGAGCCCTGACCCAGTTATTGAAACAGTATTCCTACTTCTTTAAAAGATATTACTATTCTTTATGAATTTCTTTCATATTGTATAGTTGCTGATACACGTTTCAACAGTTGCTTCAGAGATTTGACATAGCTACGATCTTTCAATACTAACATACTCTTATACACATCCTATACAGCAGCCCATATAACGCCATGGGGGTTTCCGGCTATTCTCAACAGCATGGTGTAATTCTTTTTGCATCATTTGTTGCAGTGCACGAGAAAACGGAGTTGGAATACTAAGAGGTGGTGGTATGGAGGGTGGAAAATGGGTGACCCGTTCTAGGGTGGTTGACTATATCAGTCGCCCAGGCCATGCTAAGGCTAACAAAAATCTCTAGAATAAAGCATTTATGTCGTCTCATAGGAAGTCCCCCAACGCGGCATTCAGCGTGCTAGCCTCCTTCATGGGAACCGCTTCGCCCTTCTTAGGCAAGCCGACCTTATTGTGCCAGACAACCTTCATACCGACATCCGTCGCCCCCTGCACATCTCCCGAACTGCCTGCAACGAACAATACATCACTCGCGTCGAGCCCCATTTTCGTCAAGAGAGCCTCATACGCCTGCCTGGTCGGCTTGTAAAACCCGCTCTCCTCAGCCGTGATAACGGCATCGAAGGTAAAGTCGTGCCCGCTCCCTGCACTCGTGCACTCCTCCGCTCTGCGAACCGCAATGTGTCCGTGGTGTTTTGAGCAATTCGTCACGACGCCGAGCTTATAGCCTCGCTCCCTCAACGCCGGCAATACCGTTGCGACCTCGGGCCACGCCTGCAAGTTTCCCCAGTTGCGAAGCAGAGCTTCTGGGGCGGATTCCGGCAAGCCTACGTCGCGTGCAGCTTGTCTGACGCAATCCTCATATGGCGTGTATGCCCCGCCTGGTAAGCTGAAGGTGAGTTCAAGGTAGCGATGTCGCCAGGGCCGCCCTTCGGATGAGGTGCCCGATGGCGTTGACGCATCCCAGACGGTCCATGAGTCAAGAAGTCCCGTGAGAAGGTCGAATACGATGGCTTTAGGTCGCCAATTGGGGCCGGCGTTGGCTGTGGAGACAGACATTGAAAATAATTAGATAGTGAGGAACGGCCTGAGCGGGGTCGAAAGCGGCGGCAAGGTCGGATGCAGGTAACCTAAGTCGAGACGCCCTTCAATCTGAGCATCAAGTTCTGCGTCAACGGCGACATCATTTGGACATTCACGAAAGAAGTACTTCGCACGCGCCCTCCGGGTGACATCTATGTGCGGGGTCTCATGACTCAACTGAAGATCAAAAGCCGGGCCGGGGGAGGCCGATGATGGATCTTTTCGGCAACCTCTGGTGAATCGCCGAGCGTGAGCCCCATGGTGGACGGCAACATGGCCTACTTAGGCCGCACTACTAGTAACAAAAGCGCAGGTGAGAAAACTGAGCGAATGTTGGAACGGCACCACCATCCGATACACAAGAGATATTGTGCTGATATTTGTGAGATACGATAAAAGTTCGGTCGAACAGAAACGACATTCTAAAATACTAATCATAATTCTACGTGTCATATATTCCTTCCGAAACTCCCGTCCCATTAGCTCCGTCAGTCAGGCTGTTGCTGGTTGTGTCTGTTGTGGATTTATTTGCCATGTTAAGAACGCCTAAAACCTAACAGTATTGCTATTCGCATATAAATACAATCTTTTATACCTAAACATCAATAGTATAAGATGTATCTAGACTGTATACCCGCCTTAACGTATCTTATTCTAATAAATTATTAGTTTTTACACTAAAATAAATAATAAAAATAAAATAAAATAAAATAAATCTTTTAGATTTAATAAACTAATAGATATACTGTTAAGACTTCTTGATAAAATTAATCTATATAATTAAGTGTGCGAGTAGTATTTTAAGTGTGTGCGAAGAGCAATACTCAAACCCAATCAGCTGTTGTCAAGTCCTCGCTGGGTGGTTCGCCCCAAGTGAATCCCGTTTCTCATTGTCCAGGAGATAATTGACCAGCAGCCCCAGCAGGTCACATGCAGGCGATTATCAACAAGCCCTCGCGCATGCGTTTCTCAATTTCTTTCTTCCTTCATACAACGTCGCTGCCTGGTGATCGACCGATTCTCGTCTTTCACGACGATACTCGATTCGATATGTCTCAACCAACCCAGCCAAAGCCCGACCACCCCGAGACCCCAGCTGTCGACACCCCAGCTGCCGAAACCAAGGCTCCAGTCGTGCCCGCGTACAAGACGTACGCCAAAGATTGCGCGCTGCTGTTTCCAGATGCCCTTGGCGCCATAGTTACCAGTGGAGGGGCACTTGGAGTCCCTTCAAAGATCACCTCGCGCTTTGTGTCCTTCACGTCTGCAGACACCATGCCATGGATTGGCTTACAGCTCAACTTTCCTCTGGGCGATGAGCAAAGAGAGAATGAGGACTTTGGCTTCGGTGTCCGCCACAGTTGTGAGTTATCCTGCTATATGTTGCCTGCTAATGGGCGTGTGGCTAATGCACATTTCTTCTTGTAACAGACAACCGACCTCTCAGTCGGGTTCTGCCAAACGACCAGCACACGATCAACGTCAGGTTTCCTCGCGGGGAGAGCTTTTACGACGTGAACGAGGCGACTCCCGAGATGCTAGAGAGGTTCCCCAACGCCAAACGCCTCGACAAAGGTCTTGCCATCGTCTCCGTCCGCCTCGGGGAGAATTCTCGCGTCACTATCGACGGATTTGGCGTTGAATTCAACAACATCGCAGACACAGAGGTCGCATCATGGGTCAACGACAATGCCCCCATTCTGGACAAGGTCACACTCCTGGAAGTACTGCTCCAACGTGAATTCCACTTCATCGTGGCCAACACCAAGGCAGACGCCGCGAAGAACTTCGCCGAAGGACGCCTTCCTCCATTGTTTAGCTACCCATTTGGGACCAAGCATGACTGGAACGAGTCAAGGTACAAGGAGATCCTGGTCGCCACAAAGTCCGAAAGGCAATTCCAGGCCGCCTGGTAGTAAGTTTTTTCTGTTCTTGAATTTCCATCGATAGAGCTAATCGACCATAACAGCTACGAGGATGATAACGCGCATGTCGCCGTGGTAACTCAGGCCATCGTCCAG
The DNA here is from genome assembly GCF_021365365.1 of Ilyonectria robusta. NCBI lineage: Eukaryota > Fungi > Ascomycota > Sordariomycetes > Hypocreales > Nectriaceae > Ilyonectria > Ilyonectria robusta. The sequence goes on along the minus strand of NW_025764454.1, from coordinate 607,953 downwards.
GACATGATGTGGATACACGAGGCAGCCCAGGAGATTAGCAGAGTTCCCTTTTCTGCTTACTTCATCCCTGTTGACCCTGTGGCCGCCGCTGATGCCAAGGAGTTCTACGTCGTGATGCCTCTCACCCAGGAGTTCATGGATCGGTACCAGAGTGCCTGGCGGCGCCTTACCAAGAGCGGCGACTTCGAGCTTATTCTCCATGACCACGATGATGAGGAAGAAGGGCCTGGAACCGAGAAGGATGAGGAGATCAAGTGGTTCGATATACCCTTCACGCCATTTCTTGAATTTGCCTATGCTAACTCACCCATTTGTAGGGAATGCTCCATCGTGGCCCACCCCAAAGGCATCGACGTCCTCAACAAGGACCATCCCACCGACAAGAGCGAGCTAGTTCTTTTCGCCCGTCGCCCGTCCAAGGCCAAGCAAAGCGCTCACAAGTTCAAGGTCAAGACCTTCCAGAACAGAGACGAAGCCAACCGTGCGTTCGAGGAAGGGAGTCACAAGTAGAACTGTGCTTCAATCAAGTTTGACGCCGGGCTGGACGACTGCAAGCGCAAGGTCAAAGCAATGGAAATGGCCCTCCCTGGCGCTGTGCCTTCCCACCCGATCGATGACCCTCTGGACATGATGGACCTCCAGCGCGCCCTGATGCGAGGCACAGGTTACTTCGATTGGATGATGCGCCCAAGTGCCGACCTTGCCTCCTTGGAGCCTAACTCGCTGCCCAAACCGCGCCCTCTCCCAGTCGTCAACTTCCTGGAGATTGCCGATGCCAAGTACGTCGACGCATTGGTTGAGGAGGCTTTGCCCCAAGACCGTACTAGGTTCCGCCAATACCTCAGCAAACGGCTTCTAGGTCTTGGCATCATTACAGCAGTAAGTCTAATATCCTCTGCCTTGAGTCCTATTATTCTAGGTATCATGGCTAATTTATGTTTCAGGGCCCAGGTTTTGGCAAGACGACTGCGCTCGCTGTGGCAACTCTGGCTATGCAAGGCTCACTTGGTCGAATCCTCTGCTCTGCCCCGTCCAATGTTGCTGTCGACAACTTCGCCGCGCGTATCGACAGCATCACCTCTACCGTGACCGCTCGGTACAACAAGGATATGCAAGAAGACGCCCCCGACCGCATGCGCCATAAACTTGTTGTACGCGCTTACAAGACCTTTGAAGAGATGGACGCCTTCCTGATCTTGCTCGAGAACCCATCGGCTGGCAATACAGCCCTCTTCAAACGGGGCTCTGCAGGGACAACAACGTGGCAGTTGAACCTGTCCATTGCGTTCTGGCTCTTGGTTGTGTTGCGGTCCTCAACTGTCAGGCCCCTTCACCTTGACGACCACAAGGTGCTTCACGAGATGCGCGAGAGGATCGATGAGCGCAATGACCTCGACAGGCTGCGCGCTGTTGCATCGGGAGAGATGGCCTGGGATGATTACAAGGGAGGCAGCCAGGTTCAACGCGACAAGCTCACGACCCTCATGAAGGAGATCCTTGCCGCCGCCGACATGCTCTGCACGACCCCTGAAATGACCGAGAATTGCCCTCCATACCACGCATGGAAGAAGACTGCCAAGGGTGTCGCTGTGGATGAGGCGGCTAACATGAATCGCGCCGACCTAGTCTGTGTCTGGGGCAACGTTTTGCTGCCGTGTTTCCTAGGTGGCGATCCCAAACAACTCCCGCCCACCGTGATGACCAGCGAAGAGAAGGACATGCTTGGCAATTTCCTTCACCAGCTCCCCAGAGATGGCAAGATCTCCGCTCTGGGATTCTTCCAGGCTTCTGGCGTGTCGGTGTATCGCTTGCGCACCCAGCTGCGAATGGCTAAGGGCTTGTTCGACGCGGTCGCTTCCCAAGTCTACCCCGACGTCCCATTCAAGTATGCGGAAAGTTGTGCGGTCCAACTCCCGCAATTCGAGACTGGTCGGGTTCTGGAGGCCTACATCCTGAAGAAGTACCCAGATGTCAAGCCAGCCCCAGCCAGCAAGCTCAGCCCTGTCTTTATCCACTGCGAAGGCTCTAAAGTCTTTGTGAACGAGGTTACTGGCTCCAAGAGCAGCCCCGACCAAGTTAAGATTGCGCTTCAACTGGCCCTGGATTTAGTGAATACCACCCAAATCAACTCCTCTAGCCTCGTCATGCTCTCTCCATACTCGGCCAACGTCCACACCATCAATAATATGTTGAAGGGTCCGGGGTATGCGGCGCTCAATGACATGCCGCCAGCCTCGACCGTTGATGGGTTCCAGGGCAAGGAGGCTGACATCGTCATTGTGGTCATGGGAACCGCTTCTCTGAAGCCTGGACCTGGTATCACCTCAGACGAGCAACGCCTCAATGTTATGCTCACCCGTCAGAGGTGCGGTCTAGTGATTGTCGGCGATCTCAACGTCACTGGGACGCTTGTCGAGGACAGCAACGGCGAGATCAAGGACAAAGGCAAGGGCAAGGGCAAGGGAAAAGCGAAGGGCAAAGGAAAGGTCAAGCCGTTTGACAGGTTCCTGACATTTGGGCCCAATGGGCAGATAAGCTGGACAAAGGCCACAATCTTGCAGAACTTGCACATTATTCTTTGGAAGGCTGGCCGGTTCGCGCATCTTTACAAGGGGAAGTCCGTCACTAGCGAGGTTGGTCCTTCAGGCTCATCTTAGTATAAGATAATTATTATATCTTTAGTCTAAAGTAACCCTTAGAGTAATAAGAGGACTTATATAAGGCTGTAGGCTTTCTTTATAACTCTATTAAAACTGCTAATACTGATTGGTTTTTATTGATAACAGCAAAAGGGGAACGAGCTGCTCATTGTCTTCGTACTCACCCTCGGCGGCGGCAATGCTCGAGGGAGTGAATGAGGTTCGGCGTTGACGCTTATGATACTATCGATCAGTGCCGGCAGAACTCTCGCTATTTTCACCACAGGCAATGGCATGCGAGGAAGGGTCCTCGTCCCCACAGCCGCTGTTACTCGGACCATATCTGGGAAATTGCCGTCGATGGTCGTGTATTCTTGGGACGTGACATGGACAACACCTGTTATTAACGCCGCCAAATCGACTTGGTTGAAAACAGCAGATTTGATCAGCACCTGGAAGGCAACAGCTTTTGCTGTTGAAGATTTCAACGAGAGAATCCGAGCAGGCGAAGAGTCCAACAGTTCCTGCCACTGCTCTCCGGAAACACCGGCAGACACAACACACACTTGTGCAAACTGTAGCGCTATAACACTTTGCCCCGCTCTTGTCCTGGGACTCTATAGACTATGAGAGTGTAACATATTATATGTTCCTTCTGAAACTTCAGCCCCATTACCTCCATCAGTCAGACCGTTGCTTGTATCTATTGCAGATTCATTTGCCATATTGAGAACGTCCAAAACCCAGTCCGCTGTTGTCAAGTCCTCGCTGGGTGGTACGCCCCAAGTGAATTCTGGGCCAGACTCGTCTGGTAAAGCAACCTCATCGGCGTGTGGATCTTTTTGCAGCAGGCCAGTGTTCGGTACTGGGAATTCGAGACCATGATATTGCGTCAGCCCCTGCGGAGTCTGTTCGAGACCTCGCTCGCAGCTATTTGACTCTGCTGGGTGGGTGGGAACGTCGTCTGTGATCAGCGATGGCGGAGTCTCGTCCAGTTGGCTTGCGTCGCTGGGGCTTCCCTGTAGCTTGTTGACGAGCATAGCCGTTGCATCCCTCACAACTGTTGTAAAGAGCGCCGCGAGGTCCCTTTCCTCATTGTGCCTGTCATAGGGTATTTCCCGGGACCGCACATGGTTGGCGACCATTTCTCGTCCATGCTCCTCAATGAAGTCGCTGAAACCCAATAGGGTCTCGATTTCTGGGTCTTGTACGTATGCTGATGAAGGGCGAGGAGTGTCGGGGAACACAATGTCCCACACAGTAAACCACTGGTGTTCCAAGGTCATCATCCTGTCCACACGCGAAGAAAACTTGTCTTTGTGGTCGTCAGTGATACCCTCTGGCTCTTGATATTCTTGTCTGGAGCACGACTGCGTCCTGATGTGATTCCGCTCATCTCCCTTTGTTTCGAACTCCTGACCACACAAGGGACAGAAATGTGGCTGAATATGTTTACGACACAAATGTTGCTTGACATCCTTGATCCTTTTCAACTTGAAGTCTCGAAGACAGAGCTTGTGTTTGAACTTGTCCTTCTTGTAGTAAGGGCAGGCGAGTAGCAGCGATTTGTCGTCCACGTCGCTCAATCTGGATTTCTTTCCGTACTTGGTGTTCCTGCTATCTTCTTCTCCTGAGCTCATCCCTGCACCTTGTTGTCTTGTCCTGTTCCTCTTCTGCGATTTAGAAAAAGACTTGCTCGAGCCGCTCAATTGTTTTGAGCCGTTGGAACCGGTTGAGCTTTGTTGTTCTGAGCTGCCTCGCTGCTTTCCATATTCTTCGAGTGCAATCTGGACGAGGCTTGGAACTTCTTGACGAAGGGGATGCTCATTGTCCAAAGTTTCGTCATCCGAAGAACAAGAACTGTACATGAAATCTGACGAACTGTCATCAGTGTACTCGTTCTCGGTGGCCTCTGTCCAACAAGCCTGGGTAAGGTGCGATTCTAGAGACGAGACAAGAGAGTCGTTGTCTTTGGATTCCACATGAGTTTGTGATTCTCGACTGCGGTGCTGTGTAGTTCCGAGACCGTCAACTTTCGTAATTGTGGACCCTGTGAGAATCTCGTGGCAGTTTGCGTCGAACCGTAGATTCCACAATCGCATAGAGCGCACGAAGCGCTTCGTGCTACGAAGCTGGTGTTTGCGGCCGAATAGAATCTCAACAAATTCCACACCCTCTTTCTTGCCTAGTTGCGTTGTACCTTTCCTCTTACTGCGCTTCGGCATGAGTCCTTCGCACCGCTTTAGCAGGGAGTTGAGTTTATCCAGCAATCGTTCCCCTCCCTCAATGAACTCATGGATGAGTTTTCTCTCGTCTCCTGAGATGCTTGATACGCAGGATTCCGAGAAATCCTTCTTGCTGATGAGTTGGATCAAAAGTTGCCAGAGATCGTGCGCCATTTCCGAAATGGGGTTTCCTAACCCGTGGCGGGAAACAGCCCAGTCGTAGATCCATTTGCCTAGAGAGTTGCCGCCAAACACGCCGCCGAGTAGTAAAATAGGTTCCTCATTAGGATCCCAGTGCTCGAGCGAGTATCCACTGGGGATTTGGTGTTTCTCCACGTCTTCTTTCGTAGCCTTTCTAGATGATGCTGACGTTGGTGGGGTCTGTATCGGCCGGGAGCGAGAGACGATCGGTTTACTCGCCTGATAATACACCTTTCTGTTACCCGATAAGGAGGAAGAGGAATCGGCAATAAATCTTGTCCGACTTTCCAGATTCTCCGTCTTCAGATTGACTTTTTTAACATGCGAAGCAGGGCGAGACTCTGGTTCTTCATTGATGGACTCCCATGCAGGCTGCCTGTGTGATGATTGTCTGGATAGAAAATTACCCGGGAGATTGCCCCGACTCGCTGAGATTGCTCCGCCTCGGGTGGAATGTAGTTCCGCTGATGGTTCCTGTGGAGCGTCCTCTGAGTGCTTTTTTCTCCGTCTCGATGCGATTCTCTGGCCTCGCGACTCCAAGTTCGGCCTTAGATTTGCGGTTGGACCTTTCGTCGCAATTTTGTTCACGGATATTGTTGTTTGGTCGGTGGTATTGACTTCTCGACTAGGACCGCATTGTGGGAGAGAATCACTAAGGGGCGGGGAAGCAGTCGACGGATTGGATCGCGACGGGAGGGAAGACGCAGATGACCGAATTTGTTGATGCCTTTCCCCATCAATGCCATTCTTTGCATCGGCATGTTGGAGTGATCTTTGGAAAGTTGCGAGGCATGGAGATTCCCTTGGGAACTCGACGTGATCTGATTGAGAAGTGTTACGCTCAGAGTTGTGCGACTTGATACAGAGTTTCCCCGCGGTATGGCTCTTGCTGGAAGACTCACGACTAGCGCCAACCGGGAGGCGACGGCCGTATCTTAGTCTGCTCTTGTCGTAGAGAACCGACTTCTTTTGAAGACCTTGCTTAATGTTAATGTGAGGATGCAAAATAGGGGACAGTGGGTTAGCCACTTACCCAGCCGAGAATCCGATAGTGAAGAGTCCCCTTGACTATCAAACCCTCCCCGCATCCCCTCCGTTGAACACCTGACCGAGAAGGCCGGGCCAGGCGAGCGGAGGCTCACGGGAGACGGAGACCTGCCAAAAGTGACCATGGCGGATGATAACACGTGGAAGTCTAGCTCAATTGAATCACGAAAAGAGACATTGGCGCCAACAGAACTCAAGGTAGTGCGATTGAGGGGAAAGCGAAAGAATGAGGTGAGGGATATGTTGGTGCATTGAGACTGATGTAAGGCGCCGCTGTGCCCTTCTTCCAGCGCATAGTGGCGCAGCTGAGTAGGCTCATGTATTGGACATTCGGCTGCATGCTGCATGGGTAAGCCCTTAGCTGCAACTCCATCATCTCTTCTGGTTGGTGATATGCGGAGAATGGGTCTCGCTCATCCGGTAAGCCGCTTTCATTGGCCCCAATCTTTCAAGCATGCCTATCTGTATGTGCAATGACACTTAGGGCGCTGGTGTGCTCTATGATATTTTTACACGAAGATTGAACATGCCATTCAGATTTGGCTATATGTTATATGATAAAGGTTCGTAGTCGGACACATGATACTTGAAAAGACACGCCTGAAAAATTAAGATAGACATTTGATTACCATAATTAATCAACTCATATTCTTCCTCCTTATCAATTCCAAATTTCAGTCTGCAGCAATGACTAACGAAGCGGCAAATTCATCCATCAGTCAAACCAATTGTTCTCAAGGGTAAGTCCCAGACTCCCCCTCCCATGCAAATCCGTTCGTGTCTGATATTCTACCAAAGAAAACACCCATCAAGCCATCCAAAAACTAGACAGGAATGCCATGGAATTAAATCACGTCAGGTTTCGGAATATGAGAACGACAACGTGCTGGCGAAGTGCATGTTTGGTAATACTAGTGAAGCCGAGAGTGTGAGGAGTCATGAGGTCTGTGCTCAGGATGCTATTGCCGCCTTCTCAAGAGCATTCACGTCTGCACCCAGAAACAGATAAGGTGAGGGGTGCAATTGGGCAGATGTTCTTATTTCTCAGCTTTAAGCTGAAGATGTATTAGTCTGGAAAGTCCGGTGTGTCTAACACATCTTCAATAGGACACCTTGGCAGTGTAGGTTTCAATCTGACCTTTGTCTTAGACATTGACTAGGATAGGTGGGGATAAGCCTCCAATGGGGGAAAATGTACCCAAGACATGTGCTTCTAACTGAAATCTCAGTGGTGAATCGAGGCCAGGTATGGATGAAGAGATTCACCTCACCATGCTATCATGCGTACATCACTCAATGAATGCGAAGACAGGATTACGTACTCTATTCAGTCTCCAGATGACTCTTAAGCGAATGTTATTACTTCCTTACTGTATGGTGGTTGGAATATTATAGGGGGTCGTTTGAAAACAGCAACCTCCTTATGCTGGCCGAAATCGAGGTTTTTCTACACCAACATTAGCCAGGATGTCGGAGACGAAGTCAATGGATGCAAATATTTTCTTGCCATGGATCGCATCATGAAGATCAACAGCACTCTTATCAACTTATGAGCAGATTTGAAGCCTGGGGAAATGCATGCATACCGTATCAACTCGATAAATTGGCCCTGTTTTATGGACTAAAGCTAAGCTTTATAAGGCTTAGATTTTCTAAATCATTTATTATCATTAGGTATAAAGAATCTTGAAGGCAATAAGTGGGGGAAGGATTCAGGGCCAATTTACTGAGTCGATACGGTACTCCGCATATTGGTCCAGCCGGGCCGAGGTGAAGGCATTTATTCCCATCTGCCAATAACAATACTTTACGCCATTGTGCTTGACACAAGAGGGTGACCC